>NW_027555514.1:260297364-260494864 GCF_003287225.1 Phascolarctos cinereus | reverse complement strand
TAGATAAAACAATGGTCATGGAGTCAGGAAGACAAGTTCAAAACAAGTCTCTGATACTTCCTAGCTGTGTGACCCTGGGCAAGTAATTTTTCTTTCCTTAATTATAAAATAGGGATGATAGTAACAGCACGTGTATCTCAGTGCTGTTGGGAGGACCAAATGAGATAATATTTGTAAGACAAAAATAAAAATAAAAATGAAACAAATACCCACACAGAGCTATATAAGTTCTTTTTCCCTTTATGGAGATTGGGACTAAATCTCTGACTCCATTGATATGGGAAAATTCCCAAATAAACAAAGGGAATGGGTTCCACATACAGGGAAATGGTAGTGCTATTGTATTGTGCCCTCACCAGACTTTTTTGGAGTACTGTGTTCAATTCCTGCTCCCCAGTTTGAAAAGAGCATAGATAACAGGTAATCCTACAATATAATTCAGCACCTTCTTTTCAAGTCAAGTCTTTTTTTTTTTGAGGCAATTGAGGCTAAATGACTTGTCCAGGGTCACATAGCTAATAAGTATCTGAGGCTGGATTGGAACTCAGGTTCTCCTGACTCCAGAGCTGGTGCTGTATTTACTGTACCACCCAGCTGCCCCACTTTAAGAGTCTTAAGGAGTTGTGTAGGGCAGGGAGAACTTGAAAAGTGTCTTGCCTAGGATCATACCACCAGGAAGTGTCAGAAGCAGGGTCGGAATCCTGAATCGTTCCTGATTTCAAGACCATCTCTCTATTTCCTGTATCAAACTCTCAATCCCTTTAAAAGCAGCAACCTATCTCTAGGTGGTGCAGTAGATAGAGGACTGGACCTGGAGTCAGAAAGACCTGAGTTCAAATCCAGTCTCAGGCCCTTACTATTTGGCTGACCCTGGGCAAGTCACTTAATCTTGTTTGCTTCAGTTTCCTCAATTGTGAAATGAGCTAGGGAAGGAAATGGCAAACCGCTGCAGTATCCTTGCCAAGAACACCCCCAACGGGGTCACAAAGAGTCAGACAGGACCGAAAAACAACAAAAAAGCTCTCACTGTACCTCTGGCTCATTGATATTATTTATCCTTGTTTTTTCTCGAATGAGGTCATAACCTGCACTATGCTACTTTCACATTAACTAGATTTGCTTGGGGATCTCATATTGATGCCAACTTTCTGTGCTCTTCCAGAAGCCCAGGTAACTGATTTTTTAAATGCGCCCATTAGCAATCCATAGAGGCTGATTTGATCAGATCAGCTCATAAATCACTTGGTTATCCTGGAAAGATTGAGGATCAGACTAGCAGCTGCTGCCTTCCCAAGGTTTCTCAGTCTATAGAGACCGTTTGCACTTCTAAGTTGCACCTAAAACAAGGGAGATAATGGGATTAAGTGGCTGAGCCCATTTTTAAGGTTCCTGAAAACTAGGTCATTATTGAGATTAACTGGAAGGATTAAAAGGATTTAGGAAGGTGGGGAGACTGATTTGCATATTGCTAGGAAGACCTCTGACTCTTTTCTAGACTCCTCAAACAAAGGCCAGCAGCCCAGCAATTTATTCCTTGCAAATTACTCTGGCCTGGTTTTTGACCTTGAACAAATAATCAGTATTTCTACCTTAGATTTATTTTTCATAATCCATCAGTCTTGTTGCTTTGGGAGTCCTGAAAATGAAGCAGAAGAGAACTCACTTAATGGAATACAGCTGAAATAATACTAAACATACAGCAGCTATGCCTCAGTTTGCCTGGAGAGCATTTCTGAAAGGGTCTTAACTGCCGATTAAATTAAGCTCAGAATGATGTGTGCCGTGTTCCATGGGACCCCACCTTTAATATCTTAAGCCAGAAAAGATCATAGGATGGTACAAGAAGGGAATCAGAATTCATGTAAACCCCTGATTTTATAGACAAGGAAACTGAACCCCAGAGAGGTGAAGTTATTTGCCTGTTTCAAAATCAGTTTTATAACATAGAGGAGAAAAATTAGTAAAGAGATAGTGGACCCAAAAATGCAAATAAGCAAGTTTTATTGCACGAACGTTCTTATAATGGGTTGGGCAAATCTTCAGAGCTTTAGCTGCTTCTGTGCTGGAGCTAGAGATAGAGGTGAGACACTTAGGAGAGTTCAATGCTCAGACTTCTAGGGTCACTCATCAGGATCATCAATTAGGAATTAATTCCTAATTAGGAAATGGGTACCAGCGATCAACTCCCAGCTGCTAGTCATTATTTATGGCTACCTAGTGCTTTTAACTGTCGAGTTGTAGCATAGCCTAGCACCAAGCTGGGCACAGTGACCACCAAGCGTTCTCTACATTGCCTGAGGTCAATGAAAAAGCTGAGATTTGAACCCAGATCCTGGGACTGATATCATCTTCCTGCCACTATTCTAGCAGACATATGAGAACATTTATTCTAACCAGGTTTTCTGTTTAATTAGCTAGTGTTCTAAACCAATTAACATTTATTAAGTGCCTACTGTGTTCCAGGCACTGTGCTAAGTATAAACTTCAAGAGAGTGTCTAATAATTGCACTATCCAATAGAAAGGGTTACAATGAGACAATAGGACCTAACTTCATATGTCCTTTGCCCAGATACAATCTGTTCATCACTTCTCTTTGTAGATTCTTCAGAGGGCATCTGTCCTAACTGTTGAGGTTCTTTCTCTCTTTTTCTTGATATTTCAAATATGCCATTGGGCCATACAGGGCTCCTACTGGCCATCCCTGGCTCTTGCAGTAAAACTAGCCCACCATCTTTTCCTTTAGGACATCTTAATGAATTTTTTTTTTTGGTTTTTTTGTTTTTTGTTTTGTTTTTCATCTTGATGAATATTGAAGGTACTGGGCATATTTAGATTGGAAAAGGGAAAACTCTGTGGAACCTCATTGCTGTCTTCAAGTAGAAAAGGACCTTAAACTTGCTTCATGTGGTCCTAGAGGGCCAGGATCAATAGGTAGAAGTTGGAAAGAGGCAAATTTAATTTCAACTTGAAGAAAAAAATTCCACAGAATTTGAGTTGTCCCAAAGTAGAATTCCTTGCCTGGAGAGATAGTGTTTTCTCTGCTCAGAGGTCTTTAAATAGAGACTAGACAACCCTTTGTTGGGTATATTATAGTAGGGATTACCTTTGTGTATGGGTTCACTAGATGGCCCTTGAGGAGCCTTCCTACTCTCAATCAGATAATTGTGTCAAACCCTGAGAATTGCAGAGCCTTCCAAATGGCATCACAGATTCTCAGACTTAGTTGTCCATACCCAAAAGGAATGCTAAACTACAGAATACCCAAGTAGTCATCCAGACACCCTGCTGGAAGATCCCCAAGGATGTAGAACCTACTATTGGATGTCCATCAAAGTGAGGACCGCTAGATGCTTCTATTTGTGGTAATACACAGACCAATGGATACTCCTTAGTCCATGGATAGACAATGTGGACAATTAATAGAAACCAGAATTGGAAAGGAGGGTTAGAATAGACTAAACTGTCTCCTCCTAGCAATTTAATGACCTCAAGCTTCTTCCTCTTAAAACAAGAGCCAGCTCTTAACTTCAATGTTGATGCTGCAGGGGTAAATCATAGAATACCATCAATATCAAAGTCTAAAAATAAAAATAAAGTTAATGGTTATTCTCAGGGCCCAAGATGGAGTTCAGAGTGGGTGTAAGTAAACAGTAACACATTATCAACCAGGAATTGTACCTGAGATACAAAATAACAGAGTATTAACAGTGGAATAAAATGTTATTTAGCCTACGGCCTTGATAATAAGTAAAAGGTTGCTTGTCTGTCTGTCTCTGTCTCTATTTACTTCTTATTTATAGGATGTAGGGCCACAGATGATAGTAAAGTATTCCATAAACCTAAAAATACTATAAAAAAGCAAGTTGTTAACCATTTGACTGCTGTTACAAAATCAGGGAGGTTTAATATATAGCAATGGTCTCAAACTCAAATACCAATGAGGACCACTAATCATCTAAGGATCCCTGTTTGAAAACGTAATGTTATCTACATTTTATTGCATTTTTATGTCTTTTAAAAATATTTCCCAGTTACATTTTAATTCTGTTCTAGACACCCTTGGGAGTGATACAGGCCACATTTTTACCACCTCAGGTGCATGGGATAGTCAATCAGTCAGTCAACAAGCATTTTTATTAGGTGTGTCAGGCACTGTGCTAAGCACTAAGAATATAAAGAAAAAAACAAACACTCCCAGCTGTCAAGGATTTCACAGTTGAATGCAGGTGACAACAGGTAAACTATGTACCACCTAGATGTATACAGGATGAATTGGAGAGAATCAGCAGAGGGAAGTATTAGCACAAATGGGGGATCAGGAAATGTTTCTTGCAACTGAGACTTAAAGAAATACAAGGCAGCCAGTAAATCGTAAGAAGTAGAGAGGTAATTCTAGGCATGGGTGTAGTAAGAATAAGTCTTAAGATATTAATAAGATAGTGGGCAGCTAGGTAGTTCAGCGGATAGAGTGCCAGACCTGGAGTCAGGAAGACTTCTCTCCCTGAGTTTAAGTCCAGCCTCAGACACTTATTGGCTGTGTGACCCTGGGCAAGTGACTTCGTTCTGTTTGCCTCAGTTTCTTCATCTGTAAAATCAGTTGGAGAAGGAAATGGCAATCTACTCCAACATCTTTGCAAAGCAAACCCCAAATAGGGTCATGATGAGTTTGACACACCTAAAATGACTGAACAACAACGAAAGAATTAGCCAATTTAGCATGACAGATTCCATTTTGTGACTGAGCTGTTTTGAGTAAGTTGTTTTTCAATAAAAAGATAATCATCTGTGTGAGTATGGCATAGTAAACAATATATTTATATTCTTAAAAAATTGATAAGCATAGGTAGACCCTCTGATAACAAAGAGTACCAAAAAAAATTATAAACAACTTTCTCGCTAATTTTTAAGTAAACTACCAATCAAAGGTAATAAACAACTTAGGAACACCCATCAGTAAAAGTATTAAAACAAACAAACAAAACACAAACACACAAACAACAATAACAACGACAACAACAATAGCACACCTGAGACCCCAAACATTGGCTTGTTGCTAGGCTAGGGCTAAGCTAGGACTGACTGCTCTGTTTCCCACACTTGCGACTCAGGCAGTCCATGGAGGCTCAGAGGCAGTGCTGATTGACCAAGATTTGCTAGATGACCGCTTTGGAAGGAGATAGACAATAGGCCCTGCAGAGGGAACCTTGTTATGAGTCTGGTACAAAAGAATGAGGTGGGTGATTGGTTCTTAGAGGAGGGAATTGTTGGGTCTTCTCGATCGATGAAGGTGGATTGCATGCATTGAGGAATCTAATGAGTATTTCCATCTACTAGCTTGTATAAGCAATGGTAGATTGGTAATTCTCATGCACTGTATGTTACAACGGGGATTTAGTTTTTATCATTCAGTTATTTCACTCATGTCTGACTCTTTGTGGGTCATTTGGGGTTTTCTTGGCCAAGATACTGGAGGGATTTGCCATTTTCTTTTCCAGCTCATTTTATAGATGAAGAAACTGAGGCATATGGGGTTAGATCACTTGCCCCAAACCACCCAACTAATAAGTATCTGAGGTTGGACTGGAACTAAGGTCTTCCTGACTCTAGGCCTGGTGCTCCGTGCACTATGGTGACACCTGGCTTCCTTATAGTTTGGAACAGACAGTGAAAATGTGTGGAATAACTTGGATATTCAAGGATCAGCAAGGAGGCCAATGTGTCTGTAGTCGAGGGGAAAAGTAGGATGTATAAATATATATGTGTGTGTGTGTGTGTGTGTACATACATACACATCAACACATATACATACACACACGCACACACGTGTATATATATATATATATATGTACAAACACATAGGCATGTATCCCTATGTATACATACATATACCTACATGTGCATGTGCATGCATGCATTTACATGTATGTATATATGGATTTAGAAGTGGCCTCAGAGCCAGGAAGACCTAGATTCAAATTCTCCATCCTTGCTATGAGACCTAGAACCTTTCTATGCATTACACACCTTTCAAATCAGAGGTCCATTACATTTCCCTAAAAATGGATGCAGTTCTGTTAAAAGGTTGGCTCCAAAGATCTGATCATATAAGAATCTAGTGGTATTTTAAAAAACTCATTTTCTTTTATTAAATAAGTCTTTATTAATGTTGTTTGTCTAAAAAATTTATTTTATTTTAAATTCACAGAACAAAACAAGCATTTCCATAACACAGTTCAATAAAAAAGGTGATTACATCACCATAATTTCCCCTACTATCCCTCCCCTTGACCTTTCCAGAGAGCTATGCCATATGACATTGGTATTTTTAAAGCCAAAAAAACCCAAAACAAACAAACAAACAAAAAAACAAAGAGGGAAAATATCAGCATTAAGTGAAAAATATACCAAAAAGTCTGAAAATAGGTGTCACACTCATGGCCTTCTCTCTCTCCTCTTGCAGACAGGTGAAGTTGGGAGGGTAAAGAGTCCAGATCAAAGGAAAACTGACAATATTATATGAGAGTAATGCAGAAAGTGGACCACAAACTAAAAACAAGTGAAACTAGAAGGATATATTGTATAGATTGATAATACCATCTTTTTTAATAATTGAATTTAAACTCTATCTCCTTTACCTGAAGCCAGTATTTCCAAATTTTATATTCTAGGGGAGAGGAGATATAATGTTTTTTTCTTCTTCTTCTTCTTTATTAAAGACAGAGATAGTGTGGGATAGGGAGATGGGTAGGGAGGAGACTGTGGGCCTAGAGTCAGAAGATCTGGGTCAGAGTCATAGCTTCCCCACTTACTAACTTTGTGATCTTCATATTTTGTTTGATTATAGGCAGGATAGGACTTGAGATTTCAATGGTCCCAGGGAACTTCCCATTGCAGGAACAGCTTCTGTCAGTGCAGATGAGCAACGTTTCTTCAACTTAAAATCTTAGTGAGTTGTCCTATACAAAAAAAAAAAGGTTAAGTGACTTGCCCAGGGTCACACAGTCAGTGGGCATCAGAGTTGGAACTGCACTCCAGGTCTTGAGGCAATTTCACTCTCCATTATACCACACTATGTCCCGTTGCTCAAAGTTAAAATGTATATAGTAATTACCATTCTTACCTACTTCCCGTGGTAATCAAAGGTGTAGGACTATGCATGCAGAACATGGCATATGACATCAGGTCTGGCCGGTTGGTTTGTTTTAGTGAACTTCTTTTAAAATTCTTTCTTATTTTTGTTTCTTTTTATAAGAGATGGCTCTCTGGAGGGAAGATTTGGCAGGGATAGATACATTGGGAAGTGAAGGTGATACAAAAATAAAAGACAAATATGTATTTATATATATTTATTTTATTTTGCTTATATACTTATATTATTTATAAATATAGAATATATTAACATTTACATATTAGTATAAAGTCAAGAGCAAAAGGTGAGTCATTCCAATTATTCAATCAATCAGTAGGTATTTATAAGCACGTACTTGGTGCCCAGCACTGTTAGGGCTTTATCTGGAAACCTGGGAAGATCACAGAATGGACTAGAAAGGGCATTGTTGATGAACAGAAAACCAAAACCCATTTCCCCTACCCTCCTAAATAACTCCATGCTTTGTTGTTCTTACACAGCCAGGACTTTATACAAGAATATTTGCAGTTCTACATTCCACCCTCAAACTATATATTCTGATTATATTCCAAAGGGGAGAGATTGGGAGGTTCCGGGAAAGGGAAGAGGGACCGAGTACAAAATCTAGGCTCATTGATCCATATTCATAGAAACTTAGAAAGGATATAAGTTTATTTGTTCTTAAATCTAGAATACTAGTAATGACCAAATATCAAGCTGGAGTTGTGTGCACACAGGCTATCATTTCATGGGATCATAGTTTTGGAAGTGAAGAGGACTTCAGGGGCCATGCAATACAACTTTCTCATTTTACAAATGAAGCAACTGATGGACAAAGAAGTAAAGTGATCATCCAAGGTCACACAGGGCTGTTGGTTCATAGGGTCATAGATCTGGAGATGGAAGAGTCTTGGAGGTTATCCAGTACAATCCCATTATTTTCCTGCTGAGGTTCTGCCAAATGAAGTGACTATTGTCACACACATGGGTTGGTACATATGGTCATAAACTTCATGAAAGAAGAGACTTCAGGAGTTACCAAGACTTCTTATTGTTGTTCAGTCATTTCAATTATGTCCAACTCTCCCTGACCCCATTTGGAGTTTTCTTGGCAAAGATACTAGAGTGGTTTGCCATTTCCTTCTCCAGCTCATTTTATACATGAGGAAACTGAGGCAAGCAGGGTTAAGTGACTTGCCCAGGGTCACAGCTAGTTAATATCTGAGACCAGATTTGAACTCAGGAAGATGAGTCTTCCTGACTTCAGGTCTGGCGCTCTATGCACTGCACCACCTTGCTGCCGTATCCTGACTAGCTCCCTCATTTTAAAAATAAGAAAAAGGAAGCTAAAAAAATGAGGTAACTTTGGTAAAGTCTCCTAAATACTAGTAATTAATAAGTTACAAAGCCAGGATTCAAAACAGAATCCCCTGACTCTCAACATTCTTTCCACAGTACTTAAGGGTTTAAATACTTTCACTGAATTGACCATTTAACTAGAAACAAATGGGTCATTTCAGCAAAAATAATAATAATGATGATGATAATCCAGCCATGGTTTGAATTAACTTATAGTTCAAATAATTTTGTCCATGAAGAGATGAGCACCAACCAGGGTGCTCCCACTATGGCAGATGGCTAAAATAATAATAATAAACAAATGCCCTGGCAAGGCTGCAGGTGGGCAAATGTGGGGTGCTTAATTACTAAGCTACAATGAACTTTCAATGTGACTGGGCTAATTTTGCATATTCAATGCACCAAATATACCATTTTTTTTTGTTTCTTAATTGTCTGACCTCCCTGAAGAGATTCACATACAGAGGTCATGCTGAACTATTTAGAATCACTGCATTTTAGATGCAGAAGGGATATTGGAGGTAATCCAGTACAGTCCCCTCATTTTGCTGATGAGGAAACAGCCAGGTTAAAAATAGAAGGAACTGCAAAAATAATAATGATAACTGACACATTTATACATATTTATACATGAATATATTTTATTTTATTTATTGTGTATTTATATTATTTATATATCTCAAGGTTTGCCAAGTACTTTAATTTGTGTCTCACTAGAATCTTGAAGAATCCATTAAAATATTAGGATACTCATTTTAGAGATGGGGAAACTGAGGCTCAGTGGGGTTATAATTGTTTGCCCATCTTACACGTGCCAGCTAAGACTCAAAGACAGAATCTGAGCCCAGTGCTTTTTCCTCTATACCATGCTTGTGTGGCTAGGATTGCTAAATACCGTTGGTGACTGGATCTAAAAGAAAGCCTTCTCCTTCTAAATATGAGTGTTGAGAAAGCCCACACCCCTTACAAAAAGTAGTAGAAAGAGTACCTGATTTGAAGTCAGAAAACCTGGGTTCAAACCATAACTCTGTGTGACCTCAGGCAAGTCACCTGAGCCTTCTAGGACTCAGTTTCTTCATCTGTAAAATGATAGGTTTGGCACAAATGACCTCTAAGGTCCCTTCTAACTCTAAATCTACACTCCTGTAACAACAATAAAATGAGGGGGCTGGTCCAGATGACCCTGACCGTCCCTTCCAGCTCTAAATCTATATAAGCCATAAAGAATTGTCTTGTCTCAAACCGAATAATGAGAGGCAGATACAATCTTTTGGAAATGAAAACCTAGAGATGCCACTGTCTTAGAGTCATGATGTATTTTTTCTAGCCTACAAAAGCCAACCTTTCATTTTACAATATCTTTATCTTTCTCATTGTGATGAGACAGCCACTGCGCTGTGACCTGATGCGAAGTGGCACTATTAATATCCAGGCTGGCAGAAAGCTGCTTCTGGCCAAACAATGACAGCCCTGAGTGTGAATGGACCAGTCTTCAGAATGGATTGTTAATGTAGAATTTGATGGCAGTGCTTCTGGAAGGGGAAGGAACATTGTGTATTATTCTATGATAAGATGCAAAGTGCCACCTTACTATTGCTCTGGGCTTGCCCATGTAAGCAGGTGATGCTATGTAAGAAGGAAGGTTGGTTAGTTAGCACAAATTAAACTATTATTGTTAAAGTTAACATTGAGGTGGTTTGGGAATGTGTTTGGAGCAAAGAGTTGGTGTTATTGCACCATTTCATTAACTAATTACTCACTAGTTACTTTAAGACAAACAATAGCTGGCATATATATATATATATATATACACACACACACGTATATATGCGCACACATATGTATGTGTGTGTATGTATGCATGTGCACACATATGCATAGACATATATGTGCATAGATATGTATATGTGCATATATATATACACCAAATTTCTCTCTGTCTCTGTCTCTCTCTGTCTCACATACACATACACACACATATGTACATAGAGCCAACCTTTTATTTTATATCTTTATTGTGTGTGTATAGACATATACAAAGAGACAGAAAAAGAGAAAGGTGTAGTATATATAATGTTTGTGTATGTTATGTATGTATGTATGCATGCATGCATGTATTATGTGTGTATACATCCCTCCCCCCCATTTGGTATATGTATACAGCCAACCTTTCATTTTACAATATCTTTAGTGTATGTGAGTGTATGTATGTATACACATATACAGAGGGAGAAAGAGGAGAGACTTCGTATATATCAATATCTATATCTATATACACACAGATAGACATACATATGCATATATACATGTATATATGCTAGCTAACTAGTAGTAACAGAAGTCGCAGTATAAATAGACTAAGGTGTGGCTCAGAGGATAAATGGCCAATTGAAGGTCACATAATTAGCAAGCATCAGGTCTAGGATACAAACCCACATCTCTCCTAAGGTCAGACCAGCACTCTTTCTTCTTTTCACCACACTACGCTGCCTTTATATAGATTCCTCCTGTTTAATGAAATTCTCCCCATACTTTTGCAACTTCTGAACTGCCTGCAAGGTGGGACCACAGAATCCATTGCTTGCATAATGTAGATGTACCCACTCAGAGTGACATTTACTATACTTAACATACATATTGTGCTCCTTTCTCCAAACCCAACATATTTCAGTCACTAACATCTTTATCTCTTTTTACATGTATGGGCAGTGTCCTAGCGTGTGTGAAATGGATACTGCATGCTTTAATTCAAACCAAATATAGAAATACAGGCACTCCCTGACTTACGAATACCAAACTTCCAAATGTCCTGTATATATGAATAGCCAGCCCATGCATTGAGGGAAGGGAGCTCTCTCTCTCAATGCCCTGTAGAGAGAGTTTTCCCAGATCGTGGCATTCATAATCCAGTTGAAATACTTCACTATTTCAGCTATGTTATAGGCTATATAGACTTTTATGGGCTAGCCTGGGAAGGTAATCATCATTTATAAGTGTTTCCATGGGAGAATGAGATCTACTTTCCAATCAACCGACTTTAAAATGAACTTTGGCATATAACCAACCTACTTATAAATTGGGAGGCCGCCTAGATTGAGGTTTGTGTTAATTTTGCCTAGCAGCAGACTGCTTTTTTACATCAATGAACAAAAATAGTAGCATTGATAGACTTATAAAAGTGAGGCAGAGTGCAAATTTTATATCCTGTCTCTCAGTGATCTTATCACTTCCCAAGGGTGCAACGACATTGACACTTCATGACCCTGTGAACCATACCATGTCAACACTGTCCATAGGGTTTTCTTGGCAATGGTACTGGAGAGGTTTGCCATTTCTTTCTCCAGTGGATTAAGGCAAACAGGCTTAAGTGACTTGACTAGAGACACATAGCTTGTAAGTATTGAGGCCAGATTTGGACTCAGGTCTTCTTGAATACAGGACCAGTGCTCTATCCATTTAGCCATCTAGCTGCCTCTTAGTTAATTAATTTTTAATAGATGAAAATAAAAATCCACTCTCTTTGCTTCTAGGATGGCATTGCCAGTGTCTCTTGAACATGTCCAACTGGAAATCTCACACTCAACATGACCTAAAAAGAATATAATTTCTTTCCTCCCAAACTCCTCCCTTTTCC
This sequence comes from Phascolarctos cinereus, assembly GCF_003287225.1. Taxonomy (NCBI): domain Eukaryota; kingdom Metazoa; phylum Chordata; class Mammalia; order Diprotodontia; family Phascolarctidae; genus Phascolarctos; species Phascolarctos cinereus. Next base: position 260,482,741 of record NW_027555514.1, on the reverse strand, counting down.
TAACATTTCTTTTTCTGTTGAGGCATTGCCATCCTATCCTTCTAGCCACCCAAAGGCACCACCTTAAAATCATTCTTGACTCTTCATCCATTAGTTGCAGTACCCTCCCAAATGGTCTCCTTGGATAAAGTCCCTCTCTGCTGCAATCAATCCAAGTGCCACAGTAATATTTCTAATGAACAAGTTTGAATGTTTCACTCCTCTCTTCAAAATTCTCCAAAACCTCTTTATTGTCTCTAGGACAAAATATAAATTCCTCCCTTTGGCATTATCAGTCTGACTCCCATCTCCCTTCCCAGGTTATTCAACATTACTCTCCATTATACACTTGTTATTTTAGCCCAATCTGCCAACTGGCTGATTGTCATTGATAACAGAGCCTCTCCCACCCCCATTCATTTGCAAAGGTTCCTTGTCACATATGGAACATACTCCCCTTTTACTTTTACTGCTTAGAATCTCTACTTTTCTTCAAAGCTCAATTCAAGCATCATCTCCTCCTTAAAATCTTTCTTAATTCTTTGGCCATTGCACCTTTAAAACTCATTTGGCATTTACTTTTTATGTAATTTGTTTTTATTTATATCAGTACATGGTGTTTCCTCAATAGAATTAAGTTTTTTGAAGGCAGAGGCAGTTTCATTTTTGTCTTTGCGTTTCTGGTACCTACCGTAGAGTAGTACCTGGCACATAGCAGTAATCTAATAAGTCTTTATTGATTGATCAATACAAAGCAGTTTTGTGGTTGAGTTTTTCCATTGCGTCCAACTCTTTGTAACCCCATTTGGAGTTTTCTTGGCAAAGACACTGGAGCGGTTTTCTACCTCCTTCTCCTGCTCAATTTACAGATGAGGAAACTGAGACAAACAGGTTAAATGAGTTGCCCAGGGTTGCACAGCTAGTAAGTATTTGAGGCTACATTTGAACTCAGGTTCTCTTCACTCCAGTTCCAGTGCCCTATCCACTGTGCCACCTTACGGCTTTTTGTAGTTAGTAGTTTTCTCAATTGTACATAGCATGTTTGCTTTAAAACGAATAGTCATTTTGTTTCATTGCTACAGGCAAAGGATAAGACTATGGCCCTAATTCTCAGGGTGGAAAAGGATGCTCTTTAGTAACTGACAGCTGAAATAGGCAGAGAATTCTAATCTTCCTTCTGCAAATCATATTTTTATTCACTAGAAGGTTTCTCATAGTTACTGCCATCTCTATCAGGGCATGCCCATTATCCTGGATTAGCTCTCCATCACTCCATTATATTCCCTTTCAAATTCATGACTACCCAAGGCCAGCTTCTCCTGACTATTTACACTCTATCAGGGCTTGTTAGCCCAGAGTTAGCAATGAAGTCATTGCCTGTACGAACTCCAAATACCCTCCCATCCCCTTTGACCTTGGCTGCAAATAGCAGATTCCCTGGGGTGCCCAGGGCAGCTCAGACTTAGCAGCAAATGAAAAGGTGTTGAAAATTCTGTTGCTGGTGATTAGCTGCTTAACTGTCAAGGATTTTATTTCTGGACTGTTCTTGGAGTGAGTAAGATTTAAATAGCCTTAAACGCTTACCGAGAGAAAGCTGGGAATAAAGATGTTGACTTTTTCAAAGTCCTTCTTCTACAGAGTTCCTGAAGGTTTGGTTTCTGTTCTATTTACTTTGAGTCTTCAAAATTAAAGTGAAATCATGATTATTCCTTCCTTTTTTCTCAATCATCAGAATAAATGACATATAAACATATTATCATTATTAATTAAGGGATTGAGTGAATATTCAGGTAGTTATATGATACGGTGAGTGGAAGTACTGTACTTGGAGTCATGGAGAGTTGAGTTCAAATCCTGCCTCAGACACTAGCTATCTGTGTGACTCTGGATGAGTCACTTAATTCCTCTTAAGCTCAGTTTCTTGATATGTAAAGTGGAGACAATAATGGTACGTATCTCCAGAATTATTATGAAGTTCAGATGAGATAACATATGTAACGTATTTGGGGATTTTTAAAGAGCACTGTAAATGCTAGCTATTATTACGGTTATCAGAGTACCTATTTCCTCTGCTAACAAAGATCACATCATCTCAGACATTAGTCTTCAAAAGTTGAGTGACAGATAGATGCTTATCTATTTCTCTGGCCCACCTGGGCTATGAGCCAGGCTGAACTTAAGGCTAGTTTTCAAATGATAGGACACACTGCCCATCACTAGGCCCACATTCAAAGCCATTTCCTACACATTAGGAATTTCTGTGGCTTGTGCTCTACATATGTAGCCTATAAGAAGCTAGGGTCATCTCTATACCATGTTGAAAAGCCAGAGGTTGATTTTGCTGAAAGACATCATCATTATCATTTTGATGTGAACTTGTAATTTCATCTTTATGGGGAACCCCCAGCACGGAAATACTCTCCACCTAATCAACATCTCATCAATTAATCAATCCACAAACATTTATTCTTTTTTTTGTTTTTTTTTGGCTAGGCAATGGGGTTCAGTGACTTGCCCAGGGTCACACAGCTAGTAAGTGTTATGTGCCTGAGGGCAGATTTGAACTCAGGTCCTCTTGAAATCCAGGGCCAGTGCTCTATCCACTATGCCACCTAGCAGCCCTTACAAACATTTATTAAGGATCTATTATGTGCCAGGTACCATGGTATCTTCTATAGTGCCTCAAGTACTAAGAGGTTGGGTAACATGCTCATGATCACAGAGGTAGTCTGTGTAACGGGAGCAATTTGAACTCAGGTCTTGTGGACTCCGAGATCCTCTTGTTTCCTGATACTGAGGGGAATGGGAGTGATGTGCTATTTAATTTGTGTAGTGAAACTGTACTAAAGAAGCTCTCTCTATAAATATAGGATAGTATCTGCACTAGAACCATAAGTGTTAGAGAAGTTCCCAGAGCAATGGAAGAATACATGATTTGCCCAGGATCACATAGACAATACATGTTAAATTGGGGCTTGAAACTGTATCTTTGTAAGTCTAAGACCAGCTCTTAATCCATTACCTCTTAACAGATTTAATCAGGGTAGTATGTCCACCACAGCCTAACAAATGGTAACAAAGTAGCAAGTCCAACACATTTACTCAGTCTGTTCTACACTAAAACATTGAATTGAGAAACTTTCCAGTGAGTTGACCACACAAACTATTTTGGTGATATATATGTTATATGTTATTATATATATTACATATATATCCCACTTACATATGGAATATATGTATATTTGTATGTGTGTTATAATATGTATTATAGGCTATAGAAAAATAGATGAGATAAATGGATAGTTGGATAGATTCTTTATATATATATGGAATATATATATATATATATATATATATATATCTATATCTACGTATATTATATATATATGTATATATATATATGTATATGTATATATATATGTATGTATATATATATATATATATAGATATATATATAGTTTTACTTCTAGCTGACACCATGCCTTAATATCTGCAAATTATTTTTCATGTGTAATGTCATTTGAGCTTTAGAACTACCTTGTGAACTAGACAGGGTAGGTATCATTCTTATTTTACAGATGAGGAAACTGAGGCTCAGAGAGATTAACCCAAGTTAACAGAACTAATAAATGTCAAATATGAAAACTAGGTTTTTCTGTCTTTAAGTCTGGTATTCTAACCAGGTTTTAAAGCTCATCCTTTCAAATCTGGCCTCAGACCTAAACAGTTGGCACTTACTAGCTGTGTGACCCTGGGCAAGTCACTTACCCCTAATTGCCTAAATAAACAAACAAACAAAAAAAACCTCATCCTTCTCCACATATATAGTCAATGTCAAATTGCTTACTGTCTTGGGCAGAGGGGAGAGAAGTCAGTAGAAGAGGTGAAAACTTTGGAACTCCAAATTTTTGAATATGAATGTTACGTATCTGTATCTAAATGTATTTCCTCACAAAACAAAGTAAGAACGAAGTAAAAAGTGCACAGCAGAGAATAAAAGAAAACTTACAAGGAAGCAAAAATCCACAGCTCTCAACACAAAGTGTAGTGTTTATTATATGGGCTTTGTTAAAATGGAAATTTATTGCTGTATATTTTGAACCCTTTCTTACATTCTGCTGTGTACCTGACAATGTTTTTTTTTCTTTTCTTGTTTTGTATTTAAGTTTATAATATGTTTCTTTTTCTTTTCTTATTGTGTATGTATTTAAGTTTTAGCATTTAAGTCTAAAGTAAAAATTAAAAAATGAATATTAAAAATTGTCTTTACATGCAATCAGGAAAAAACAAATACTATATAAAAATAAAACCAAACAAAAACAAAAACAAATTCACCCTTCTCTTCTTCATCTTCTTTCACCCTCTCCAAAAGGACAATTTCAAAATGTCTTTATTTGTTTTTAACCTCTCAGCCAGTAGCTAGGGAAACTGAGCTACCCATTTTATAAACTGAAACATTCTGCATATTCAAGTTGTATTTGAAATGTCCCTAAAAAGAAACACAACTTGATCCCTTTAAAAGCTTTCTCAGAGGAAGGACTCCGGTTGGAAAAACAGTGAAACTGCAGGGCCAGCAGAAGCAGAAGTCAGCAGTGCTGACCCAGAAATGCCACAGGAAGGAGTGGGCTGAAAGTACTAATCATGCAGTTGAAAACAATATACCCAGTGAGCAACCCCTGTGTTGGTTTTATTTAGAGTGGGAAAAGGCTCACCATGGACTAAGATGTTGACCCAGAATATTATACAATGGTAGAGTAGAAATGTCCTTAACCATCCTTGTCAATATCCAGTTGCCTCATTGTCTCTCTCTATTACCTCTAGAATCAAGAATAAAATCATTGGTTTGACTTTTAAAGCCCTATATGCCCTCACCTCTTTTCACCTTTCCAGTCTTCTTATACCTTACTTGCCTCCATGTATTCTGAAATCCAGTAACACTGACCTCCTTGCTATTCCCCACACAATATGCTCCATCTTTTGATTCCGAGCATTTTGACTGTCTGTCCTCCATGCCCACAACTCTCTTCCTTCTTATCTCTGCCTCCTGGCTTACCTGGCTTACTTTAAATCTCAGCTGAAATCCCACCTTCTGTACCAAGTCTTTGCTAGTCATTTTCACTCTTGGTCCCTCCCCTCCGAGACTATCCCTAATTTATTCAATCTATATCTTGTTCGTACATACTTATTGGCATGTTGTCTCCCCCATTAGACTAGGAACTTCTTAAGAATAGGAATTATTTTTGCCTTTCTTTGTATCCCCAGAGCTCAGCATAGTACCTGGAAAATATTTGGCACTTAATAAATGCTTGTTGACTGACTCCTAGCTTTTTGGAAATGTTGGGGTGGAGGGAGGGGGACAGAAATCGTCTTTCTCCAATTCAAATCCATCTAGAAAAACAGGTCTTCTCCAACAAGTCATGTTGGTGGGATGAAGGTGAAGTTTTCTATTGTTAACAGGACAGGACCCTTCGTTTGAAACTGAGCTGTCCCTTGAAAGAAAACGCCTTCAGATCTTTAAAAGCTTGGATGAAGAAGATTCAATACTGCCTTCATCCTTCAGGGGGAGTAGCCAAAGATTTTCCAGTGTGTCCAGACCAGAAGTAGTAGGATAAGCACAAGGATAATCTTCAGAGGTTTTGTTCTTCTGATCTTGTCCTTCTCTAGGTCTTCTCAGATGGGCATTGGAGAGATAAATGGATGATTAGTACATTCAGTAAGCTCTAACCATGTGCAAAAACACTGTGCTAAGGGATAAGGATACAAACAGAAAAGATAGTCTCTGCTCTCAAAGAATTCAAATTCTACTAGGGGAATCAACACAAATGGAAAGTTTCAGCTCAGAAAGCAGTTGGAAAGAAAGGTCCCATAGTTCTTAGGGCATAATGGGGGAAATAAGCGATGTTTAGACTTCTTCTTTAGTGCAATTTTCACTGATGAAATCATACAAGTTTCTAATACTGTGCCATTTGATAGCACCAAGCACTTTAGTGGCAAAACCTTTTTTTTTTCCTGTGTCTTCAGTAGCTGTATCCCTAGCATCGTCAGTAACAATTGCCAGGCTGCATCTCTGCAAGTACTGCTTTCCAGGATGATGGTCGAGGGCACTGGGCTGGAAGCACTGCTGTCCCCAAGGCTCTTGAGTTCAGGGTCTGAACTGGTTCCATAGGGGTCTGAGGAGACTGAGGCAGTGGTGGTGGTTTGCTTTTCCTGGCACATGCTGCCTCCTGTCTTTCTCTCAGGGTGCCTGCTGCTTCAGCTAAGCTGGTGTGGCAGCCCTGTGGGTGTCAGTTGGAAGTTGGTGGCCATCTCCTGTTGTCCTGATCTATATCTGGCCACTCGATCCAGATGGCTCCAGAGGTGAAAGTGAAGCTGCTGACTTTGCACAGCACCCCTCAGTTAAAACCAATTCACTTGCAAGTCATGGCATCATCTTCCTGAGGTCATGGTCCTCTTTGAGAACAAAGGACAAAGCACAACCTGTGAGTAAGCTGAGCTGCTCCACTGGGGACCCAACTGGCCTGTTCAAGTTGGCCAACTCATCTTCTGGCATCTCCTGGCCTCTCCTGGCCTGTCCTCTCCTCTCTTTTCCTCTCCTCTCTTCCCCTCCCTCCTATCCTCTTCTCTTTCCCTCCCCTCCTTTTCCACTCTCCTCCCCTCTCCCCTTAGATTACAATTGCTATCTATGCCAGAGTGGGGGTCGAGTATATCCGATGAAATAATTTACAGGCAAATGTTTTCTAAACAATAAAATCCTTCACAAATCAAAATGACCATTATCATCATCAAAATATCTTTCACATAGAAAGATTCAGGGTAACACTTCTTTTATGCATATTTGCAAGGAGGTTATGATCACTTTTAGTTTATAAGGCCCCAACTTGTGTTCTTGCTTTCTCCTCACTAGCTCAGCCAGTTAAATCAGGATCTTGAAAGAAGTCAAACAATTTTACAGACATCACCCTTGACACTCTCCAAGGGACTGATTGACAGGCTCCTTCCTATGATCTATATCACGACGAGGATGAATTAAATTCTTCCAGGAATTCAAAACAAGGGATAGATCTCTAAGTGTCTATTTTTGTTATCCAATCTCTGTTATCTCCTGCTTTTTTCAAGGTTTTATAATTTGGCAGAGGTGTGGAACAGCTGCGCTACTTATCTGGTGAGACAAACCTTTGACTTCTAACCCTAACATATATGAATTCTTCCCTACTTACTCTAAATTATCCTAGAACCCCAATCCTTTAACTTTCTCTGCTTTGTGTTTAGATGCTTTGACATTGAATTCTCAATAAATCATTCGGATACCAAAGAATTAACTTGTTCTTTATCTGCTCCATTGGTAAGAAGTATCTCCCAATTCTATAGAAATACACTTATCAGCTTCATTTTCTCCACTTGCAGTTGACTTTTGCAGTTTTATCTCCAAACAAATACTGTCAACCTGATTATACTGAACTATTCAGCCTTTAATAAAAGAAAGTGATATAAAATAAAATAAATAATGTGCTTCCTTTCTTCCCGATAGCATGGATAATGGTACATCTGCGATCCCTGTCATATTTGACCAAATTGAGTCAAATCTTGGATAATTAATCATGATGAACAATTCTTAGGAATTAAAGTCAATTTGCCCAAACAGTTTGCTTGGCTATTATTCAAAACTCATATATATCATTTTTAAAGATCAGAGGACATGCAGTTCAATTTCACATTGCTTAGTGCTGTTGTGGGAGCATCTGTATGTATACAGGCATCAGTCTGGCTAAACAGTCATGGATATCTCAAGCTAATCAATCCTTCCAGAATTTCTCCCCCACATTGCTGCTGGAAAGTCTTCAAACCTGAAGTGAAGCCTACTTGAGTGAAGCCTCAGGGCTGAGTCTGCATGATGATAAGACAAGGAAAAAGAGAGATTTACATGAACATCCAGATGCTTCTCCAAAGAGCAAAACATTTTTGGATGCTTAGTTGTTTACCATTTGGAAGAGGGAGCATGGCAGAATGAAGGGAGATCTGGCCTTGAAGCAAGGAAGATCTGAGCTCAAGTTATGCCTTTGACACATACTACACCTGTGACCATGGGCAAGTCATCTTAACTCTCAGTTGCCGCAAGGAACTCTCTAAGATTATAAATTAGGTAAAAATGTCCACCTCCATTGGTAGAAGGCGGTTTCACTATTCTGGGAATTCCTCAGACAAATGAATTCACAGATAAGTACTTCTCCAAATACTTTCTCTCTCTCTCTCTTTCTCTCTCTGGTTCTCTCTCTCTCTCTCTCTCTCTCTCTTCTCTCTCTCTCTATGTCTCTTTCTCTCTCTCATTCTCTCTCTCTGTCTCTTTCTCTCATTCTCTCTCTCTCTGTCTCTCTTTCTGTCTCTCCCCTCTTTCCTCTTCTCTCAACATATGTGTGTGTGTGTGTGTGTGTGTGTGTATACACATATGCGTCTATCAAAGACAAAGAGAGAGGGAAATGACTAGTTGAAGCTGTGAGTAGAAAACTTAAATATGAAATCCTCCCCTCCTCCCTTTCTTCCCCCTTTCTTCCCCCTCCCTCCCTCCCTCTGTTCCTTCCTTCCTTCCTTCCTTCCTTCCTTCCTTCCTTCCTTCCTTCCTTCCTTCCTTCCTTCCTTCCTTCCTTCCTTCCTTCCTTCCTTCCTCCTTCTCTTCCTTCTAATTCTCTTCCCCTTCTGTAAAATTGGGTGGAGATTTTTAAAAACAAATGTTAAAAATTGTTTTTACATGTAACTAGGGAAAAATAAAATGCTAAATTAAAAAAAGTGAGTGGAGAAAAAAAATCATTTACCATTTCCTAGATTTTCCATTTTGTCTGGGGGAGCAGAGAGTACTTGACCTATCTAGGAGACAGTATAATATTGTGGGGGAAAATGCTGACCTCATAAGTCAGGAAATACAAGGGTTTGAATCTCACGTCTGACAATTACTGTGGGCAAGTCATTTAGCCTTTCATTGTCTATAAAATGGAGAAAAATAATGCCTGTAGTACCCACTTTATAAGGCTGTTATTAGGAATAAATCAGATAATGCATATTTAATGTTTGTAAATCTGTTAAAATATCATAGAAACCCCAGCAATTCATTCTCAATTAGTATTGCTCCCCACAATTTCCTTTGCAAATATATTATTCCTTTTTGGGGGTTTGTTTCATAGATTTTAATAAAATTCATTTATTTATCTATTTAAAACTCATTTATTTATTTTATTGATTTTATTAAGACTTTCTTCGATATGTAACAACAAAGATAGGGACTGGACCTGTGATTTCATGGGCACTGCCTGCTTTCTACCAGTGCAGGTCTGGCCCTTCTCCACAATTTATAATTTGAGAGATTTGCCTGGAGTAGTGATTCTCAGTGTGGTCCAAGGACTCCTGGGACTCCCTGAGACCCTTTCAGGGAGTCTGTGAAGTCAAAATTATTTCAGAATAATGCTAAGACATTGAAATACTCCCATCTTTTCCAACTCCATATCTGTGCACAGTAAGATTTTCTTCATATACTTCAACCAGAGTAGTGTATCAGGTTAAATGCAAAAGCAGATATGAGAATATAGCCATCTTTTCTTAAGCTAGAAATAAAAGGGGGTTGTAGATATATGCAAAATGATGCCACTTTTCTCTCTAATTTTCTTTTTGTTTGTTTTGGAAACCATAGTAATATTTATTTTTTTAAAAAGTGTTATGTTAACATACAAAGGCTTTTTCATTATTATTTTAAAATGAATTAATACATAGTTTAAAATGTATCTGTTTTAATTTCAAATATGGTAAATTCTGATAGATTTAACTCACACAAATAAAAGTTTGTGGGGAGTCCCAATACTTTTTAAGAGTATAAAGAGGTTCATAAAGGGGTCCTGAGACCAAAAGTTTGAGAACCTTTGGCCTAGAGCACTGAAGGGTAAACAGATTTGCCCAGGATGACTTAGTCAGTTTGCAGTATAACATAGCATTAGATTTGTAAGTAGGAAGACCTTTAGTTTTAATCCATAGATCTTGAAGTTGATATTTAATAGTTCCAAGAATTTGGACATGTGATAACCTTTGTGTGCCTCAGAAAAAAAATCCAGAATCCCATTTTAATAATTAATGTTAGTAAACTAATAATTTCTTTCAATACATGCAAATATTTAAACTGCAATAATCCAGCTCAGTTCAACAGAAAACATTAGGTGCCTACTATGTGTGAGGTACTGAAAATACAAAGACAAAAATGACAAAAGGTCCCTGCCCTCCAGGAGATTACATTCTACTGGTGGAAAGCAAGTATATAGACAAGAAATCATCAAGTAGATACAAAATAACTTCAAGAGAAAGAAAGAATTAACAAGAAGGGAGTCAAGTGAAGAAGCAGGTGTGAAATACTGACTACGTGCCAGGCACCGGATCATTTTGATCTTTGTCCTCAAGACATTCCCCAGATTGCCAATAAATCCCTTCAAAAATGCAGTACTCAGTCTCTCCTTTCATTGGAGTAGGAGACTATGACTATGGAATGTTGGACATGCTGTCATGCATAGTCAATGTATAGGTTGGCTTTGATGATTTGTTGTTTGGTTGCAATAAAAGGCTGGCTGGGTAGGTTAGGGAGAGAAGCATATTCTGAAAAAGAAAGAAATATGATATAAAACCAAAGGACATCAATAAGACTTTTTTTTTGGGGGGGAGGGGGTTAGGCAATGGGGTTAAGTGACTTTTCCAAGGTCACACAGATAGTAGTGTTATATGTGTGAGGTCGGATTTGAACTCAGGTCCTCCTGAATCCAGGGCTGGTGCTCTATATATTTACTGCACCACCTAGCTGCCCCAGGACATTTTTAAAAAGTAAAATGCGATGTTCAGATCTAGACTCAGACTACATGTAGTTATTCAGGGCAGAGTGTAACCAGACAACTACTTATGGATGCTCTATATAGCTCTTTTATTTCTTTTGTGTTATTGGTGCTGCATCATACCACACACACACACATGCACATACACACACACGTGTGTGTGTAATTTTTAATCATTTCTAATCAATTTATAAATTGTATGAATTTATAAGAAAGCACCTGCATATTTAGATATAGACTTCTTTTTAGGAACATCACCCTGATTCTGAACTCACACTCTCAATTTTCTGGAGCCAAGTGTAGGATTTTCACATTTTCCTCTGTTAAATTGTGTCTTGTTAGCTGCAGCCCATCATTCTTACCTGTCAAGCTTTCTGGATATGGATTCTGTCATCCAATATATTATCTATTCCTCTCAACTTCATGCCGCCTGCAAATTTTACAAGCTTGCCATCTGCGCCTTGATCAACTCATTGATAAAAGTGTTTAACAGAACAATACCAAGGACAGAGCCCTCTGGCACTCCATAAAGACATCCCTCCAGACTCCTCATAACCGGTCAGTTAAGCAGTTCTGAACCCACCTAAAAGTATTATCATTGAACCCACTTCTCCCTATGTTATCCACAAGGATGTTGTGAGAAAACTGCCATATAAAGGCTTTGCAGATGTCCAAGTATATAAAGTATGCTTACAGCATTCCCTTCATGCACTACTAGTCTAAAAAACCCAGTCAAAAAAGGAAATGTCAGCTATGACTTCAATTCAATTCGGTACAACAATCAGCATAAACTTATGTACCCAGCACTGGTGATACAAATATAAAAATGAGATTGTCTCTACCCCAGAAGAGCTTACATCCTCTGATGTTCCCATTAAATCCATACTAGCTTGTAAGAATCATCTATGCTCTTTATAAGTACTCATAGTATTTCTCTTTAATAATGTAATATATTCTACAATTTTTCCTGTGAAGGAAGTCAAGCTCACTGGCTTCTAGTTTGAAGAATCTATCTTTTTGAAATTGTATTAATCAAAATCACAAAATTGTTCAGATCCCATGACCCCATGAACCCACTGTTAGGTTTGTACTCCTGAGTAGGGTTTATCTTGGAGAAAAACATAACGATAACCTATTCATATAAAAATATTCATCTGTAATACCAAAGAGGTGGAAATAAATTTTATGCCTAATGTTTAGGAAGAGGCCAAATCTTGTTTTTACCTTTCTGACATTTCTCCTGTAAGTCCCCTCCTCACTACTCACACTTTTGCAGCCCTGATGCTGGCTTTCATCACCTCATGCCTGGTCTATAGCAGTAAGTCATTTTCTGGTAGGTCTTCTTGTCTTTTTTCTCTACTCCAATCCATCCTCCATTTAGCTGCCAAAGTGAATTTCCTAAAGGGAAGTACTCTCTTGCTCAGTGTCTACCTACCTATTACCTCCATAGTCAAATAGAAAATATTCTCTTTAGCTTTTAAAGTGTTTCATAACCTAGCCCCTTCCTACCTTTCCATTCTTCTTACATTTTACTCCCCACCAGATACTCTATGATCCAAAGTCACTAGTGTTTTTGTTATCCTTGAATATGATATCTCATCTCTCTAAAATCTGCTTTTGCACTGACTGGCTCCCTTTCCTGGAATGCCTGGCTACCTCACCTCTGCCTCCTGGAATGCCTGATTTCCTTCAAAATTTATTTCAAATACCCTCTTCTGCAAATAGCCTTTCCTACTCCTTCCTCTATCTTTCCCTTCCCCATTCACATACATACTTAGTATCTTCCTTTTGAGGTTATATTCCATTTGACTATGCATACCTTGTGTGTATAGACATTTACATGTTGTCTCCCCCACCAGAACATGTGATCTTTGAGGGTAGTGACCATGTTGTTATCTTTCTTGGCATCCCTAATGCTTAGCATAGTGTTATTACTGTTCAGTCATTTCAGTCCCGTCCAACTCTTCATGACCCCATTTAGGGTTTTCTTGGCAAAGATCCTGGAGTGGTTCGCAATTTCTTCCTCCAGCTCATTTTACAGATGAGGAAACCAAGGCAAACAGGGTTAAATGACTCGCCCAGGGTCACACAACTTGTGTGATTAACTAGCTACCACTAGCCACTTTGCTGCTGCTTAGCACAGTACCTGGCACTTAATAAATGCTTGTTAACTAAGACTAGATGGCAATTGACAGAATTCCTTTGGCATTAGGTCTACACTCATGAATATTCCACAGTCACTTTAATCATCTCGATATTTGTGACCCTCCATCTCCTCAGGGTGAAGGAGCCTGATCTATCTGGCTTACCTCAAGGGTAATGCCTATGCCATAAGTTTAAAACAATCCATTCGTGTTGCAAATATAAATGTCAACCCAGACACTTCTACTTGTTTGCTCAGATTCAGGACTATTAATTATGACATTTATGTAAAATTATCAGCTAATGAGACTTTATGAGTTACCTGGTGCGTGTAAGCAGGCTAGAGCACATTACAAGGAAGGATTTATGCAGGGAAAGCAGTATAAATGATGTGATTGGAAGAAAAAAAGAAGGTGAATGTTATATAGCCCAAATGAGAAACAAACAGTATTATAGGTTTAGAGCTTGAAAGACCCTTAGGGGTTATCAAGTCCAACTCTTTCATCTTGTATATGAGGAAACTGAGGCACAGAGAGATTAAATGACTTTCCCAGGGTCACACAGCTAGTGATGGTCTGAGGCAAGATTTGAACTGCTCTATCCATTATGCTACCTACCATTGCTCTTGTCAAGATATCAGGAGAACATGAGCCCCCTGTGCCAAACTGAAGGAAGAACAAGGACAAAAATCTCACAGTATAGGTAAGCATGGGTGGGGATTATGGTCTCCATTGCTAAAGAGGAAATACCCACCCCCCATCATTATGCTCAATGAATCCATTGGAGTATTGATTACCCTTATTACCTACTCAAATCAGCTGAGTCTCACTGATGAGATTACAGCTACTGAAACCATGCTCTGCCCTAAACACATTTCCTCATCCTTATCATTCACGCCACAGAACCAAAATTGAAACGGTACATGTAACATTTTATAAAATTACACCTTATTTATAGATTATCTGATTCCTTCTTTCTCACCTTTCTATGTCCCCTATCAAATTCATCAATCAATCAATCAACAAGCATTGTTTGAGCTCCTAGGTACTGGGCATATAAAGACCAAAGTGAAACAGTCCCTGGCCACAACAAGCTTATATTCTAATTCATGAGACAACATATAAATTTTTTATATGTATATACATATATATATATATACACATACATATATATATATATATGTATATGTGTATATACATGAATATATAGGACAACAAAGATTGAATTTGTGATTTCATTTGTATACGGCCATGGTGTCAAGCTCAAATAGAATTGAATCCCTGTGAGCTACATACATGGTGCAGGGCTCGGAGTTAGGAACTTGTTATTCAGTCATTTTCAGTCATGTCTGACTCTCCATGATCCCATTTGGGATTTTCTTGGCAAAGATACTAGAGTGGGTTGCCATTTCCTTCTCCAGCTCATTTGACAGATGAGGAAACTGAGGCAAATAGGGCTTAGTGACTTGCCCAGAATCACACAGCTGGTAAGTGTCTGAGACCGGATTTGAACTCTGGAAGATGAATCTTCCTGACTCCAGGCCAGGCACTGTATCCACTGCATCACCTAGCTGCCTAGAGTTAGGAAGACTTGAGTTCAAATCTGCCCTCAAACTCTCACTAACCATGTGAACCTAGGCAAGTCTTTAAATTCTCTGTGCCTGTTTCCTCATATATAAAATAAGTAAGTTGAGCTTGATGATACCTAAGGGTCACCAAGATAAGGAAACAGGCCCAAGGAAATAAAATGACTTGCCCAGGGTCATATCAGTAGCAAGCATCTTTGGGGCAATTTAAACGCAGGTCCTCTGACTCCAGAGATGGGGATTTCTTCACAGTACCACGCTGTTTGGATGAAAAAGGCAAGACAAATATAAGATGATAGCTAACCAGGATGGTGTGATCCAGTGAGTATTTTCTTTTCTTTTTTTTTTTATTAATTTATTTTGATTTATCAACAATCACTTCCATATGCTTTTGAGTTGAAAAATTTTCTCCCCCTCTCCCCCCCAAGAGGGCACACAATCTGATATAGGCTTTACATTTACATACCCATTAAACATATTTTCACATGAGTGAAGTTGTAAGTAAAAATTAAAACCAATAGGAGGAACCATCAGAAAGATGAAACAAAACTCAACAGAAGGTAAAAATAAGTGATAACGATTCGACTTCTATAGCTCTTTCTTTGGATGTGGACAGCATTTTCCATTCCAAGGCCTCTGGAGATGTCTTAGATACTGGTAATGCTGAGAAGGGTTCAGTTTAACAATCTTAGTCATTGTATAATGTGGCTGTTACTGTGTACAAAGTCTTCTTGGTTCTGCTCACTTCACTCAGCATCATACCAT
Organism: Phascolarctos cinereus; assembly: GCF_003287225.1. NCBI lineage: Eukaryota > Metazoa > Chordata > Mammalia > Diprotodontia > Phascolarctidae > Phascolarctos > Phascolarctos cinereus. The sequence continues at coordinate 260,467,417 of NW_027555514.1, read as the reverse complement.
ATAAGTCTTTCTAGGTTTTTCTGAAGTCAGCCTGTTCATCATTTCTTATAGCACAACAGTATTCCATTACATTCATATACCACAACTTGCTCAGCCATTCCCCAATTGATGGGCATCCTCTCAACTTCCAATTCTTTGCCACCACAAAAAGAGCTGCTATGAATATTTTTGTACGTGTGGGTCTTTTTCACATTTGTTTGATCTCTTTGGAATATAGCCTGAGAAGTGCTATTGCTGGATCAAAGGGTATGCATTTTTGGAGCCCTTTGGGCATAGTTCCAAATTGTTCTCCAAAATGGTTGGATCATTTCACAACTCCACCAACAATGTATTAACGTTCCAATTTTCCCACATCTTCTGCAACATTTATCATTTTCCTGTTTTGTCATGTTGGCCAATCTGATAGATGTGATGTGGTACCTCAGAGTTGTTTTGATTTGCATTTCTCTAATCAATAATGATTTAGAGCATTTTTTTCATATGACTATAAATGGCTTTAATTTCTTCATCTGAGAAGTGTCTGTTTATATCCTTTGACCATTTATCAATTGGGGAATGGCTTGTGTTCTTATACATTTGTCTTAATTCTCTATATATTTTAGAAATGAGGTCTTTATCAGAGAGACTGGTTGTAAAAATTCTTTCCCAATTTTCTACCTTCCTTCTAATCTTAGTTGCATTGGCTTTGTTTGTGCAAAAACTTTTCAATTTAATGTAATCAAAATGATCCATTTTGCATTTCATAATGTTCTCTATCTCCTGTTTGCTCATGAATTCTTCTGTTCTCCATAGATCTGATAGGTAAACTATTCCTTGTTCTCCCAGTTTACTTATGGTATCAGCCTTTATATCTAAGTCATGAACTCATTTTGACTTTATTTTGGTATATAGTGTGTGATTTGGGTCTATGCCTAGTTTCTGCCATACTCTTTTCTGAGCTGGTTTCCACTGGTTTTCCCCACCTTCAGTGAGGCACTCAGAGGTCCAGGTGTTGGTGTTTGCCTGCTCTACCACCTAGGCTTCAGAATTTCTTCACAAATGGAGGCTGCAGGGCTCCCACCACTCACCTGGTGTTGGGTTGTAATCAGCAAGGCCGGGGCTTTAGGAAGCCTTTAGCTTGTTTTCTTCACCTCCTTTCAGATGAATGCCCCTGGGTACTTATCCGCCTGGGGCCCCTTGTAGTTCTGCCTCCCTTATTTTTGCTGAGGCACTGGGAGACCCATTTGCTGGGCTGCTGCACTGCTGCTCCCTGTCTTTCTTCTAGTTCAGGTGTTCCAGGGTTTTTTTTTTTCTGGGGTGATATTTTCTGGGTTTTCAGAGGTTGATAGGGGAGAGTGAGAGCAACTACCTTTTCACTCCACCATGTTGGCTCCCGGAAGCAGAACCATCTCCCAGTGAGTATAAAAATGCCTTTATAAGCAGCATGGATAGAACCAGAAGATAGGGAGATACCAAAGGTCAGAGACAGAATGTAGAGGGTAGTAGCCCAATCTACCAGAGAAGATTAGCAGAAGTGGGATCAAGGACACATGTAGACTGGTTGACCTTTTGAGAAAAAGTACCACTTCCTCATCAAAGACTGAAATAAAGGAGGAAATGGTGGAGGATTACGTCAAGGGGACATGAGATGAAGAGGGGGAGAGGAAGGAACTCTCAAAATTTGGAAACAAAGTATTAGATGATGTCCTCAGTTTCAAGATTGAGGGAAGAAGGTGCTATGAGAAATCTGGTGAGATTAGGAGAGAAAATGAATTAGGAATGATTCAAAAATCCTTTGATGGTCTGATGCTATGAGTATCCAGTTGAGATTAGATTACATATAAATTTGTAGAGTATCCAGTCAGCATTGCTACGTGATTCTCCTCCAGCTAAGTGTAACACTGGAGAAGGCAGATGGTGGGAGTAATCCAGGGCTGGGAACTGGAAAGGCATGAGCCCCAGTAGGTCAAGGGAACCAGGGATTCAAACTGGGGATAGTGTAGAACTGACCTGATTCACTTAGGCAGGAGTTCTGGAGGTCACAAACTGGTTATTTTTAATATTTTGACAGCTATATTTGAATAGAATTGGTTTCCATTGTCATACTATTCATTTTATTTTATTCATCTAAAAGATCATTCTGAGAAGAAATCCATTGGTCTCACCAGATTACCAAAGAGATCCATGAAACACACAAAAAATGTTTAAAACCTTTTGCAGTAAGAGGTACATTGCAGGAGTGATGGACTGGCAACATTCTGAAGGGTGGAGGAATTTTAGGTCATGGTGGGGATGAAAACTACATTTAAGAGGAGAAAGGCATAAGGAGAGGTAGAATGGTAGGAGATTGTGATCAGATGAAGGAATTTCTCAGTTGTTTGGGGAACCAAAACATTTATAGAAAATGACAAGGTCAACAATATGAACATTCCTGTTTGTAGCTGAGATTATAAGAGTTGAATAGATTGAAGAAGTAAGACGTTACAATATTTAACAAATATTTTGAATTCCCCTACAATAAAGGCAGAATCAAGGTGGAGGGGAAGAATGTGAACCAACTATTGAAGTCATTATAGAGGAGTAATAATGTCCTGGGAGGTTATAGAAACAGCTATGAGAGGAAGATGTCTAAAATGAATTCATTTTATAAAATTATTTTTTAAATGTATATCTCACAATCTTAAGGGGTTTCATCTCATTCTGATGCTAATCAGGGCAAAAGCAAAGCCATTCAAAGATATTAGATACCCAAGGTAGAAGAAATCATTTGATAGTTTTGATGACTAGAAACAAATCTTTGTGTGATACCTGAAAAGGGTCTTTGGTGATCCAAAAAAAAAAAAGAGGTAAAGGGGACCTAGGAGACAGAGGGAAGGAGGATTCTTCTTGAATATAAAACTTAGAGCATTAGACGTCCCCTCCGAAAAATTGGATTGCTTTTTAAGATAATGATAATGAGTTTTTCATCACTGAATGATCCTTTGGGAGACATGTTGGAGAAGAGAATGGACTAAATGATCTACCTGTCACAGTCACTTCCAATCCTGATCTCTATTCTCAGATCAGTAATGATTTATTCCTAACCTTTAGCCATTAAGTTGATATTGAATTAGAAATGCAATTCAACATATGTTCTAGAAAATGCTAAAAGTTGTTTTCAATTCATTATCTTGTTGTGCAAATACCAAACATCTTCAAATGGGAATTGAGGTTTTTTAAGGGACATCTCAGGAAGATTCTCACAATGTTTTATGATGTAATATATTCACACATTGGAGAAAGGGTGTTGAACTGCCTATCCCAGGAGATGGTTGCATAAACCTGTTTTGAGATATGTCTCTGATTGTGAAGCCAGAAGTGAGAAGGGAAAAAGTCAGCAGATTAGGAAGAAATGTTTAGACAAAACAGAAGATGCAAGGATGATTGGAGAGAATATGGTTGCAGGAAGAGAGAAGAAGGTGACCAGGGTCTGGGGGCTAACAGTGGAATGGAAAGACCTAGTCATGAATGGTGCATGTCAAGCAGTCACATGAAATGGAATGGGAAATGCTTCCACAAGATACTCCTGGCCTGTGTGGTCCTTTGCAACTCTGATCTTTTGTTGATGCTGCCTACTTGTAATACCCGTGCAGTAAGCTGATTGGTTATGTCCTTCCCTTGTTAGGGGTGAAAGCAGGAGGGAATTCAATGTAGAACTGACTGTCAGGAGTCATTCATGCTGTGCGGATTTTATAAAAGTCTGCTTTTTAAAAAAAATTGTTATATTTCTGGTATTCTAAATAAATAATATCCCCTCCCCTGAATTACTGTGATCTCTATGTGCAACTTTGGTTCATCTAGATTCAAAAGAAAAACTGAGGCTTATAAGCAATAAATGGTGAACCCAAATAAGTTTTTGATGCTGACAGATAGCTTTTAGGAGTGGTAGATATTTCAGAATTAAGATGTAAAGATAATATGGCTATATTAGAATGCAATCAGAGCAATGACCTTCCTGAATTCTAGGGGTACTCTCTTCCTTCTTTGTTAGTCAATGATGTAACAAAAAATTATGACCTTTATTTACCCAAACATTGGTCCTTCAGATTCTCTAAAAGCAGATTCCTATCGAATCATGACCTCCCCATTTCTAATTGCCAAATATATTAGAAAGTCATTTGTTTTGCAGGGTTGCAATTGTAATCATGTTTTGTGGATTGTTCTTTCATTCATATAGAGCAGATCACAGTTGGTGGTAATCTTGCTGATCACCTTTTGCATTAGTTTCTGGAGGGATAGAGTCATAAGTTTGAATTCTTTATTCTATCATGCCTTTCCTTCTTCTTCCTCAAAACCATTGGGAAGGTTGGAGTGGAGTCATTTCATCCAATGTCACCCTTAAATAGTCCTCTCTATTTTTTGCTGCTCTCCTTGGTCTTTTCATGGAAATCTCCATTCATTTCTTCATTGGTTCATTCAAAACACATCCTTGAAAGAGCTACAAAAATAAAATCAGGATAAATGGATTCAAGTCTGATTAGCTAGTTAGCTCTGATGCTAACTAGTAGTTTGATATGAGGCAAGTAGGTGGTGCAGTGGATAGAATGGCAGGCCTGGAGTGAGGAAGACCTCAGTTCAAATCTGGCCTCAGACACTTACTGGTTGTATGACCCTGGACAAATAACTTAACCCTGTTTGCCTCAGTTTCCTCAGTTGTAAAATGAGCTGGAGAAGGAAATAGCAAACCACTCCAGTATCTTTGAAAAGAAAACCCCAAATGGTGTCATGAAGAATTGGGCATGACTGAAACAACTAAACAATAAAGCAGTTCAATCACAGGCACTCAAACCTCACTGTGCTTCAGTTTCCTGAAATCTAAAAGGAGGGGGTTTGCCTTAATGATTTTGAGGGTGCTTTCCCTTATATGATTTATTAAGATCTATATGCTTTAAATGGCTAAGTTACTGTGTAAGGAATATAAGTAAGAATAAGTAAGCATAAGTAAGGACTGATTAAAAAAGATACAAAGTAGATCCCAGATTTAAAGCTAGATGGGAACTTGGTGATCATTTGTTCCAATATTCTCATTTGACCGTTGAAGAAATTAGGTTCAAGAGGTCGTGACATATGCTAAATCATACAGGTAGGAGAAGCACCTTGTAAACCTGAAAGGGCCATATAATTACTAGTTATTATCATTATTAATTATGAATGCCAGTAGCTGGGCATAGTGGACAGCCAGTTACACTGAGAGTCCAAAAGACTTGGGTTCAAATCCCAACTTTTTATTAGCTGTATGATCTTGTATGAGCACTTAGAATTTCTGTGCCTCAGTTTCTTCATCTGTAAAATGAAGATGAAAATCTTGTAGTGCCTACCTCACAAAGTTGTTGTGAGGCTCAGTCAGTCAATGAACAAGCATTTTCTCAGCACTGCTATGTGTCAAACACTGGGGTTACAAAGAAAATATGAAAAAAAACCCTAATCCCAAGGAGTTTACAATGGTTTACAACAGTTAAAGTTTGTAAAGTATTTTGCAAATTTTAAAGCACTGTCAGTTATCATTACTGTTTTACACAAAAGGAAATTGGGACTGAGGAAAAGTTACTTGATAGGCATCTATCAATTTTTGTCTCCTTTTTATCTTACATTCATACTTAATTTGCTTATTTCTTTCCTCCCATCAGAATGCATGGTAGCGTAATGATTTCAATTGTTACAGACTCAGCAAAAAGACATTTACATCCTCCTCATTCTCTGCATCCTCTTTTTTTAAGCCTCCAACAATGGCCTTAGTGACTGCTGGAAGTTGCCTGCCCTGTTTGTCCGAGCCATCTCATTCAGAACAATGGACAGAGAACACAATGCAGGGATTCTAGAATCTTGGTGATGAACTGCCAAAGGATGGATTGATAGACAAGGAAGTTTTAGAACTCCTTTCAATCAAGTCATAGGAGATTGGGCTCTATCATTTACGGACTTGAATCCTTGTTATAAGAATTGTTTATTGAAATAAATGAAGTCCTTAGCCCCTTCTGCCAACAACAGATAATTCAGATAAAGTCACAATGTTTCCTTGAAGATGTTTTTTTATGTCAGCAGGAGGTCTTATCACATGAGATTTTAAACACAGACTCTTTCTTGAAAATATCAGCTGTAGAAGGAGTTGATTTCCAAAGGGTTTTGCATAATTTTAATTTGCCTTTTTTATTACTATTAATGGGCCATCTGTAGCTATGGTTTTCTATGAACTATACTGAGCAAGACATGCAATTTAAACATAATAATGTGTAATTAAATACAGCACATCAAGTGGGATTCCAATTATATTGATAAGGTCCCAGCATAAGTGAAGAGAAAAAAAAAAGACAAATCTGCATGCTTAACTTTTCACAATAGACTCATAAATGTCAAATAGGTCTGGGATTTTCCAAAAATTTAAATAAGCAAAAACAGGTTGGTATTAAATGCCTAATTGTTATTGTTTCCTTATTCATTAACATGGCTCTCCTCTCATTTGCATCCTTATTTATGCTTCACGCACAGAAACAAAAAAAGAAGTTAGAATTCCAACATTTAAAAAAAAACTTTCTTGTAAAGAAATTAATAATAATTTATTTAAAGTCAACCAAGCTGACAAGATGAATGTAGGATGACTATAAAAATTAGATAAGGGTTTGAGAATATTTTAGACAGTATTTTAAGACCCTAATAAGGAAAATTCTGCTTATAATCATTTTAAAACTCCTATTGATTCAGCATGTAAGAGATTTCTCCCTTTCCTAACTTCACATATATGTATATGTGGACATATATAAATGTGTGCATATATATATATATGCACACATGCACAGTATATAATACATTATATACACATATATGAATGTTATATCAATATGTAATATTCATATATTACATAATAATGTACTATGTATATATATATACACAATGTTATAGAATATATATAACCCAGTGTATATTGTATATAATATGTATATAACACAGTGTATGTGCATTATATTATTTATAATATGTATTAACATTATATTTGCATGAACATGCATATACATGCATATCTGACTGGACCCATATTCACATATGTATGTATATATGTACACAGTGCATGCATGCATGCTTGCATGTATCACAAACACACTCGTAAACTAGGGTGATGGTTGTAGGAGTGGAGAGAGGGATATATAGGAGAGATGTTGTGAAAGCAGAAATAATAATGTTTGTCAATATAATGGATGTTGTGGTGAATTAGATTAAGGAACTAAGGATGAGAAAGACAGTAAAGGTGATGAGAGGATAATGGTGCCTGCAACAACAATAAGGAAGTCCATTCTCTCAAGGAGCTTTCCATCCAACTGGTGTCTTATCTTGGCCATTTTTCTGTTCAATGTTTTTTATTAATGATTTGAGTGAAAACGTAGATGTGTGTGTATATATATAAAGACACACACACACACACACATATATATATGTATATATATATATACATATGCAACAGTATATTATATATACTATATATGCTATATAATACGGTATATATATTACATGTCCACACTACATATACTGTGTACTTGTTATATGATAGTGTGTATATATACACATATATACATGTACGCATATCAGTCAATCCTGAACATTCCCTCATTTAACTCTCCCAAGTTCTAGTATTCACAGGATTTTGTTAGTAACGTCATTTTCACTTTCTCATTGGCAAACCTGCACATTCAAGGCTATGCACAGTAGAGACAAAAAAGAAAGGCAGGTTGTGTACAAACGCATATCTGTAAAAACTTCCCTACTGGTTGGCCAAGGGTAAGTGGGGACCAGATTGGAATTCTGAGTTGTGATGAGGGTGGAAATTCACCCCAGAGCGTGAGCTTTTTTCATCTTGGAACAGTTCAACCACAGGAAAGGGAGATTAGAGATGGCATATTGCCCCTTTCCCTTTTTTACCTCTGGCTTCTTCTGATCTCCATCCATGCCCTTTCCGATCCCTGTCCCATCTAGCGTTTTCTCTCCTTTCCTCTGCATTTTATGGGTTATTTCATGGTTACAGTGCTGGAACAAGTGGATATTATCAGAATTAATGTTTTGTTATAAAGAATTATATGCAGAAAAGTATATTTTCAGAAATCTCTAGCAAAAGATGACAATTTTTGGTGTGACAGAAAATTATTAATACCAATTGCAATATAGACCGCACAATCTCTTAGTCATTGTTACAATGTCAAAATTCTGGTAATGTCCTTCTGTTCCTACCTTAAGATAATGAGATTAGTTTGGGCTGTGTCAGATCTTAAGTCTCATCCTGACATCTTGCCTCATGGGAGAATCCACTTCAAGTTTGATCTAAACCCCTGATGCTTTTCCACTGGGATTCATGGCATAAAGGGCAAAACAGCCAGAATGAAGTGGTTCTCCTTTCTTGTATTGCCAAGGGCAGCTGGGATCTTATGACCAGGCTTCGCTACCTCATGCCATCTCCTCCCCTTCCTCCTAAAGGTGTAAGAAGGTTTTGCGCGAGTCTTGGAGTTGGGAAATCCATTGTGCTCTGCACTCTTGGGACATTCCCCAAGGCTTGCTACCTTGTTATCTCAATTATAGACATTCTATTTCTCAGCTCATGGCTTTGATTTATTTTAGGACTTGACAGCAATTTGTAGGAATCTGACCCCTTTTTCCCCTGAATTCAATGTACTATGTAAACATTCACATTTTTTACTTTCATGCCTTTTTCTAGGAACATCACCCCTGAGAAAGTTGAGAATTGACTATGTATATGTATATACTATATTACATTACACACACACACACACACACACACACACACACACACACACACACACACTTTGCCTTCTGCTGTCTTACATTTTGTCCTTTGCAAAGCAGGATTCTTATCCCTTTCTTGATTTTCAAAGACTTGTTGTAAATGTAAAATGTAAAATATTCTTTCTGCTTCCTTAGCATTCATTACCATCCTCCTCATGCTCCAAATATCAGTGCTCCTGAAAAAATCTTTTCAGGTTTGTGCTCCTCATTTGTGTTTAGACTGAATGACCTGTCTTTGCCTCCAATATTTGTCTCTTTTAAAATCTAAGTTGGTCATTGGCAGCATGGTGCTGAACCTAGAGTCAAGAAAAACCCAAGTTCAGATCCTACCTCAGACAATAAGTGACTGAATGACCATGGGTAAGGCACTTAACCCCTGTCTACCTCAACTATAAAATGAAGACAATTATAGCACCTACCTCACAAGACTGTTGTGAGGATCAAATACAGTCATAATTGTTGAGAGCTTAATGGCACATAGTAAGCACTATATAAATACTTATTCCCCACCTTCTCTTCATTGAGCTAGCTGTGTACCATCATTGATTCCTTTAGGCAGCTTCACTTTTTCTTCTTCAACTTTTTGCTTTGATGTTATGAAACTTTTATTGTTTAAACCAAGCACACTGACATACTTGAAGCCATTTCCTCTGTAGAACTTTAGATCAGAAGGAACTTCCTACCTATCCATGCTGTCAACACTTTTTAATACCTTCTCCCAAAATCTTGAGTGTTTGTCAGACTAGGTCTGCCTTAGGCATCATGGACTCTAAGATGGAGAGCCTTGTTTCCTTCCAAGGTTTCCAGTGTTTCTGCTTCATCAGACAGATTTAACTTATAGAGTCAGGACCAAAATAGGAGTTACTTAAATTGTTTACTTCACCTTTTGCAGAATGTAATAAGCCAATTCTAGAATTTAGGGACTGCTCAAGAGAGAGAGAGAGAGAGAGAGAGAGAGAGAGAGAGAGAGAGAGAGAGAGAGAGAGAGGGAGAGAGAGAGAGAGAGAGAGAAAATGAAGGGGGAAAATTCAGATAGATGTTAGGCAGTTAAATCTAATGCCATACAAATCTTTGAAGGTGACCTTATAGCATACTTATTTGTTGATATATGTTATTATATAAAAATATCTAATATGAAGAACATTATGTATGAAACAATATTCCTGCCATGTATTTTGCTTATTTATCTTTATGTTTTAGCTCCTTACTATCTTGTCATTGTCCCTGGAAAGGGTATGTCAACATGGCTCTCAGTGACTCTACTCTCCATCTGTAACTTCACAAGACAAAAATATCCATCCCAGGCCCCCACTCTTATGTATGTATTGTCTCCTTCTATTAGAATGTAATTTACTTGAGGACAGGAACTAATGACAACTTTGTATTTCTATCTCTAGAACTTAGAACAATGCTTGTCACATAATAAATGCTTTTTCATTTATTTATTCATTTGTACTATAATCTTTTGGAGGACAGGTTTTCAAATATATAACCCACAGATCCTTTCACATGATAAGCATTTAAAAGTGCTTGTTTAATTGATTTTAATTTTCTTGTACAAAGATACATACATGTGTGTATACATATACATACATAAATATACATGCATATATATACACACACGCATATACATATACATATACATACACATATACATATACATATACATATACATATACATATACATATACATATACATATACATATACATATACATATACATATACATATACATATGTACTTAATTCTAGTTTATAGACCTCCTAGGGGTATACCCTCAAACTTCACGGTTGGGTGACACATCTTGTTCTGAAATTGATCAGTACTCTGTGATTCTGTGAACAAATGTGACTAATTCTTTCCAATAAAAAGAAAGTGATTTTCAACTTTACTGTTAAAGAGAAGTAAAATATTCCCTGCCTAAATAGTTTTCTGTACATAAACTAAAAAAAAAATTGTCATTTATTCAGTGTGTTGAGGCTGGGGTTAACACTATGGTAATTTTTGTATCGTCATAAAAATCATTATTTTTCATAACTAGCTTACATATCTTAATTATAGTTTACTTTTTAAATTACTATTTTCATTATTTTCATTAGATTAACTGTCCAAGAAAGTGGGAGAAAATTATCTATCAAAATCTTAATATTTTGGGCCAAAAGTCACTAGAAAATTAACAAATTCCTCCACTGAAACTTTTTTTAATATAAATTTATTTATTTTTAGTTCTCAACATTCACTCCCACAAGTTTTTGAATTCCAAATTTTCACCCCATGTCCCCCCCACCCCAAGATGGCATGCATTCTGAATATCCCTTCCCTTAGTCTGTCATCTCTTCTATTCTCTCTCCCCTTCTCTTATCCCCTTCCCCTTCCTCCTTCCTGTAGGGCAGGATAGACTTCTGTACCCCATTTCCTGTATTTCTTATTTCCCAGTAGCATGTGAAAACATTTTTTTAAACATATGTTTTTAAAACTTTAGGTTTCAAATTTTCTCTCTTCCTCCCTCCCCACCCACCCTCATTGAAAAGGCAAGCAACTCAATATAGGTTGTACATGTGCAGTTATGCAAAACATTCCATAGCAGACATGTTGTGAAAAACTAACTCTATTTCCCTTAATCCTATCCTGCCCTCCCATTTATTCTATTCTTTCTTTTGACCCTGTCCCTCCTCAGGAGTATTTACTTGTGATTACCTTCTTTCCCAATCTGCTGTCCTCTCTATCATCTCCCTGCTCTCTTGTCCCCTTCTCCCCCTATTTTCCTGTAGGGTAAGACAGATTTCCATACCCAATTGAATGTGTATGTTATTCCCTCCTTAAGCCAAATCCTATGAGAATAAGATTCACTCATTCCCTCTCACCTTCCCCTGTTTCCCCTCCACTGTGAGAGACTTTTCTTTTCTGTTTTTTTTGTGAGATCATTTACCCCATTCTACCTCTCCCTTTCTTCTTCTCCAAATATAATCCTCTCGTTCCTTAATTTTATTCTCTAGATATGACCCCTTAATCTTCAACTCACCCTGTGCCCTCTATCTATCTATCTACATATACATACATATAATTTTTCCCTCCAACTACCCTAATACTGACAAAGGTCTCATGAGTTATAAATATCATCTTTCCATGCAGGAATGTAAACAGTTCAATCTTAATAAGTCTCTTATGATTTCTCTTTCCTGTTACCTCTTCATGTTCCACTTGAGTCCTGTATTTGAAAGTCAAATTTTCTATTCAGCTCTGGTCTTTTCATCAAGAATGCTTGAAAGTCCTCTATTTCACTGAATGACCATTTTTCCCCCTGAAGGATTATACTCAGTTTTGCTGGGTAGGTGATTCTTGGTTGTAATCCTATCTCCTTTGACCTCTGGAATATTATATTCCATGCCCTGTGGTCCTTTAATGTAGAAGCTGCTAAATCTTGTGTTATCCTGATTGTGTTTCCACAGTACTTGAACTGTTTCCTTCTGGCAGCTTGTAATATTTTCTCCTTGACCTGGGAACTCTGGAATTTGGCTATAATATTCCTAGGAGTTTTCCTTTGGGGATCTCTTTCAGGAGGAGATCTGTGGATTCTTTCAATTTCTATTTTGCCCTCTGGTTCTACTATATCAGGGCAGTTTTCCTTGATAATTTCTTGAAAGATGATGTCTAGGCTCTTTTTTTGATCATGGCTTTCAGATAGTCCAATAATTTTTAAATTCTCTCTCCTGGATCTATTTTCCAGGTCAGTTGTTTTTCCAATGAGATATTTCACATTGTTTTCTAATTTTTCATTCTTTTGGATTTGTTTTAAGTATCTTGATTTCTCATAAAGTCACAAGCTTCCAATTGCTCTATCCTAATTTTTAAGGAAGTATTTTCTTCAGTAATCTTTTGGACTTCCTTTTCCATTTGGCCAATTTTGCTTTTTAGGGCATTCTTCTCCTCATTGGCTTTTTGGACCTCTTTTGCCATTTGGGTTAGGCTATTTTTTAAGGTGTTATTTTCTTCAGTATTTTTTTGGGTCTCCTTTAGCAAGCTGTTGACTTGTTTTTCATGATTTTCTTGCATCACTCTCAGTTTTTCCTCTACTTCCCTTACTTGCTTCTCAAAATCCCTTTTGAGCTCTTCCAAGGCCTGGGACTGATTCATATTTTTCTTGGAGGCTTTGGATGTAGGAGCTTTGACTTTGTTGTCTTCTTCTGGTTGTATATTTTGATCTTCTTTTTCACCAAAGTAAGATTCTATGGTCTGACTCTTTTTGCGCTGCTTGCTCATGATCCCAGCCAATTACTTGAGTTTTAAACTCTTTGTTAAGGTAACAGTCTGCTTCCAATGTGGACAGTGTACTGTCCCAAGCTTCAGGGGTTTGTGTAGCTGTTTTCAGAGATACTTGTAGGGACCTGTAAATTTTCAGTTCTTCCAAGGTGGTAAGATAAAGGGTGAGGTGTTTACTCCTTTCTTGGCCTGTGACCACAAGTATTCCTTTCTGCCCATAACTGTGAGGAGGGGTTCCTCTCCACAGCCACTACAAGCTCCACCACGCCAGCACTCCTCCTCACCCCAGCACCGTTGCCCAGAACTGTGACCCAGATCCACACAAGGGCAAAGCAAGAGATTCCTGCCTCAGCACTGGCAAAGAGATCCCTGCAGTCCCTCTCTGATCAGCCACTGGATTCCCCCTCAGTCTATGGGCTGGAAGCTCTGGAAGCAGCTGCTCCCCCCCAGGGCCATGCTCTTGGGGAATGGAGCTGAAACCCCACCTTCCTGTCTCAGCACTGACAGAAACAGACTTTTCCCACTGACCTTTTAAGTTGTCTTTGGCATTGGTCGATTGAGGAGTCTGGAAACCTCCACAGCTGCCTGTGATTCAGTCCTCTGAGGCCTGCTCCAGGTTCTCTGCGTCCTGTTTGCCCACACCGTGCTGCGCTGCGCTTCTAGCCCAGCGCGATACACATTTCTGATCAATCATCCAGGTTGTCTTGGGCTGGAAATTTGTTTCACTCTGTCTTTTTGTGGGTTCTGCTGCTTCAGAATTTGTTTAGAGCCATTTGTTATAGGTATTTGGAGGGGTTTGGGGGAGAGCTCTAGCAAGTCACTGCTTTCACTCCGCCATCTTGGCTCCGCCCCCCACTGAAACTTTTGAAAAATAATTTTTATGCTATGACATAGAAAGACTTCCACCAAAAATATTGATGCTCTACATACTTTCAACCAATTAATTGGTTTTGCAGAAACATAAAGGAGAGTGTAATGCTGTTTAAAAAAATGCTGAATTTGAAGAGAGAAGATCTGAGTTCGAATCCTAGTTCTGCCAGCTCCTACCCGTGTGATCTGGGCAAAGCCAATGAATCTCAATAACTTCATCTATAAGCTGACTTAGACAAGATGGCTCCTAAGGTCCCTCCCAGCTCTAACTGTATGACCCTTTGATCCTAAGTTTGACTGAAAGAGCATCATAGAAGGCAATTGGTTCCTAGTTACATCATTCAATTTGAGTCTCGGGCAACTGACCAAATGACATTGTAGCTAGGTCTCATGATATTACAGTGGAGTCTAATGAATATATTAATACCATTCTTGGGAAATGACATCAGGCAGGTTGATACTACGTGGAGCATGTCTATACTTTCACTGGACTTACAAATATAATTCAATGCACTCTACTGAGATCGTTACTAAGAAATATTAGCACACTGTGCCAAAGAGTGCTATTAAAATGACTAGGACAAAAGAGCGTGGCTGGCCCTTTTAAGGTTTATGTTGTTGTATCAATTGTCAGGTCTTACTCTTTGTGACCCCATTTGGGGTTTTCTTGGCAAAGATACTGAAGTGGTTTGTCATTTCCTTCTCCAGCTCATTTTACAGATGAGGAAGCTGAGGCAAACAGGGTTAACTGACTTGCCCAGGATTATACAACTAGTAAATGTCTAAGGCAAGATTTGAACTCATGAAGATGGCTCTTCCTGATTCCAAGCCCAGTGCTCTATCAACTGCACCAGGTAGCTGTCCTTTGAGGTTTATGTAGGAATTTAATCTGGAACTAGACATAATAATAATAATCAGAGCTAGCATTTATATTGCACTTTAAGGTTTACATATTATCTCTTTGATCCTCACAACAATCCTGTAAAGTAGGTGCTATTATTATGCCCATTTAATAGATGAGGAAACTGAGGCTAAAGGTGGTTAATTGGCTTCCTGGGGTCACACAGGTAGATAATGCATTTTGCTGGATTGCAGTATGTTTCATACTGTAAGCATACAGGATAAAACATTCAGCTAGCACTTCTTTCAGAACAAGTTTAAGTCATGTGGTTAGGGAAAGCCTTCTCTATAATAACTTACCATTAAGCATATTAATTATAATAATTCCCATATCTCACATTTGTATAGCTCATTAAGTCTCACAAAGAGTTTTCTTCAGGACACCCTGATGAGCTAGGTAGTCAATTGACCATTTCTTCCTTCCGCTGTTATTTATTGAGTAAATTGGAAGAGGTGTGATGTGCTAGGAAGACCATTGGACAGAAAGTCAAAGGCTTAGGGTTCTAGCCATGACTCTCCCACTAATTAGCTGTGTGACATTGAGATACTTATTGAATGATATAATTCTAGGACAGGAAGAAACTCAAGAGATTAACTGGTTCACCACCTTCCTTTTCTAATGTTAATGAGGAAGCTTAAGACTCCCTCTCAATTCCCCAGACTCCAGTTTGCCCAGGTATAATTTAGCAAGAGAGGGAACAGGAAATCAGATCTTCCGACACAAAGGCAATAATCCTTTCTGCTTTATTATTTACCCCTTTATGCAGGAGTGTGCTGGTAAATGTTTAATGACCAGCTTGGGGGACAAAGAGGGGGGAAGGTAGGGGACTGTACACGACACACTTTTAAGTTTAATCTGCATTGTTAAAATTTTCTCCATCACTTTCTTAGGTCTAGGTTAATCAACTAAGAAGGAAATCAAACCCAAATTTGTAGAATTTGCTGATTTCCAAGATGTAAATGCTCACTCTGAAAATTTAACAATCAGTTTGCCATTCCCATACTAGATGGCTCCAACACAATCCTATCATTTTATTTATATTTAATTTTCTTGTACTTTATATGAACCCCATTGGGGTTCAGATTTCTAATTTATGAAATGAAAGGGTCAGCCCAACTGATTTCTGAGGTCCTCTGATGCCCCAGCATTCTATGATTCTAGTGCTTTGTAAATTCATAAGTATCAGGTAGAATGATTAAGGCATCATATCTGACTAATTCTCTTCTGGGGAGAATGTTGAAGGAGCTAGAGTATTGGTCTTCAATAATGGTGTCTGGTACGTAGTAAGTGCTTAATAAAACTCTTATTGATTTGATTGACTGGAAACACTGAGGGCTGGATTCAAACCTTGCCTTTGACATTTACTAGCTCTGTTAGCCCAGGCAAATTGTTTCAACTCTATGGGTCACAAGCTACTCTCTTAAACATTGTCTCTGGAGCCAGAGAATCTGAGTTCAAAGCTCGGCTCTGATGCTTATTTCTTTTGTGATCTTAGTCATGTCACTTAAAGTTCCTTGGGCCTCTGTTTCCTCAATGTACAAATGAGAAGGTGGGACTATATGTCCTCTGAAATCTCTTCCGTCTCTAGATCTATGCTTTTATCCTGTCTTCTGAGTCATAGATGAATGGCAATCTGCATTGAAGAAAGGAATTACCTTCATGGGAATTTCTTCCTTCTACAGAAACCACAGAGATTTTGCTGTCTATGAATAATGATTTAATGTGTTATCTTCAATAAAAATCATATATTCTTAAGGGAACTAACAGATGGTGAAGAAATTAGAGTTTTTTTCTCTTAAAAATGTTTGGAATTTTATCCAAAGGGCAGGAGGTGTCTGAGAGCTATCCTTTTCAAAAATATAGGTACCTGGGAAAAAGCATATTTGAAAAGGAAGAATTTGGGGGCATTGTTCTGGTTTTTAATGCCCTATTGGAAAAGGAGGAAAAAACCAGGAGGCATAATTTTACTTATTTCATAATGCTACATGTGTCAAATTAAATTTTAAAATACATTACATAGTTTTCTGAAGTCTCCTGGGCTTCCATCTCCTTTCTAGCATTGAGCATACTGATTAAGCAACCCCTAGATGTTTTAGAAACCTTCAGATGGGCATTATTCATCAGCTCTCAATTAGAATGTCCCAGTTGTTCACAGCAGAGTGCTATCTTTCATAACCTGGGCAAGAATACAGCTCACCCTAATGCTCTGGAGAGAAGACACATTCAGCTTTTATTTTCAGGGACAGGGTTTTGAAAAGGCTTGAGGCATTTGTTTTCATTTTAATTCCTGTGGCCTTTAAGGAACTTGCTGGGCTGATTGGGAAAAGGCTGTGGGCCATAATCAGGTTTTTTGTTTTTGTTTTTATTTTTTTCCTCTGGACTCATCACCATGCTACAGTAACATTAATTAAAAATGTGGATAGAGAAGCAGCCACTCATTTAATGTGGTTTTTTTTCCTATTTTTTTGGGGGGGTTGAAAAAAATTCAGGGCTAGATTATGCATTTCAATTATTTTTTATTATTTTTAAAGCAGCATATCCAAACTTTGGGATTTAATGGGCAGAAATAACTGCTTTTCTTTAATGAAAATCATAGGATCTTATACGTTTATCTGAAGAGACCTTACTGATCATTTAGGACAAACCCCTCATTTTATAGATTAGAAAACTGAGGCTCCAAGAGGTTAAGTGAGTCATCTCTTATCACACAGCAAATGTGAAGTAGGATCTGAAGTCAGGTCTTTGTCATTCCAGGTCCAATGCTCTTAATCATTATGCTGCAACTATATCTCAAAATGCACATTGTAGTGGAATCACCAAGCAGATTTCTTCAAATCCTGTTGATTAGTCAGATGCCAAAAATCTTAGTCTTGATTCTATCACGGGTATAGAGACCAACCACTTTATTTTTCAGGTGAGGAAACTGAGGTCCAGCAAGATTAAGAGATTTACCCAAGGTCATATAAGTAGTAAATAAGCATTGAAGTCAGAATGCATGTCCAGAAGCATCAGAAGGTAATTACATTCTGGTTTTCCCCTTGACATTACGATTTTGAATGTTCCATCAGAAAGTTAAAAAAACCTTCGGTGACTAAAACTGTCATCTATTTATCTAGTGGTAGTAGTGCTACTGAAAGGTTCCATAGTCACTTCCGTCCCAACAGATTATGTGTCATCACAATGACCCAGAAGTATCAGCTGGTCCAATGACATCATTCACCCAAGTAATGACATCAGATTTTCTGCAGCTATAATTCAAATACATCCATGGAATATAAGTCATGAAACATGTAAATGAAACACTAGGTCTTAAAACTCTCTGACAAGACCCTGAATTGGATACTTAAAAGAGAGATAGTCCGTTGAATATGGTAGATACTTCACACCTATCGGCTGGATTGAGTAAAATTGAAGAAATGGCTTTTATTTTCCCACAATGGAAAACTGAGGCTCAAGGTGGTGGTGGTGGTGGGGAGTGTTCAGAGGGATCTCCGTGGTCCCAGAAGAAAGTCAAACCTTTTATTGAAATACAAAGAAAGAAAATAAATCTGATCTTTGTGTCAAGGGATTTCTTCTGGAGGGCAGTTGTGGTAAGTGATGTATACAGCACTCGGTTTGGATTCAGGAAGACTTAGGCTCATATCTTCCTTTATATACCTGCTAGCTGTTTGACCTTGGGCAAATCACTTAGCTATTTTCTTCATCTTTAAAAGGACTGGACTGGTCTTGATCTCTGAGGCCCCTTCAGGTTCTGAATGTATGACTTGTGGTCCTATAAGAAGGCCTTGGATATACTTTAGGCTGGGGATATTTCTCACCACAGTGACTTATGGCTGTCACCCAGATTGTCTGGGAATTTTCAATATATGTTATTGTTGGGTCGTTTCAGTCATTTCTGAATTTCCATGACCCCATTTGGGATTTTCTTGGCAAAGATATGGAGTGGTTTGCTCTTTCCTTCTCCTGATCATTTTACAGATGAAAAGAATGAGGCAAACAGGGATAAGTGACTTATAATAAGGTCACATGGCTAGTAAGTGTCTGAAGCTAACTTAGATCCTCCTGACTCCATGGCCAGCACTCTATCCACTGTACCAGGTAGCTGTCCCTTCCAACATATAGACAGGGTTTCTTAATTTGAGTTCAATGAACTTAAAAAAAATCTATTTTGATAATTTTTCAGTGAGTCAATAATAATTTATTTAGCATTTACTATGTGTCAGTCTGTTTCAAGTGCAATATTTCAAAACAAGATGTCTCAAAAGGAAAGTTTGCAAATTTTGATTGCTTTGTAATCCTATATATTTAATTTCATGCATTTAAAGCCATGATTCTGAGTAGGGGTCCCTAGGCCTCACAGGGCTGCCAAGGAGGGGTTCATGACACAAAAAGGTTAAGAACTCTTGATCTAGAAATTCCTCTTCCCCTCATCTCAAAGGCATAATCACCAAGTTCTGTTTTGAGTAGATAGGTTCACTAGACTTGAGACATATATAAATGCTTTTTTTTCCCCTATGGCTGCCTTCCCTGTCCTTGGTATTTATCTTGTATGTATGAATTTATTAATTTGGTAGCTCTGTTTAGAACATTAAGTTCCTTGAGGACAGGGGAAGAGGTGTTTTTTTTTTTATTCCCAGTGTTTAACCTAATGTTATAATAATAAGTCTGAATCCTCAGTGCATAACATAGTGCTTTTTGATTGATTTTTCCCAGGGGCTCATGGGTAGATCCCCAGATATTGTCAAAGATAGATATTTGACCCCAGGTCATGTGACTTCAGAACCAACAGCTCCAGCTAAATAGTGCTTTCGTTAATAATAATTCAGATTGTTGTAGTGTTTAAGACTTGCATAGAACTTTATTCAAAACAACCCTGTGAAGTAGGTACCTCAAGGATCATCATCTGCATGTTTATAAATGAGTAGACTAAAGCTCAAGAAGGGGCCAAGTGGTTGGCCAAAGGTCGCACAATTAGAAAGCTTCAGATCAAGGACCCAAACTCCCTTTTCTCCTAAGGTCAAACCAGCACTCTTTCTTCTCTCCACCATGCCACACTGCCTGTGCACAAAGTCCTCCTGTTTAATGAAGTACTCATCACCACTATCACCCTGCACAACTCACTGCCCACAGGGTGCACCCACAGACTCCCATGCTTTCATGATATACCCACCCAGTGACATTTCCTACACATCTATCTATGCATCCATCTATCTATCTATCTATCTGTCTGTCTGTCTGTCTGTGTCTGTCTGTCTGTCTGTCTATCTATCTACCTACCTATCTATCTATCCATCCATCCATCCATCCATTCATCTATCCATCCATCCGTCTATCATCCATCCATCCATCCATCCATCCATCCATCCATCCATCCGTCTATCCATCCATCCATCCATCCATCCATCCATCCATCCATCATCCATCCATCATCCATCCATCCATTTATTTATCCATCCATCCATTTATCTATCTATCTATCTATCTATCTATCTATCTATCTATCTATCTATCTATCTATCCATCCATCCATCCATTTATCTATCTATCTATCTATCTATCTATCTATCTATCTATCTATCTATCTATCTATCTATCTACCTGTCTATCTATCTACCTAGTAACCTTTTCTTCAAACCCAACATATTTCAGTCACTAGCATCTTCATCTCTCCTTTAGATATATGGGGTAGCATCCTAGGGGCGTGTGAAATGAATACTGTGTATTTTAATTCAAACCAAATACAGACACTCTCTGACTTATGAATGCCAAATTTCCATATGTCCTGTATATATGAATAACCAAATCATGTGTTGAGGAAAGAAAGGTCCCCCTCAGACCTCTATAGAGAGAGCTTCCCAAATTGTAGCATTCATAATACATTTGAAATCCTGCACTATTTCAATTACATTGTTGGCTATGTAGACTTTTATGAGCTAGCCTGGAAAGCTAAACATCATTTACAAGGGTTTCCATGGGAAAATGTGAGCTACCTTCCACACAACCAACTTTCAAATGAACTTTTGGCATACAACCAGCCTGCTTATAAATTGAGGGCTGCCTGTTTTAAGGTTTGTGTTCATTTTGGCCAGTAGGCGATAGTTGTGTTTTTTTTTCTTTGTATAGATTAATGAAAACTAGTACTGATAGATGTGTAAGAAAGGTGTAGGGTCTAAATTGTATACCCTCTCTTTCAGAGATCTCGTTGGTTCTCGTGAATTCAATGATCAGTTTATGTAGATGATTTCCAGGCAATGTCTATAGACATATCTTATTCCCATCTATTTTTTTTTTCATTCTTATAAACATTACTCCCCATCATGCACTTGGTGTTTAGACAAATTGACCTGAATGCTGTCCCTCATACATAACATCCGTCTCTCACCTCCACCCCGTTTATAATGTCCCTCTTTTACCTCTGCCTCTTCAAACGCATTGTTTCCCTCCTAGCTCAGCTCCAGCATCATGTCTTCAATTAGACTTTTCTTGGCCTCCCCAGATTCTGGTGCACCCACTACTCAAAAATTATATATTTACTTATATGTGTATGTGTTGTCCCTACAATAAAATGTGAGCTACTTGAAGATAGTTTTTATTTGTTTTTTTTTTCTAACTCCTAGGAATTTACCATAGTACCTGCCATATAAGAAATTCCTAATAAATATTTCTTGATTAATTGTAGATTTAAATAATCAGATAGAATTTGTATTGGAGCACATGGAAAATAATAAAACACATCAGTTTATCAGTGAGCTCACCACCCCCAGAAGCCTAGGCAGGCTTGCCACTTACATTATAGCCCTTGATTTAGTTGAAACAGCCAGAACTGTCTGTCTATATCATGTGTCCTCCACAAGAAATAAAGGAACGGTTAGCTGGATGAATGAGTGAGTGAATGAGTGAGGAGGGAGTGAGGGAGTGAAAGCATTTATTAAGCTTTTATGATACACCAAGCACTGCCATAAATGCAGGAGATACAAAGAGAAAAATTAAGATCATCTCTGCTTGTTGAAGGAGACCACGTGTAATGATGATGATGATAACAACAGTAACAGCTTTTCTGTTTGTTCAGTCATGTCCGACTTTTTGTGACCCCATTTGGCATTTTCTTGGTAGAGATACTGGGGTGGTTTGCCATTTCCTTCTCCAGCTTACAGATGAGGAAACTGAGGCAAACAGGGTTAAGTGACTTGCCCAGGGTCATACAACTAGTAAGTGTCTGAGGCCAGATTTGAACTCAGGAAGATGAGTCTTCTTGATTCCAAGCCCAGTGCTCTATATCCACTGTAGCACCTAGCTCGCGCTCTCTCTCTCTTCTCTCTCTCTCTCTCTCTCTCTCTCTCTCTCTCTTCTCTCTGTCTCTGTCTCTTTCTCTCCATACATACACACATACACATATGTATATATAACTTAAAACATATGTACATTTATACATATATAATTCCATAACAAGTTGTCTCTATTTCTGAAGCTTTTTCTTGATGCTATGTCTTCACTACCTTTAGAAGAGGTCACCCTGGAGCTAGGGACACATCTCTCATTACACTTCACAAGCAAATCTCCCTTCTGGTTTTCAGCTGGCTCAAGGTGATGTGATAAATCCAGAGCCTTTGTATCCCAGTACCTGCACAATGAATGGACAGACCTCCTCTCTGTGTCAACACTTCTCTTGGACATCAGAGACCAGGAAAACACCATCTCCCCATCTATCACTTGGTTTTCTGAAATTCTTTCTGAGGGCACACAGGGGAGGGCAATTATTTAAGTTATCTGCAATGCTCCTGAAACATCTCTGGGAGGTTGCCACTACGCACAGACCCCAGGATTGCCGTGTACCAAGTAGAGAGAGATTTGTAGTTCCTACTATGTGAGTATTGCACTAAACATAGTGTTTACAGGTGTGTACCACATAGAGTTGTGAATTTCTTCCATGGAAACACCAATTTATCAAGGAAAACAAAGAGAGAAAGGTCCCATATCGGCTAAAATATGGCAGCACTTTTTGTAGCTACAAAGAAGTAGAAACAAAGTAGATGTTCATCATTTGGGGGATGGCTAACAAAGTGTGGTCCATGAATGTGGATGACAATAATACTAGACCATAAGAAATGATGGATAGGGACACTAAGGAAGAGCATGGGAAGACTTATATGAAGTAGTGCAAGGTAAAATTAAAAAAAGGGAGGAGCATAACACTGACTACAATGGTATAAATGGAAAAAGCAACAATAAAAGATAACAAAAGGAAGAAGAATGTGGTATAATTTTAATGATCAAACTTGGCCTTGAGGAGGAAAAAAAAATTACACCTCTCTCTTTTCATAGGTGGGTATATACTGTTAAATTTAGTTGATTCAGTGGTTAATTTGCTAAATGTTTTTTAAAATGTTTTATTCTTTGCTATAAGAGATGACTTTCTGGGGAACAGAGGGGAAAAACATATTTGGAAACAATGACTATGGAAAAAACAAAAGTCATTAAAATTAAAATTAAATTAACTGCCCTCCCCTGGGAGCCCTCAGAAAGAATTTCAGAAAGCCAAGTGATAGATGGGGAGAAATTGTGGTGCTTTCCCAGTCTCTGCTGCCCATGGGAAGTGTTGACACAGACAGGAGGTCAATACATTCATTGCCCAGGTGTTGGGATAGAAAATATATCAATGTGTCATGTCGTCAAGTTTTGATTTAAAAAGAAAAGTAAAGAAAGCACCACGGTTGTGTGAAACAATAGTACAGGGACCAGTTAGTTCCAAAGGATATTAATTTTTAAAAAATTTTACAATTTCATTTATGTATTTGTTCAATCACTTGCCTATATGTTCCTTCATTCACTTGTTTATTTATTCACTCATCCATTTATTTATCTATCTATCTATCTATCTATCTATCTATCTATCCATCTATCTACCTACCTATCTATCTTTGTGAAAGACACTTTTGTGAGAGGTACTTGGATTGACCTGTTGGAATAGTGGAGAGATAAAGCAGGGAGAGATGGAGAGCAGAGTGTCAGAAGTGCGAAACTTTGGTGTTCTGGCCCTGGAGCAGAGTTGAACTGGAAAAGTTTTAGATGAGGTGACCCTAAACAGGGCATTCTGGGTGAAGAAGGATGGAATTGTGCAGAAATTAATCAAGGAAGAGTGGTGAATGCTGGAACTAAGAGTGACAGAGTCAGTGGAAGTCAGGAGGCCATAGTCTTGGGGATGTGAATACATTGTAGAGCAGGTTGGATGATCCTGGGATGTGACAGAGTATCATGTTGAGTACAGAAGAATCAAAAGCCAGGAAGTAGCCAAAGGACAGATGGGTGGTAGAGAGGAGGGCACCTTAGGCAGACAGAAGTGCCCTGAAGGGCCAGGGGAGGAGCCCAGTGAGGGTGCAGGCTTCCCTGAGGCCAGATTTGAATTCAGGAAGATGAGTCTTCCTGCTTTCAGGCACAATGCTCTATGTACTCTGACACCTCTCTCTCTCTCTCTCTCTCTCTCTCTCTCTCTCTCTCTCTCTCTCTCTCTCTCTCTCTTTCTTTCTCTCTCTCAGCCTCCTCAGATTCTAGTGACCCACTACTTAAAAAGAGGGGGACCAAAGGGCAGATGGAACAAGAATAAGGGGGTTGTGGAGGATTGGTGACTGGAAACTCCAAGTGAGGGATTAGGGCTGAGCTGAATGGAGCATAGGGTCGGGAGTCATGTTAGGCTGGGCTCTGGTGATGAGATAAATGTTACAGAGATAGGAGTCTGGTTACACAGAATTAACAACATTACTGTATGGTCAAGAATTGCATAGGATGCAAAGGTGTAAGTGGGTTGCAACATGTGCCACTGAAGTATACCCAGGCAAAATACAGATCCACTGAAGAAAGAGAACAAAGAAATTGGGGAGGAAGAAACAAATCCATTATTCTATTAGAATGTAAACTCCTTTGAAGCAAGGACTATCTTGGTTTTTGTCTTTGAGTTTCTGCTTAGCATAATGCTTAACACGTAAAGGGGCTTAATAAATGTTTTGTTTTCTCCTTTCAAACTGAATTCACTTTGAATGAATTCAGTTCAAGGGAACAAAAATCATTAAATAACCAATGTCTATAGACAATGCTCTGCTTGGGTGCTGAAGGGACTGAGCAGGAGAAGCAGTATGAAGGATGCCAGTGGAGAGATGTGACTGGAAAAGGAAGGTTGGTCATGCCTCATGACTTCATGGCTAGCAGGCTGGACTTGTCAAGAAAACACTGGGCTCAACTCTTTCCTCAGGCAATTACCAGCTGTGTGATGCTAGGCAGGTCAACCTTTCTGAGCTTCGGTTTTCACTGAAATGGAAATAATAATAGTCCTTTTTTCATAGAGTTGTTGTGAAGCTCAAGTGAGACAAACTGCTGGGTAACTTGAGTGTTCCCCTGTGCTCCTCATGACATACAGCAACATATAGCAATTACATAGCACCTACCCCGTGCCAACTACTATGTTAAGCACTTTACAAACATTTCATTTGAGCCTTTGGGAAGTAGGTGCTATTATTATTCCCATTTTACAGTTGGGGAAATGGAGGCAAAGAGAGGTAACATGACTTGTCCAAAGTCACACAGCTAGGAAGTATCTGAAGTCAGATTTAAATTCAAGTCTAGACAGTAAATCACCTAGCTGCCTAGTTGTCTAGACAAAAGCTCTCAGCATCCTTGAAGAATTACAGGAAACCATAGACAATAGCAGAAAGGGTTGAGAAGGGGTGATGGGTTGCAATATGCAATATGGGAAAAAAAAACACCTTCATTGGTCACATCAAATCCACCCACGTATCCATGTGTGCGTATCTCTTCTATCATCTAGATTAGACTTTTTTGCCTTTTAGGACAGTGAGGTGGCATAGTGGATAAAGCCTGGGCGTGGAGTCAGGAAGAATGAAGTTCATATCCAGCATCAGATACTTAAATAGCTGTATGACCCTGGGTGAATCACTTAATCCCTATTTGCTTTAGTTTCCTCATCTGTAAATGGGTTTAATGATAGCACCTACCTCCCAGGGTTGTTGCGAGGATCAGATGAGATAATGTTTGTAAAAAGTACTTATCATAGTTCTCGGCACACAGTAGGTGCTATATTTGTTAGCTATGATGATGACGATGGTGATGTACCAAGCTTAGTGGTGAGTGAAGAGTCCTGCACCTCTTCAATACCTGTGTCATGAGACTGTGGGGGCCAAGAACTCCACTAGGTAGAAGTGGGTGCCTTCATCCTTGTCTGGACGCCCTTCTGCATACACATCATCACAATGTTGGCTAGGGACATTTAGAGCAGCATATTCTTAGTAGTTCAGACACCTTCTCCAGGCAGTTTTTTTAAGTTGTGTGTTTACTTAAATTACAGTTCAATGATTTCATTTTCTATTTCTTTAGTGAGTGAAAACAACTGATTTTTCCCATCAGTAAATGAACAAAGTTTCTTATCTGTCCTTCAGCATGATGTATGACCTAGATTTTTGATCTAATATTTGTTTAAAGTTGTACTCTCTGCTTTCTGCAGTGGATGCTGAGAAATCAGCAGGAGCCTGGGGCTGTCAATATGGAAAGTAAGCTGTTTGCCTAGATGGAGTGTAATGTGAATTCTGATATTACCAGAAGTTTCTTGTCAAATAAAGCAGAACAGAAAGGAGAGTAAAAAGACTATGCAAATGAGCAGAATGAATAAAATCCCCACCAAATTAAAGCATTAAGTTAAAGCTCTGGGTTATTGCCAGGGGAAGAGTTTCTTGTGTTGGGGAACGGAAGGCTTTTATAACATTGCTGTCAGGGGGCAAGGCTAATACCTGCTTTATAGGTGGCTTACATAGGGTATTTGCTGTACTGGGAAAGATCAATGGATTTGGAATCTCAGAGACCTGGGTTTGAATCTTGCCTCTGCAACTTAAAATCACCCTTGCCACAGGGTTTGTACAAGAATCAAGTGTGATAGGATACATACAGTGCTTGGATCTGTAAGTGCTAATACCTCTTGTTGTGGAGGCGAGTAATCCATTACACTTTCTAAGCCTCAGTTTCCTCAACTGTAAAAGGAGGAAAATACTTCCTAAGTGTTGTCAGCAGAAGACAACAATTTGTGTAAAGAGCTTTGCAAAAAGCAATGGTAGGTTATTATTATATTATCTTTATATTGTTGAAATCACTTATTAGGATCAGTTTAGATTCCTGAGAATGTTCAGCCTAAAGAAGAAAAGACATGGGGCACCTTGTAGTTGTTTTCCGGCAGCTGAAGGGTTGTCATATAGAGGAATAATTAGATCTGTTCTGTTTGGCCCCAGATGACAGATGCAGAAGGAATGAGTGGGAAAGTTTCCCTCAGTTTTCTCACCTGTGAAATGGGATAATGCTTACACCTCCCTCCTAGGGATGTTGTGAGGATCAAATGAAATAATTGTAAAGTGCTTAGCAAAACACCTGGCTCATAGTTTGAGCTATATGCATGTTAGCTATTACTAGCTATTAACTTTAAAGGAAGCAAATTCAGGCTTGTTAAAAGAAAAAAATAGATTTTAATAATAGAAGCTGACAAAAGTGGACTGAGCTATGTCACCCCTCCTTGGAGACCTGGATGACCACTTATAGGGTATATTATAGTGAATTTTTTTTTTTGTATTTTGGGGCTATCAGGTGGCACAGTGGATAGAGCACCTGGTGTGTTGTCAAATCTAACCTCAGGTACTTACTAGCTGTGTGACCCTTGGCAAGTCATTTAACCCCTGTTTTCCTCAGTTTTCTCATCCGTAAAATGGGAGTAATAATATAAGATAATAATTGTAAAGCACTTAACACAACACCTGGCACACAGTAAGTATGATATAAATGTTAGACATTATTTTTGTATATAGGATGGTCTAGATGGTTGACAATATACCTTCTAACACTTAAAGTCTGTGATTCTGTCATTATTATATTATTATTATTATTTGTAGACATGTTTAGAGGACATAGGCCTGGACTCAGAAAGACTCATCTTCCTCAGTTCAAATTCACTTACTAGCTGCATGACCCTGAGCAAGTCACTTTACCCTGTTTGCCTCAGTTTTCTCATTTGCAAAATTAGGGGTTTGGATAAGATGACTTCTAACGACTCCCATAGCCTTATCATTCTAAAAGAAACAAAAATAGAAGAGAAACAAGCAGTCAAAAGTTGAATTAAAGGCCAACTTCCCAGGCCACATCCTTTCTACTCCTATTAATTGCATTTTTTCTTCTGCATTAATTTATTTCTTTCAATTTACAAATATTTTCTCCCTCCCCTCACTATAAATTATAATTTCATGTACCTATTTTTAAAAGAAAGCTTTAAAATAAAATGCAAATTGTTTATAAGTTATTAACTCAAATCTTTTGTTCCAATCCATACTCAACTACCTCTTTACCTGTAGATAATGGGACTGATAAACAGAATGTGTTCATCTGCCTTGCTGTGTACAGATCACGTCAGGTGCCAGTCACATCATCAGAGTTGAATGGCATCTTGGGGGCCATGTAATCCAGTCCATACTTGCATGGGAATACATTCTACAAGATGCAGAACAAGTATTCATCTGATCATTGTTTGAAGACTCCAAGTGAAGAGGAAACCAATGCACCTTGAGGAAATCCATTCTACTTTGGGATAGTTTTCCTTATTCAAAGAGCTCAATTTAACATTTTCAAAATAGCCTCATCTACTCATTATATTCCTCCCCAAACCCTTAACCCTGCTTGTTTTCCTAACTTCTCCAATCCCATGGAAGCTACTACCTTCCTTCTAGTTACCCAGTTTCACAACTGGAATGGTTTGTCATTTCCTTCTCCACTTCATTTTACAAATGAGGAAACTGAGGCAGACAGAGTCAAATGACTTGCCCAGGGTCACACAGCTAATAAGTGTCTGAGGCTAAATTCGAATTCAGGTTTTCCTGACTCTAGCCTACCCTCTATCCACATTCCCTCCTATCTTCCCCCATCCTTTTTGTTTGCTTTTTATCTATATTGCATTTACTTTAATTAATAAATCCTTTAAACAAACAACAAGAATATATTAACTGCTTCTTATCTTCCTGGGGATGTGCTAAGCTTAGGGCTGCAAAGAAAGACAAAAATGGCACCTGCACTCAAGGAATTTACATTCTACTGGGGGAGATAACTTGTATATAAATCATTACATACAATATAAAGAGTTAATATAAAATAAAAGTAAAAGGTAATAATAATAATAACTAACATTTATATAGCACTTATTATATGCCAGAGACTGTGCTAGGCACTTCACAATGATCTCATTTGAGCTTCACAAGAACCCTGGGAGGTAGGTGCTATTATTATTCTCATTTTATAGTTGAGGAAACTGAGGTACACAGAGGTAAGTGACTTGCCCAGGGTCACGTAGATAATACCTGTCTAAGGATGGATTTGAACTTAGGTCTTTTTAACTCCAGGCCCATTTCTGTCTTCACTGGGCCAAATTAGAAAGGAAAGGCACAAGCAATAAATCCGTTAATCAACCAACCAGCATTTATTAAGCCCTTACTGTGTTCCAGGTGATATGGCGAGCTCCAGGAGAACAAAGAATCTACAGCAATGCTTGCTCTTAAGGAACTTATATTACAGGTTTTCCTGTTTCCTCCAAGGGAATGTAAGGCCCTTGAGGCCAGGAATGGCTTTGGTTTTGTCTTCATACAGATCTTGCTTCTGGCATAGTGCCTGGAATATATTAGGCACAACATTTAGTAATGCTTGTTGAATGAATTAATTAGGGAATTTTTTTTAAATTACATTAGACCTAAATTTGCTTTCTTGCAACATCTACTCATTATTTTCATTTCTATCCTCTGGGGCCAAGCAAGATAAGTCAAATTCTTTTTGAGGTGACAGCATTCAAGAGTAAAGAGAGTGCTGAATTGGAGCCAAAGCCTCTCTTTCCAATACTAATGGCATGACTATGGGCAAGTTACTTAACCATTCTGATTCCTCATGTGTAAGAAAGAGGATTTTCCAGCTTTACATCTGTGATTCCTTACTGGAGAAAAAAAGGAAAGAAAGAAAGGAAGGAAGGAAAGAAAGAAGGAAAGAAAATGGAAGGAAGAAAAAAATGGGAGAAACAAAGAAGGAAAGAAAAAAGAATAGAAGGAAGAAAAATAGAGAGAAACAAAGAAGGAAAGAAAGAAAGAAGGAAAGACACAAAGAAAAAATAATAGAAGGAAAGAAGGAAGAAAGAAAAAGAAAAAGAAAAAAGAAGAGAAGGAAGGAAGAAACAAAGAAAAGGAAAGAAAGGAAGAAAAAGAAAGAAAGAAGGAAGGAAAGAAAGGAGGAGAGGAGGAAGAAAGGACAGAAGTGAGGAAGGAAGGAAGAGCAGAAATTGAAGTAATGGAAAATGAGCTAGGTAAGGAAAATAGTACATGACACTGGAAAGCGGCCATTTTTATTGATGTTTTAACAGTGGTTCCGGGGGAAGGGGGGGGCGGAGAATGATACAAACATTGCTCATTTCTATCTGGAAATAATAAATGGTAATAAATGAATGTCCTCTTTTACTGTCCATTTATTCACACTCCAGGCTCGTTTGTAGCCTGTTATCTCCTAAGGAGATTGCAAACTGACATTACATCACCCCCGAGACTAATAACAATGCGTCTCCCAACTTCAGCAGCAATACCATCTAGGTAAAGACATTGCTTCCTTCGTTTACAAGTACCAATTGATCTTGTGCCCCCAATCGGACTCCCTCATTGGAATGTACACTTCAATTGGTATGTAGGTACTTTGTGAGGAAAACCGTCTGGAAGCTTGAATTCTTGAGAGCTACTCTAGAGGCATGGGACTGTGTGAAGTATTCATGAAGCCACACTCCAGCTCAAAGTTGTTACTATCCATAAATTATATTGCTGCCATTTTAACATCTGACTATACAATTAGAGGTCACATTTCGCACACTACCCAAGGCCATAATTTACAGAGACTTCCAGAAGCAGGCTTTGAAAAATGGTGTCCCATTGTGTGGTACTAATATCATTGGTACGCAGAGGTCAAAGGTGACGGGGGTATAATGATCTCAGTTTTAAGTTTTCCATTTCTTAACCCTCACTGTTTTGTCTAGCAAAAAGCAACATAAGTTTTAAAAAGGAAACAGCTTTTAAAACTATTTCCACTTTGTTGTTTTGATTTCTACGTTTCACGTTGAGATGCAGTACGGCAGAGTGGATAGAGAAATGCCCTCGACTCAAAGAAGACCTGATTTGTGTCCTATCTCAGACACACATTGGCTGTGTGATCCTGGATTTGTCACTTAACATCTCAGTGCTCTAGGCAATTTTCTAAAACTCAGATTTCTAAAAATCATGGAGAAGGTACTCTTCCAAATTAGCAGAAGGTGTTTCTTCATTTGAGAATTCCTCACACCAATGAAATCATATGTTCAGTTCCAATTCCTGATGTCGTATATTATTGTCCCAGTGAGAAGGATCTGGCAAGACTCTGTTTTCTCAATTA
The DNA here is from genome assembly GCF_003287225.1 of Phascolarctos cinereus. NCBI lineage: Eukaryota > Metazoa > Chordata > Mammalia > Diprotodontia > Phascolarctidae > Phascolarctos > Phascolarctos cinereus. The sequence continues at coordinate 260,436,105 of NW_027555514.1, read as the reverse complement.
CATGGAATTTTAAATGGGAATGGTTTTTTAAGGTCATCTTTTCAAAGTTTAATGAATTTATACCCATAGAATGAAAGTAAGTGATGAAGTTAATAAAATCAACCCACATTTTAAACTCAGTAAATCAAATTTTGATGTATTTTCACTTCATTCCATAGTTATTTGTGAGCAAACTTCCTTTCCAGACTATCCTTCTTTACATGCAAAATGCAAAGCCACCACTCTGTATCTGTAGTCTACCACCTCCTGTGGAAAGAGCAATATTATCTACCAGAGACCCCCACAATTAGGGATGAACTAGCTTTGCCAAGGACTCCATCTACAGGTTAGAATAGTTTACCTTTAAAAGATATATACACAACACACACACACACACACATAAGCACACATTTCTCTGTAAAGTTATACGTATATACATACATGCACACATTTAGACAGTTTTCTAATCATGCAACTTATCTCCTATATGGAAACTTCTGTTGATAATCTGTGTGTGTACACACACACACGCACACACACACACATACACACATACACAACATATGTGTGTATATGTATATGTATATATGTGTGCGTACATACATACATATATGTGTGTATGCCTTATAATATCTCTCTATACATATATAGATATCATATATATCTGAGAGATAATGTAAGACAGATGAAGATAGATGAAGATAAATGTGTGTTTGTGTGTGTGTGTATATATGCAAGTTGTGTGTGTGTGTGTGTATGTGTATGTGTGTAGAGAGAGAGAGATCCCAAGATGCTGTTTTAACTGATTAGTGCTAGCATTTTTCACAAACTGTCAGAAGTTGGAATAACCAAGTAGATCCATGAAGAATACTCACAGCTTCTGATTATTTAGTTCATGTCATTCCATAAATCAGCGAAGCATCATCTTCCCTGAAACTACTGTGGAATTCTCAATTTTAATTTTGTTTAGGAAATTGGCATGGGCTAATGGATCAGGGTCAATCAGTAACATCAGCATCTTGGAGAGCTCCCAGTTTGTCTTAGGTGCCTTCAGGTGTTTTTTGTTGTTGTTTTTGTTTTTAATATTTCTATGCAGTTCTGCCATTTCATATCACAGTATCACAGTTTATGCCTGGAAGGGACCTCACAGGTGATTTGGTCCAGTCCCCTTGTTTTACATATGAGAAAGCTATTGCCCAGAGAAGTTAACTTCCTTACCTAAAGTTGCATAAGCAGTAATTAGCAGAGTAAGGATTTTAAACCAGATCTCCTACTCAAGCCTATTGTCCATTCCAGTGCAACATGAATGAAAAAAAAGATTCCAAAGAATCATTCTGGACACTGGCCCTGAGGACATTTTGAGTATGACATCATTCAACTACCAACCGTCATTGAATAAATAATGATTACAAGGCTGAGGGTGATGATGATGATGATGATGTAATTGACATTTATCTAGCACTTAAAGATTTGAAAAATGTCTCACATACATTATCTCATGTAACCCAAACACCATTCTTATGAGGTTAGTACTATTATTAGACCCATTTTGCAGAAAAGGAAACTCAGGCTAAGAGAGATCTCTTTAAGGAACCTGTCCGTGGTCACCAAGCTAATAAGTGTTAGAGGTGTAATTGAAACCAAGACTCCTGAATCAAAGTTCAGTTTTTTCTACTAGGGCACACTGCTCAATGTCATTTCTTTGGCTGCCCCAGATGGTGCTTTCTACAAACCAATGGGAAAAGGCATATTTTTTTTCCTTCTCTGTTACCGGAGACAAAGGGTAATACCATGGAAATACGTAGAGTCGCGGGGTTAATTGACTTGCATAAAACAATTATTTGAAGATTGCAAATCTATTCTTTGGAAAAGAAGTGCAAGCTAAAGTGGGATGAGACAAATGCATTATTCAACAACCCAATCCATTCCTTAGAGGTGAAATTAGGGCTTCATGCAGGTGTCTTCCAAAGTGGGGAAGGAAGCCTGTGTTTGTAATGCAAGCTTATAACTATGAGGGCATGGTAGTTAAAAAGTACTTTATATGCATTATCTCATTTGATACTCAAACTGAGCCCGGGGGAAGGGTTGGCAGTGCAGATATTATTAACCCCATTTTATAGATGAGGAACTAGAAGGGAAAGTGGAAGGGGATATATATTTATTAAGCACCTACTATGTATCAGGCATCATGTTAAGTAAGTGCTTTTACCATTATTATCTCTTCACAACAACCCTGGGAGGTAGGTGTTATTATTATTCCTATTTTATAAATGAGGAAACTGAAGCAACAGAAATTAAGCAATTTGCTATTATTATCCCCATTTTATAGTAGACTAGGCTGAAGTAAATGGAGATTAAGTGACTTGCTCAGGGTCATGCAACTAGGTTTCTGAGGTCTGATTTAAACTTGGGTCTTCCTGACTGCCAGAGTTCTTTCTACTGTGCCACCTAGTTGTTCAAAAGTGTTAAGGGACTTGCCCAAAGTCACAAAACCATGGGATTAGAGAGCTGGGAGGAACCTCAGAAACCATCTAGTCCCACCCTTTCTTTTTATAGATGAGGAAACTGAGGCCCAGAGGGTGAATGAATTGCTCAATTGCTCATGGTCACCTGAGCAGTTAGGTGGCACAGTGGGTAGAATGCCAAGCTTGGAGTCAGGAAGACTCATCTTCCTGAGTTCAAATCCAGCCTCAGACACTTACTAGCTATATGGCCCTGGGCAAGTCACTTAACCCTGTTTGCCTCAGTTTCCTCATCTGTCAAATGAGCTGGAGAAGGAAATGGCAAACCACTCCAGTATCTCTGCCAAGAAAACCCCAAATAGAGCCACAAAAAGTTGGGCACAACTGAGCAAAAACAACATGGTCACAAAGGTAGTAAGTTGACCATAAGGATTATCTAGTCCAACCTTCTGTTTTAGAGAAAAGGAAACTGAGGCTCAGAGACATAAAGTGATTTGCTCGCTGCCCCCAGGTAGCAAGTAGCAGAGCCAGGAATTGATCAAAACCACATCTGCTAGGCATTGAGTCCAATTCGATGATCACCTAATGCTTTCTTGGAGCAGCTAATTCCAGAGCCTAGCCAAACTAGCTAGTCTTCTTGCTGTTTCTCACATTTATACCCACACTGAGACAGTTTTCTAATCATGCAGCTTGTCTCTTGTATGGAAACTGCTGCTGAAAATCGATTAAGTCTCTGCAGAAGTCATTCATTCTTCTAGGAATCTTGAGAGCAGAGGTTCTTAATCTAGTACCCAAGAACACTTAATAAGGGTCTGTGAATCTAAATTGTAAAAGCCAAAACAAACCAAAACAAAAAAAAAACCCTTTATTTCCAATAATATCTAACTGAAATCTAGCATTTCAATCATTTTAAAAGCATGATTCCAAAAAAAAAAAAGAGTCCTTAGGCTTCACTAGACTGCTAAAGGAATCCGTGATACTACAAACAGTTTGAGATTTGGTAAGAAATCTTGTCAGAGTTTGTGAGAGATGGAGGGGGGAAAGAAAGAGGAAAGAGAGGAGAGAGAGAAAGAAAGAGGAGAGAGAGAAAGAAAAAGAGGAGAAGGAGGAGGAGGAGGAGAGAGAAGGAGAAGAAGAAGAGAAGAGGAGAAGAAGAAGAGGAAGAAGAAGAAGAAGAGGAAGAGAGAAGAAGAAGAAGAAGAAGAAGAAGAAGAAGAAGAAGAAGAAGAAGAGAGGAGAAGAGAAGAAGAGGAGAAGGAGAAGGAGAAGAAGAAGGAGGAGAAGAAGAAGAAGAAGAGGAGAAGGAGAAGAAGAGGAGAAGAAGAAGAAGAGAGGAGAAGAAGAAGGAGAAGGAGAAGAAGAAGAAGAGGAAGAAGAAGAAGGAGAAGAAGAAGAAGAAGAGGAAGAAGAAGAAGGAGAAGAAGAAGAAGAAGAAGAGGAAGAAGAAGAAGAGGAAGAAGAAGAAAAGAAGGAGGAGGAGGAGGAGGAAGAGGTGGTGTTGGTGGTGGAGGAGGAGGAAGAGAGAGGGAGAGGGAAAGGGAGAGAAAGGGAGAGAGAAATTATTCTCCCTCCTAAGGGAGACTCAGAGCTAGAAAGGATCACAGAGATCATATAAACTAAATCTCTTCTTTGTTGATTTCAGGGTCAGTCATAGCTTAGACCACAACAGAGATTTTAAAATGTCATAGATAGAATATTAGACCTGGAGTCAGGAAGACCTGGGTTTAAATCCTGCCTCAGACATCTACTAGCTATGTTGTCCTGAGCATTTCCCAGTTTCCTCTTCTCCAAAATGAGGGCACTGGATTTAATAACCTCAAAGTTCCTGTCCAACTTTAAATCTATGATCCTGTAATTTATTAAGTAATAAGGTGGAGTGCATCCAATGGAAAGAAAATACTAAGTTCATCATGAAACAGAAACTAGTAATAAGAAATATTAATTATTCCAATCCACAATTAGCAGCATGTGGTACCTGACAAGTGGTCACAGAATCATAGATTTTTAGCTTGAAGAAAATTTAAAGTCATGTCCAATCCCTTCATTTTGTTGATGAGGAAAACAAAGCTCAGAGAGGTGGCTTTACTTGTCCGAGGTCATGTAGTTATTTAGTGTCTAATTCAGGATTTGAACCTGTATCTTTTCTCCAAGTCCACTACTTTATCCATTATGCCTTACTGCCTCTCAACCAACCTTCCCTTGAATGAGAAATAAGCCCCTCTTCCGGATGCAGCCCATTACTGTTTTGTGTATCTGTACCTTTAAGGAAGAAGTATATTAGGGTGCTCAGAGAGGACTGGCATCTGTGGTATGAGGGTGCTGAGACATTTTTAGGGCTGCTCAGCTACCTTTAGTGTTCACCTTCACCCACTCTCACTGGTAGCTCCAAAAAGCTGTAGCATGCGCAGCAGCCACATCCCAGTAAAACCTCTTCCCAGATGGGCTAAACCAAATTGAGGGCCAATGAGGGGCCTCAAACCCATCAGTGAGTTAGAAGGATGTCTACCCCAAGCAGTGTGGTTCAGTGGAAGGAACACTGACTCGGAAGTTAGAAGACCTAGATTAAAATCCCACTTATTATTATACTCACTGGGTTTGCAACTGTGGAAAAGTCATGGTCATGGTTTCCTCATCTGTAAAATGAAAGAGGTGGATGAGATGACCTGCCAGGTCCCTTCTAATAATAGATCTATGATCATATGATCAGGGTTTGGGCTCTTCATTCTTTCTCATTCATTCTTTCTCAAATATCAAAGATTAGATTAAAATGAAGGGTGTTTTCCCCTATTTTATTTTTTAAATCCCACTATTAAAGACAAACTATGTGCCTCATTCAATATTAATGACTAGTCATTTTAAATCCATTTAAATCTCGAGATGAATTGCACAACCCTAAAAGAGGGACATGTGCCAGCATGGAGAGAAGCGTGTGAATGAGAACACCCATAAATCGGGCATCTTATTTCACCCTGACAACTTTGGCTCCATGATGTAATAAACCTTGGGGCAGACCTTGGGAAAGAGCCAAGCATTGATTCGTTCTTGATGCTCTGACAAGACATGGCTATTTGGGGAGCTTTCAGTGCCACACAGATGAAAGTGCTCATTAGTTTTGAAAGTCACAAGTGGAAGCATGCCTCTCTCCTTTCAGTAGAGAGATGGTGTACAACAGGCATGGAATGAATACATTATCAGCTATCCTCCATATGTTAACATTTTTAGTGTAACTTTGCTTCTGTGTTATAATGGAGGAACCTATTGGATGAGGCTCAATTAGGAAGTCACAGTAAGAAAAAAAAGATAAATATGTGAATGGAAACATATTTCCAGAGACTTAGAGAGATGCTTTATTATTTTATTTTATTTGGATGTGTGATTTCATTGGTTCAAATAGACTAAAATAATAAAATAAAACATCTCTCTCTATCATTCTTTCTCTTTACATCTCTTTAAGCCTCCAATGAATCCAATTTTCTTATTTATGCTTATTTTTTTTGTGATTTCCTGACATAATTAATTTGTGATTCCCCCAATAGAGCTCTTTAAGCAAAATAAAGCAATGCCTTTATCATTCCAGACAATGTATATTTCATTCAGTACCCTTAGTCCACCACCTCTCTACCAGGAGAATGGCAACATACTTCTGCTTGGTAACTTTTATGTACCCATATACACAAATACATATATATGTATACACATACATATATGTAAATACATTTATAAATATATTTATACATGTTTATATCTATAGTTATAGCTATATACATATATTTGGAATGTTATATTTGTATATGTTATATACATTATATATATGTATATATGTGTATATATATATGTACAGAGAGAGAGAGAGGGAGGAAAAAGGAGAAGAGAGGGAGACAGAGAAGGATAGAGCAGAAAGAAATGGAGAGACAGACAGAGACAGAGACAGAGAGACACACACACAGAGAATTCAACTACTTATTCACCAGGAGTGGCAGCCTCTTCCTATATGTGCTATAGGGAAGACAAATACATTCCTATGTATGTATGCATACGTGTGTGCATATGTGTATATACAAGTATGTATCTATACACATGCACATATACACATATATGCATGCATGCATGCATGCATGTATCTATGTATGAATGAAGAGGCTACCACTCTTGTTAACAGGTAGGATAAAAAGATGGCATCCTGTATGCAGCTCACCCTACTGTGTTCCGAAAATTGAGTGCAAGTATTTATTTGTAGCATAGGATAGTAGGAAGTTTATTGGACCGGGATTCAAGGATATTTGCTAACTGTTCAACTGTGAAAAATTATCTAAGGTCTCTGAGCCTCAGTTTTCCATCTGTAAAATGGGCATCATCATACATCTAGTGCCAACTTCAGAGACCATTGTAAAACGAAGCCTGTTAAATTCACCAGATCACAGCAGCTTGAAGATAAGCACACAGTAAGTTCTGTCCTAGCACATCACTCCATAAATGGATTAGCCAGCCAGGCAAAGCTCCAGCTGCTGCCAATTATGGTACAGGACAGCTGCATCTTCGTTGGCTGCCACTACTAATGCATCTGCAGCCTGAGCCCCCTTTTTCTAGAGCTTTTCCATCTTCTTAGGCCCCCTTTGTGCCGTGAAAGCTCTCTCAGTGCTTTAGCTTCTTTTTTGGCAGGTAAAAACTGCAATTACCGGTAGTCCATATGGCCAGTCCAGGGGGCTATATAAGCATTGAATAGAATAATATATTGAAAGTTCTTTGTAAACCTTAATGTGCTATATAAATGTTATTTCTGATTTGGTTAAATGTATGCATACATTCTTTAGGGTGTTACGTTGGATGACTCTCCTTCCAAATCTGGGGTTCTATGTTTCTAACATGTTAAAAAACACCCTAAACTATTATTTCAGCTTTTATGTCAATAATCTCTTGCAATCTAGATTATTGAGGACTGGATGGCCTGGAAGGAAAGAAATCATATGAGAAGAACAAGTGTTGATGAGAATGGCATCCATCATTATTTCACCAAATAGCACTGGACTGTGAGGGCATCTGTGCATCAGTCAATTAAATATTTATTAAGCAACTTCTATGTGCAAAGCATTGTGCTAGGCAGTGGTCATACAAAAACCAAAATGCACAGCCCACTCTGTCAAGGAGTAGACATTCTATTGGAAGAGAAAACATAGACAAAATGATTATGATGGTGGTTTTGGCTCCAGCAGCTCAAGAGATTAAGAAAGAACTCCAGGAGATTATGTTGCTTGAAGAGGGCTTCCCTCCACCCACCCCACCCCCATTTTCTTTTGCTTTAATATATATATATTTTTTTTAATTCTGGAATTAATAAACAAAAAATAATTATTTCCATGTGCAAAGTAGAATAGAAAAAGATTACAAATGAAACTGTGGATCTCTATTATACACTGGTTACTCTACCTTTCAAGTACAATTAAATATCAATGTAATAAATTCTCTGTCCAACTTTCAAAGCTCTTTTTTTGTCTTTATTATCCTTCTGGACTTTCTTTGAATTAAAAAAAAGTTTCAGTGGCCTGCCTTTCTTTCTTCTTTCCTTCCTTTCTTCTTCCCTTCCTTCCTCCTTGCTTTCTCTCTCTCTCTCTCTCTCTCTCTCTCTCTCTCTCTCTCTCTCTTTTTAATTTTCTGTTTCTTTTTCTCTCTTTTCTCTTTTTCTGGAATGTTCTACAGAACCAATTACTGGGGTTAAATTTTATGTCAGAACTAGGATTCAAACCCAAGTCTTCTGACCCTGAAGCCAATATTCTTTCTACTACCTTCACTTTAAGGGTAGTGTGCTTGACACTACATTCTGAGGGAATCATATTTGGAGGACAGATGGAGAGATTGGAAACTTTCAATCAACTTTCTAATATCAGAGGCAATCACAGGAGAGTAACTCGGAATAGAAACTCATCACTTCAAAGCAATATCACCTTTCCCCCCAACTTCTCTCCCTCGTATTGTCAATTATCTCCCTGACTTTGGGATATTCTCCTGTTATCACATTCATGCCTTTTTCAAAAATTGAAATTCGAATATTTCTCCTTAAGCCATCCTCTCTTCTTTGTTTCTCTGTTGTTGTTAATGATGCCAGTAGCCTTCCTGTCACTGGAGATTTGAAATCCAGCATGACTGTGAGGCATCTCTCTAATTCCCTTTGACATATAGATCAGATCCATCCAATCTTAGGTTTCGTTACAACACCTTCGAGTGTTCGTTTCCTCTCTCGCTTCTGAAGAAGTTAAGTGTTCATCTTGAGACAGACACCCAGTTTGCAAGTACATATAATGTAAGGCGATGGGTGGGGTGGGTATGGAGGAGAAACCTTTTTCTCTCTGCTCATTCTAATTCCCTCCTGGTTGATTGCTTTTTTTTTTCCTTTTTTTCCCCCTAGTAACCACTTTATTTTCCCTTCCTATAAGAAAAGGTTAAGGTGCTCTAATCACTGAGCCACCCACCGAATAGTACAGTGTCTCACTTACCTGAGAATCACCATGGGAATCAGATATTCCATGAATGTCTAACATAGAGCTTAGCCCTTCAATTGGCATTATTTTAATTTTATTTTCATTAATTTCATTTTAATTTACATCCTATTTGGATGGAAATTTCTAAAATGTTATAGACACTAATTTCCCTTCTTTCTTAAACAGGTTAAACCAAACACAACTTGCCTTGTTTTCTATGGTTCAAGGTCCTCCTTTTGAACCTCGAGTAATAATAGTCGCAGTGATGATGATCAAGATAACAGATAGGGGCTGAATACAAATTGTTTATATATAATCAACAATTATAAAGCACTGATACAGGAAGATCTTTTCTATAACAATTCAGGTTGGCACCTTCTCTGCAATTAAAAAAAACATTATTCATAATAATAGCCAACATTTATATTGCTCCTTGACATTGAGAATTGTTTCATTCTTTGTACTTAAATTTTCCAGTGCCTGACACTGTGCTCAGAATACTCTCATTACCTCCCTCTTCTGCCACCAAGGAAAGGCAAGAAGCTTTTCCAGGTCTCTCCTCCCGCCTCTACCTCATCCTACCGGGTACTAGTGTTTTCACTCTGAGATTAACTGCCATTTATACTGTATATACATTGTATGGATATAGTTATTTGCATATTGACAGCCCTATTAGAATGTGAACTCCCTGAGGACATGGTATTTGTCTTTCTGCCTTTAGCACGGTGTCTACTGTATAATAAGCTCTTAATAAATGCTTGTTGACTGATAATACAAAGCAAGTATTAATAAATGATTGATTGGTATAGTTCTTTGACATTTGCAAAACATTCTGTGTGTGTGAGTGTGTTTGTGTGTTGTTTGGCATGCTCTGTTTAAGAAAGAAGAGAAGGGGCAGCTAGGGCAGCACTGGCCCTGGAGTCAGGAGGACCTGAGTTCAAAATCCGGCCTCAGACCCTTGATACTCACTAGCTGTGTGACTCTGGGCAAGTCACTTAACCCTGATTGACTTGCCAAAAAAAAAAAGAAGGGATGTTAGTGACTACACTATGTGTATGTGTCTATATGTATACAGAGAGAGAGAGAGAGAGAGAGAGAGAGAGAGAGAGAGAGAGAGAGAGAGAGAGGGAGGGAGCTAGGTAATGTAGTAAATGGAGTGCTAGGCTTAGAGTCAGGAATACCTGAGTTCAAATCTGGACTCAGACTTTTACTAGCTGTGTGACTCTGTCATCCTTGACCCTGTTGGCCTCATCTGTAAAATGAGCTAAAGAAGGAAATCATAAACTACTCCAGTATCTTTGCCAAGAAAACCCCAAGTAGGGTCATGACTGAAACAATTGAGCAACTACAAAACATACACCCACACACACACACATACACACCAACACAATTTCATTTGACTCTCACAATAACCTAATAGCAGGTACATACTTTGATTATCTTTATTTTGCAGGAAACTGCAAAGTGAGGCTGAGAGTTCAAATCATACATTGTAAGTGTTGCCCTGAATCCAACTTAACCTGTCTCCTTCAGCTGCCATATTTTCCAGAAACTCTGGACCCAGAATGTTCAGGAGACCTTGAATGTTTCAAGGATGAAACTTTCTCCCAGCTGACATAATTTGTTGTTTGCACCCCAGAATGGATTCCCTGTGCATCCTTGAGTGGCAAGTCAATCTACACTAGGCTGGGAAATTGTGTGTGCAGCTGGAATCCTTGTAGATTAGGAGATGCTCTTACCTTTATGGTCTAGCAGTTCTCAAGGGGAAAGAATGGGGCTTTTGCCATCACCTTGATCCTCCCCTTCAAGAGGGTTTTGTCCTTTTCCCACCTTTACTGTGCCTTTCCCCTTTCCCATGCCATGCCCCTTTAGGAGGAGTTCCCTGGTGCACCCTCTTCCCTTTGCCCTGTGGTCAAAAATAAGCAAACTTCTGTATGGACTGTGAACTCTTTATTCTGCTTTGAATTTCACATGCATGTTCATTCCTCTTACAATAAACCTAGTTTTCACGTAAGTTTCATGAAGTGATTTCCTGTTGACAGTAAGCTTCTTCTTTAGACTTCAAAACTGTGGGACCACAAGTTTAAAACTGAAAGGGACCTCAGGGACCATGTCATCCACTGCCTTTTTATAGATGAGAAAACTGTGAGTAAATGACTTGCCCAAAGTCGTGCAGGGAGTAGAGACAAGATTTAAACTCAGGTCCTTTGGCATCAAATCCAGCAACCTTCCTCCGTGCCACGTCATCTGAGGATGTTCAGGACAATTAAGCAACATGCCAAATGGCCTCAGATAACTTTGCTTTCTGGGTTTTTCTTTATTTTCCAGGCTGTTTTTTTTCCCTGCCTCCTACATCATTGTCAGCTGTCACTTCTCGCAGCTGTCAATGTACCTGTCTCTCACATGCTTCTCTCTTCTCTCTGTCTCTGTCTTTGTCTGTCTGTCTGTCTGTCTGTCTGTCTGTCTCTCCCTTGTCTTTATTTCTTCAACCTCAAAATAAGGCTCACATCATTCTTACCTTCCACACATTATGCTGTGTCTATCTGTGACCATCCAAATACCAAGGCCAGGAAAACCCATATTCTTTCTCTGTTTTCTACAGGCTGGAAACCAGAAGAGCAACCTCATTAACAGAGTGCCTAAAATGGGGCTCCAATTGAGGGCCTTAGGGCTTAATAGAAGAGGTAAGGGAATGAGCTTTTATATGTGGGCTCTGGGGACACCTAATTCATCTGCTATGAGAGTTCTTTCTAAATATTTTCATTTGTTTTTTGGATAAATGAGGCTGGCAAATAAGTGATTTACTGATGAGTGAGGTGCTATAGCTTTCTAGTTCATGCATCTGCAAAGACACAGAACATCAAGGTTGTATTAGCTGGATGGAATTAATAGGCATCTGGTCAATATTCCTTCGTTTCAAGCTTTTGAAACATATTGTTTCCATTAGCATAAGTAGAAACTTTTAGTAAAAGCCATTTTCTAGTTTGCTCTGGAAGGGAAATCTAATGTTTTGGCTTCCCCTAGTATGTTATCAAAGTATCAACTGCTGTGATGGAAAATCTATCTTTTGCAGCCCACACAGCTCAAGATTTTCTCCACAGCCAGATGTTTGTGTTGGGTAAATAACAAATCCTGCTGTGTTGGCATCTTATAGATGCTTCTTGTATCTTTTAGATTAAAGTTTACCCCATACCTCACCAAGTGCCTGACTAATGTGAAAGCTTAGTAAACCCTGTCGGAAGATTCTATTGATTTACACATTTGGACAAATTAACAAATTTACACAAATCCCATCTCAGATTCCCGTTTTCAGAAGACGTCTTTATTCTTGGACTTGCTTCTCAGAACTTCTTCAGGTCCTTGGGGGAAATCTGAAGTCATTGGTTTATTCACATTTTTACGGGTTCATATAGGCCCCAAAGTAGGCTAGAAGCATCTGGCCAATGGCTCAGAGGTACCCTATAAAGAGAATATAATTCCCTCCTTAGTTTTACATGGGCTGTTTTGCCTGGCTTGACCTCATATTTGGAGAGGAGGCATTGAGGTTGACTCTTCCAAGAACAGTACAGTGAAGTATGTTCGGTTCTCAAAAGAAAGAGAATTAATAAGCTGCAGAGTCAGTGGACCTCTAGTCAAACCCAATGCCTGCCACATCCTATCTGTGAGGTCATGTCAAGCCACTTCCCTTCTCTGGAACTCAGTGGCCATATCTGTAAAATGAGGGTTGGCATAGGTGGCATCTGAAACCTCTAAGCCTATAACGCTGTTACCTTATGATCTCTCTGGGCCTCAGTTTCCTCATTTGTAAAAGAAGGGACACTGTAGTCCCTTCCTGCTTAAGGTCTATGATTCTGTGACTCTTTGACCTCTCTGGAACTCAGTTCACTCATCTGAAGAATGGGAGTTCAGACTAGAAGCCTCCCCTTCACAATGAGGTGGAGATTAGCAATGACCTCTCCTGAATCTGGAAGAGGAATACTTCCATTGGGTCTGAGATCTCCTTGCTGTAGGTGCTTCCTTCAAAGAAATAGATCACAACCTCTCTCTCCATCTTTTTATCCTCTTCATGGAGCTACCTCTAGAACTGGGTTGTACCTGAACCAGGAAGAGGAATAGTATACAAATAATGATCATAGCAAAGAACCTTCTTTATTCTGCTTCCGTAGTAGAGCAACTCCCACAGGAGTAGAAAGAGGAATAATAATGGTTACAGTGTCATGGAGGGCAGGGTAGGGAAAGAGATTCTGGTCACATATACTGCCTGTAGCCCCTCTCCCAGGATACTCTACCTCTGCTTTTCTTCTGTGTGCTGGTGGCATCCCTTCTCTCTATCCTCTCCCACTCCTAAGCTCATTTTGAGGAACAGAAGAAACCTGAAGACTTGTATGATTTAGGAGCCAGAAAGATACATTCACCACTGGGGTCAGAGGTGTCAAACAGAAGGATCACAGGCCTTGGCATCACTCCCTAGTGGGGCCAGAGTAAGATTAAAATGAAATTTAGAAATATTTAGCAAAATAAATAAAAACATCATAAAATATAGCTAACATTACATTTTAAAACTAAGTCAATAAGTAACCCACAGGAATTCCTTCTTTATAGATCAGTAGTCCCCATTTTTATTTGAGTTCGACACCATTGGCTCGAGTGATTAGAATAATCCCACTTAAGAATTAATGAGGATAGGTCGGCTAGGTGGTGCAGTGGATAGAGCACTGGCCCTGGAGTCAGGAGGACCTGAGTTCCAATTAGGCCTCAAACATGCAACACTCAGTAGCTGTGTGACTCTGAGTAAGTCATTTAACCCCAATTGCCTCACTGGAAAAAAAAAATAAAGAATTAATGAGGGCATTGGAGTCTAGTTGGCTAACATTTATGTAGCCCCTCAAAGAGTAGAGATCAGTTTCTCTGTCAGACCATGGACAAGTCAGAGGGTATTGTCTTGGGTGGGGACACTTCATCTATGGAAAAGACTATCCTACCTGATTATGGGATCCGTGTCAGAGACTTTTAAGTAGGTGGATGGATAGGGACACAAGCTGTAAGGGACAAGATCTAAGACTGGAAGATGCATCCCCCTTTAAAGGTGCCAGACACAGAGATCCTATTCTTGGCTGTGATATGGTGAAGTGAAATCCTTGTTGCTAGAGACATCGAGCTCTATGGGAGAAAGTTGTAGGCTATCAGACCAGTTAAGACTAATTAATCAGGGGGTAGCTAGGTGGCACAGTGGATAGAACACTGGACCTTGAGTCAGGAGGACCTGAGTTCAAATCTGACCTCAGACACATAACACTTCCTAGCTGTGTGACTCTGGGCAAGTTACTTAACCCCAATTGCCTCACTAAAAAAAAAAAAAAAAAAAAAAAAAAAAAAAAGACTGATTAATGAGGCAACCAACTGCCATTTATTAAATTCCTATGATAAAAACAATCTGTAATGTTTATACGGCATTTTAAGATTTGTGAAGCATTTCACATGCATTCCCTAATAATACAAAATAAAAGTTATAGTTATAATAGCATTTAGGTGACACTTTTAAGTTTTACAAACCAATTTACATTCATTCTCATATAACAACAAAAATAACAGTACTTAATTAGGACTTTAAGGTTTGTAAATCACTTCACAGGCATCCTCACATAATAATAATAATAATGCCATTTATCATAGGACTTTAAGGCTTACAAAATATTTCACTTATTTTTATATGAAAATAGCAATAACATTAATAATAGCATTTATATAGCACTTTAAGATTTGTGAAGTAATTCACATATATTCTTCTAGTTGGTTAGAGAACCTGCCTCAGAGCTAGGAAGTTAATGTTTAGTCACATCCAACTCCTTGTGACCCATTTGGGGTTTTCCTAGCAAAGATATTGGAGTGATTTGCCATTTCCTTCTCCAGATCATTTTACAGATGAGGAAACTGAGACAGATAGGGTTAAGTGACTTGATCAGAGTCACACAGCTAGTAATGTCTAAGGTTGGATTAGCATTCAAGATGTGTCTTCCTGATTCCAATCCACTGTGCCACCTAGTTATTCAATTGAGTCTTTAGGATGATCTAAATGCTTTGATTTAAGATATTTACCTCTATTTACTTTAGTTACATCATGATAAAGAAGCCATGAAAGAAAGGAGGCTGCCCTATGACCACAAAGTTAAAGCAGCAACTTGCCTCAAATATTGGTGCCTTAGCTCAAAGGTAGATGAGACTAAAAAAGTGACAATATCTTAGTACAAATAAACATGATCAAATCTATACCCGGGATGATCATACTCAAATCTGTTGAGCTCTAAGGATTTTAAAAATTGAATATAACTCCAGTATTCTACAGAGCTGGGATTTTATCAATGTGATTATTCCTTCCAATGTTGCCTAGGCTAATTCCATCTATGTCTGTACATTCTGTGGGATTTTTTGCCTTTCTTTGTTTTCCAAATGCCTGGCATATAGGAGATGTTTAATAAATACTTGCTTGCAGGCTGACAGCTCATGTTTTTCCAAAAGTGCACCAAAGGCAGTTTAACCAATGTGCCTTAAATTGTCAAGTGAACCAATGAAATATGTGGGTTGGCTGCTAATTATACTTTTTTTTTTTATTACACCTTTCTCAGAGGGAATCCTTACAAACTCTGTTTTTCTCTCATAATGCCTTGTTTATAAAGTATTGCAGCCTGTTCATTGCAGAATATGTCTCTCCAGTGGCTTTTGGGTGACTCTCAAATTTAATTCTTCAGAGACTGTCATGTTTTATGGCTTGAAGCCAAACAACATATAATTTTAAACTACAGATTTTTAAAGCTGGAAGGGAATCTTAATAATCATATAGCTCACCTTCTAGTTTCACATGAATACTTTAGATGTTACATTTTATGATATAGTTAATATCAATAGATATAACCCACATAAACACTTTGGATAATTTCTTAATAATCGTATATATTCTTATATATCCTATATAATCTTATATATTCTTAATAATCCTGAGACCAAAATGTTTGAGAACTACTGATAGTTGATAGCCTCATGCATTTAGAGCTAGAAGGAGTCTTAGAGGCCACCAAATTCAACTTCAGAATTATACAGATGAGGAAACTGAGGCAGAGAAGTTAAGTGACTAGCCCAAGATTACACAGCTAGTAAGTGTTTGAGAAGTTTGAATCCAGGCCTACCTAACTTCAAGTCAAGTGCCCTGTGCACTATGCCATTCCTCCTCCTCCTCCTCTTCCTCCTCTTCTTCTTGTTCTTCTTGTTCTTCTTGTTCTTCTTGTTCTTCTTCTTCTTCTTCTTCTTCTCCTTCTCCTCCTCCTCCTCCTCCTCCTCCTCCTTCTTCTTCTTCTTCTTCTTCTTCTTCTTCTTCTTCTTCTTCTTCTTCTTCTCCTTCTCCTCCTCCTTCTTCTTCTTCTCCTTCTCCTCCTCCTCCTCCTCCTCTTCCTCCTCCTCCTCTTCCTTCTTCTTCTCTTTCTCCTCCTCTTCAACCCTAGGCAAATCACTTAATTTCAGTTTCCTTATCTCTAGGATGGGGATAATAATAGTGTCTACCTCAAAAGGTTATTGCAAGGATCAAATGTAAAATACTATGTAAACTCCAAAATTACATATATATATATATATATATATATATATATACATATATATATATATATATATATATATATATATATATATATATATATATATATATATACACACACACACACACACACACACAAGCTATTACATTTATTCTCTGAAATGAAAGGTAAGGGTGGATGATCTCATTATAGAGGGCAACCCCAAATGAGGAAAGTCCACTCCTGTAGAATGTCATCCTCTCTGACACTTATAGTCTCAGAGAGTTGCTTAGAACATTAAGAAATGACTCGCCCAGGGTTACGTGGCCTGAACTGATATCTTCCTGGCTCAGAGGAAAATTTGTCATCCATTATTCCATAGTTTCTAACTCAGAATAGAGGTGTTCAAAAAAACTCCAAAAGATATCAATAAAATGTAAAATTAAAAAGAAAGAAAACTAAAATAACCCAAATCAAAGTCACTGTGACCATGATGTTCCATTCAGGCTTTTGGCCTTAATATCAGATGACTATTTATTCTCATGGGCTTATTTTAGACAACTGTAGTCAAGCTGAAAGGATAAGAAACTCCTTTTATATAACAGTGTTTTCAGTCCATTTCTACCTGATACTGCCTGGAATAATCCAGTGAATAAATTCATAGTTGTCTGGGTTGATTATATGAACATGTTCTATTTTTTCTCCTACACTGAACTGCCCAGTCATTTTGGTATGATGTGGACCTAAGCTCTCTCTCCTGCCCTCAAATGAAGAGACGTCAAAAGGAATGACAGAGGCAGTCAAGTAGGAAACCATTCAATTTGCCTCCCTGCTTCCAAAACTGCAAATAGTAATCCCAGGCTAGTTTTGCCTTTGCGTTGCCTTTAGTGTGGGATCCCTCTCAGTTCAGCATTCACTTGGCAAAAATGATCATTGAAATGCCACTGTGATATTAGTCATGCTTCCATGATGTTTCCTCCACTGTTAGAGAACATTCCTAGAATCAGAGACCACTAGAGTTGGAAGGATACACAG
The DNA here is from genome assembly GCF_003287225.1 of Phascolarctos cinereus. NCBI lineage: Eukaryota > Metazoa > Chordata > Mammalia > Diprotodontia > Phascolarctidae > Phascolarctos > Phascolarctos cinereus. The sequence continues at coordinate 260,418,594 of NW_027555514.1, read as the reverse complement.
AGATCATCTGGGGAAGCCCATTTTCTTCATTTTGAAGATGAAGGGAACTAACACCAAGGGGAGCTTTTACAAAAGTTCTGACATTTATCAGTTTTGTGATCACTGGCAAGGTCACCACCTCTCAGAGTCTCAGGGTCCTGGTCCATAAATTGGGGGAAGAGACACATACTGTTTATATTACAGAGATGTTGTGAGGAAAATATAAACTCCTATAAGAAGTCAACTGGCAAAAAAAAAAGGCAAAAAGAAAAGAAATAAACACAAAGAAGTCAACTGGCTCATGTGACATGGGGCTTGAATTTAGGTCTAAAGCTGAAAAGCACTCCATAATATAGTTTCTAGAGAGGTAATATAATGGAAAGTACACTGGTATTAGAGTTAGAATATAAGCAAATCAATGTCAGCAAGTATTTATTAAACCCTTACTACATGTGAGGCACTGTGCTAAGGGCTTGTGAATACAAATACAGGTAAAAAGGAAGATAGTCTGTGCCTTCGATGGGGGGATACAACACATAAAAGAAAGCTAAGAAGGAGGGGGAGAAGAATGAAGGAAAAGGGAAAGGGGAGAACTCATGTCAGGGACTTAGAAGAGAAAGTTTGCAGAGTTAGGAATGTTATCCCGGAGAAGAATGAAGACATGCATAAGTGGGAGCAGCAAGATGGCACAGTGGATAGAGCATCAGCCCTGGAATCAGGAGGACCTGAGTTCAAATCTGGCCCGTGACACTTGACACAATTTGTGTGACCCTGGGCAAGCAATTTAACTACAATTTAGAGAGAGAGAGAGACAGACAGAGAGAGACAGAGAGAGAGACAGAGAGAAATTATATAACTGGCCAAAGCATCTTCTTTAGAATGGAGACTCTGAAAGCATCTGGCAAATCAGAGGAAAAGAAAGCAGGTGACATAAGCAAGTCTTTGGGCCTTACTTTCCTCAATTATAAAATGAAAGTAATAATATTTTTTGAAAGGTAGGCTTGTACAGTGGAGTGGATAGAGCTCTACAGGAGACCTAGGTTCGAATCTTGTGTCAGATGAGCCATTTAACTACTTATAGGGATTTTTAACCTGGGCTCAGTGACCTCCCTACCCCCTTTTTTGAACTGTATTTCAATACATCTGGCATCTAATTCTGAGAAGGGAGTCTAAAGGCTTCACCAGCCTGCCCTCAGGGTCTTATGTCACAAAAAAGGTTAAGAATCTTGGTCCTAAAATTTCTTTCCTCATTTATAAAATCAAGGTTGTAGGATCATAGTTTTGAACCTAGGTGGGACCTCAGAAGTCATCTGCTCCAATCCTCTCTTTTTACAGAGGAGGAAACTAGGGCACAGATTAAGTGATTTGAACTCAGGTCCTTTGATTCTAAAGCCAACAGTCTTCTTGCTGAGCCACATTGCTCCTGCTCTTTTCACTGGCTGTCTTCTCTGCCTGGAATGTACTCCTTCCTCACCCCTACCTCTTGGCTTCTCCATTCCCCTTCCAAACTCAGCTCCAATCCCACTGTTTAGCTGAGGGCTTTTCCAGTCTTTGGGGATCTGACTGCCCTCCTTCAGCTTCCACAGAGAGTGAGAATTGTGGGACCTTGTGTCATCCATTCTCTTCTGTCCATCTGGCCCAGGAAAATTCCTGCCAGTAACACTGTAAATCTGGCTGCATTTCAAGTTTTAATTGATGATGACTTTGTCCCATCATTTATAGCTAAGTGTGGCAGAAAACAACCCTCTGGAAATATGTCCGGGGGATGAATGTGCCATTAAGAAATCACTCATGTAGGTCTCACACCAGACACCAAGACACCTGAAGCTATGGGTAGGACAGTACCTTTACATTATGGGTCAAAACTGAATCTAGATACTTTGATGAGCCCTGATTCTTACCTATTATTATCCTTGATAGTTTTATTCATGGAAAACTGAAAGCTAATAATAATTTCATCTTTCAAAAAACAAAGGAAAGAATGCACTAACCTGTTAATACTAGAGCATCTTGAAATACAAGTTAAGTTTCTTCCTCTATTTATAAAAATTTCCACATTCTACATCCACCATTTCATATTCTTAGTCACAGAACTGAAAAATGATAAATACAAGAATTAGGTGATGTAATGAAGGGCATAACTTTTTTTTCAATTTTTAAAAAAATTTATTAATTTGTTTTATCAACAATCACTTCCATATGCTTTTGAGTTGAAAATTTTTCTCCCCCTTCCTCCCCCCGACCTTCCCCAAGACAGTGCACAATCTGATATAGGCTTTACATTTACATACCCATTAAACATATTTTCACATTAGTGAAGTTGTAAGTAAAAATTAAAACCAATAGGAGGAACCATCAGAAAGATGAAACAAAACTCAACAGAAGGTAAAAATAAGTGATAGCGATTCGACTTCCATAGTTCTTTCTTTGGATGTGGACAGCATTTTCCATCCCAAGGCCTCTGGAGATGTCTTAGATACTGGTAATGCTGAGAAGGGTTCAGTTTAACAATATTAGTCATTGCATAAAGTGGCTGTTATTGTGTACAAAGTCCTCTTGGTTCTGCTCACTTCACTCAGCATCAGACCATATAAGTCTTTCCAGGTTTTTCTGAAGTCAGCCTGTTCATCATTTCTTATAGCACAATAGTATTCCATTACATTCATATACTACAACTTGCTCAGCCATTCCCCAATTGATGGGCATCCTCTCAATTTCCAAATCTTTGCTACCACAAAAAGACTAGCTATGAATATTTTTGTACATGTGGGTCCTTTTCCCATTTGTTTGATCTCTTTGGGATATAGCCCTAGAAGTGCTATTGCTGGATCAAAGGGTATGCACATTTTTGTAGCCCTTTGGGCATAGTTCCAAATTGTTCTCCAAAATGGTTGGATCATTTCACAACTCCACCAACAATGTATTAGTGTTCCAATTTTCCCACATCTTCTCCAACATTTATCATTTTCCTGTTTTGTCATGTTGGCCAATCAGATAGGTGTGATGTGGTACCTCAGAGTTGTTTTGATTTGCATTTCTCTAATCAATAATGATTTGGTGCATTTTTTTCATATGACTATAGATGGCTTTAATTTCTTCATCTGAGAACTGTCTGTTCATATCCTTTGACCATTTATTAATTGGGGAATGGCTTGTGTTCTTATACATTTGTCTTAATTCTCTATATATTTTAGAAATGAGGCCTTTATCAGAGAGACTGGTTGTAAAAATTCTTTCCCAATTTTCTACCTTCCTTCTAATCTTAGTTGCATTGGCTTTGTTTGTGCAAAAATTTTCAATTTAATGTAATCAAAATTATCCATTTTTCTTTTCATAATGTTCTCTGTCTCCTGTTTGGTCATGAATTATTCTGTTCTCCAGAGATCTGATAGGTAAACTATTGAAGGGCATAACATTTTAATGAGCACAATTGAGTATGAGTCTTTTGGTTTGATTATTTTGTAACACATTCCTTCTTAGCACCTGTACAGTTCAAATATTTTAATTGCATTTTTTTCCAGGAGTGTTGGACAAAAAAATTTTCAAAGAAGATGGTATTTACATTTTTTTTTCTTAAGCATGACATGTTATAGCAAGCATTGAGGCAATGGAAGTACTCTCTTTGGCTGGGGAAAAGATAAAGGATGAGATAATTATAATTCCACTTTAAGTCATCAGAAATGATATTCCTGAATCATTGCTTTTACCTTATACATGGCTGAACCACAGCAGGCAAGATGCATTTTATAGACATATCCCTCTCTAACTCCCTCACTTCCTACTAAATCTTAGGACTTCTCCAATGAATATTTGAGCCCTTTAAACATTTAAATCCTGAAGATTTTACTCAGTTTTTATCCATTCTTTTAGATCTCAGTGGGAACAAAGTTTCATCAAAATTAAAAACTAACATAATTTCCCCCTGAATTTTAGAAAGACTGTATTTGAATTCAAATCAAGTTTTCAAGAAGAAAAAAGTGAGTATTTGCATTGGAATGTTCCCTATTCCTTACTAGCCTTAATTTGTGCCTGGAAATTCATATTGGATGAATAAATGGTGGTAGACATTACTTTCTACCCCTTTTTTCCCTCTATGTCTTGACAAGAAAAAAAGGTAGTTACATTTGGGACACTGTTAAATAGTAATCTTTTTTCCTCTTTGAAATTTATTATACCACAGCTGTCTTAGGATAATGGGATTTAGAACTGTAGTTCCATTGGTTTAGAACTAGGAGGGACTTTAGGGGTATTCTAGTGCAACATACTCTCTTTTACAAGGGAGAAATTGTGGTTTAAACAGTGATTTTGATACTAGGTGGAAAAGATTGTTGCATAGCTATGTCCATTTCTCCCCCCATTCCCAAGTCTTTGTTCTTACTCATGCTTTTGAAATCCTAACCCTCTATCAAGACCCACTTCCAATGCTACCACCTCCATGAAACATTTCCTCATTTCCTAAGCTGGTATTAATTTCTTTCTTATTTAGATTTGTAACACTTTGTACTTATTTTACACTCTTAGTACATTTCAATTTCTACTACAGCTATTTCTGTAGAATTCTTATTACCCTTTCTAGATTATAAACTCCATGAAGGAAGAGATATTCCCATTTATTTATTTCCTAAACACAGTACATTGCACAGAGTAGACAAATGCCTTAAATACATATAGGAAGGAAGGAAATAGAAATGAAGAGGGAAAGGAAGGAAGGAAGGAAGGAAGGAAGGAAGGAAGGAAGGAAGGAAGGAAGGAAGGAAGAAGGAAAGAATGAAAGAAATAAGGAATGAAGAAAGGAAGAAAAAAATAAGGAAGGAAGGAGGCTGGAAGGAAAGGGAAGAAGAAGAAGAAGAAGAAGAAGAAGAAGAAGAAGAAGAAGAAGAAGAAGAAGAAGAAGAAGAAGAAGAAGAAGAAGGAGGAGGAGGAGGGGAGGAGGAGGAGGAAGGCAAGAAGGAGGATGAGAAGGAGGACAAGGGCAATGAGGATGAGGAAAGGAAAAAGGGAAAGGAGATACAGAGGAAGTTGCCAAGTCAACAAACATTTATTAGAAGTGTAGGCAGTACCCACCTAGAGGCATGGAGGATGGGAGGAAAAAAGAAACAAAGAAAGGAAATTATACTTTAACTAAAACAACTTTTTCTTGTTTTTTATTACAGGAAACAAACTAGGCAGCAAAGAGTCTTACATATGATGCTTGTCTTTTGCAGCCCATTATTAAACTATGGGCTTAGATCTTATCGACAAGATGACAGCTAACCTATTAAATCATGCCTGACCTCTTTTCCAGGGGACTCCTGGGGTAAGGCTTAAGAAATATGCTGGTTCACCCCCTTGGTGAGTTTACATCCATGGCAAGCTTCACCTTTGATTCTTCATCAAGGCTTTCACACATCAGCACCTTTTTGTTAGAGGTGAGTATGAGAAAGTACAAAGTGTTGTGTGCATTGTTTATCAAATTAAACCAATTGGGTACATAGTGTTAGAGCAATGTCACTGAGCAGTAGCCTCACCGCTGTCAGCTGCACCTGATGCAGGAAGGGAGAGCTATGGCCAGATAATAATACATGTAGAAAAGTCCTAGTGGTTTTTATTAACCAGTATCCTCAATATGACAGTGACAGTGTAATGCAATTTTGGGGAAAATTAATATAGTCATAGGCTGCTTTCACAGAAGTCTCATATCCACAGGTAATACTCCTGTAGCATCAAGATTAGATTACTGCCTTGCTCAAAGCAGCATCTCTAGAGCATCTTGTGTAATTTGGTATACTGTATTTTAGAAAAGACATTGATAGGCTTGGAGAATGTCCACTGAAATAAGATGATGAAGGGGCTTGAAACCAACATAAGAGGATTGGCTGTAGGGATGGAGTAAGAGGGAGTTTATCTGAGGGAAGAGAATAAGGGGAAGAGTACTTGGGGAGAATATTACTTCTGTCTTCAAGTATTAGAAAGGCCATCTATCCCATGAGAGAGGGATGAAGCTTTGACACCAGTACCAGAACTAGAAGTAATGGATGGAAGTTTCAAGATCAAAAAACCAATAAACAAATAGCAATGATTATTCACATCTATGTAATGACAGCAAGTCTAAAAGGTGCTTTACATACACCATCTCACTGAAGCCTCGAAGCAATTCTCTTCATATCTCAGGTGAGGTAGCAGAGATTCGAAGAAGTTATTTGGCCACAATCACATTGCAAATAAATGTGAGGTGTGAGATTTTGACCTAGGTCATCCTGAAGACCACAGCGCCCATTGTATAGATGTGGGAATGGAAAGCCAGAGAAATTAAACAACTTGATTAAAGTCATATTGTCTAAGGGCAAAAATAGGCCTAGGGCTCCAGTCTCCTGTCTCCATGATAATGGCCTCAATCATAAAAAGAAGCTCTGCACGACAATGGAAAAAGATTTGGATTTTGAAAATGATTGAATTCTGAGTCTGAGGTCTCAGCTAACTGTGTGACTTTAGGCAAGTCATTTAACTTTACCTTAATTTTTAATCTTAAATATGAGGTGATTGGACAGTGATCTGCTGGTAACTTTAAAAAAATGACTCTCAAAAAATGTGTGCATGAAACACTATTAAGTTTAATCAGCATCATTATTAATCTTTTCTCCACCACTTTCTTAAGTCTAGAAATCAACAAAACAATATAGGTATATATTACATGTAGTGTTTTTATGTATGTAGAGATTAATTAGAGAATACAGATACACTACACCCTCTCCAAAATATTTTCACAGAGAAGCAAGAGCAGCTAAAGAAAGCTACATGCCTTTCAAAAGCCATTCACAGTGACAAGGCTAGGTAATGGCAAACAATTTTAGGAAATTGTATGATGGGTGATGAGAAAGACCATAGCACCTGGTAGACAGTATGGCTGCAGATTCGATCCCATCAAAATAGGCATGAAGAACAGCAAAACTGGTGCTATCTCCTGTTTTCATTGTCATCTACTATCCGGGCATTGGAAAGGATTCATTTCGTGCCACTGTCGGGTCTCATTACAATCTTTGTCAGGAGGGAGAATTATAACAGGCCTGCTATGCCAGCTATGGTTTTGCTCTCATTACAAGCTTTCATTCATGGGATGAGGATGGTAATAGGAATGGAATGTTGTGTAAAAACAGAGACCACTTTCCTGACAGTTGGAAATTGGTGATGAGAATGGAAAATGGCAGGGAAAAATTAATCTTCTTTTTCGTGGCAAAAATTGTGCTGAAAAGAGAATGGTACTCAAGTGCAATCCATTGCTGTAGCAACATCAAAGCTAGGAGCAGAGGGCATTTTGTGGCCTGCTTGTGAAAGATGAAATTCCCAAGCACCCTTCTTGCTTGGCACCTTGGGAGTACCTTGAACCTGAAAAATAGAGTTCCTCTTTAGCCACAAAAGTAACGTGATTAGATATAAAAATTGGCTGTGCTTTTGAACTGGAAGTTATCATTCTATCTTCTGGCAGAAAATGGTCAACCAAATTTGTGAGTGTTGAATAGGATTTCCTCATTGCATAGACTAAGTATGACATAATGCATTTCATCAATTCAACAGATACATCTTAAGTGCCAGTCATTGTAGAATTCTGTATTCAGTGTTATGTGAAATAAAAAAAAGAAAAATTCATAACTCTTGCCTTCGGGAAGCTTACAATCAAATAGGGATGATCCTAACTTCAGTGGTATCATGACAAATTTATTATTGCTGGTACCTAAGAGAATTACAATCAAATTTCTGAGGATCGAAACAAATCTAAGGGGAGATTATTTAGCAAGGTTTAGGGAAGGAATCTAGGAAGGCTTCATAGAATAATTTGAACAGAATTCACTTGGTCTTTCCTATCTGAATAGTCAGGCCAAATTCTTTTGAGCAGTTATGGATATCTCCCATGAGACTCTACAGCATTCTAGAGCTAGATGCAACCAGTGCAAAGTCATGAACTTTGTACCAGATGTCCTCCATCCCAGTAGTAAACAACATTGACATGCATTTCCCTGTTTTATGCTTGACTTTGTGCTTATGATCAGAGGATTGTTGAACAATGCTCTATTACTGAAACTTTCAAGAATCTTAAAAGATTTCAATGTATGGAAGGGAAAGACTTTTTTGGAAATCTCGGCTTTAAGATGGCATTTTGCTGTACTGAATCAAATGCTTTTTCATTATCAACAAACTACAATGGGATCTTATGTTCTACATTTTTCATTTGTTCTCTGCGTTGTGGAATCTTAAGGTATGAACCATTGTAAACCATCACTTGTGAAGACTTTTCTATGCTACTGATATTTTCATAGAAGATACCTTCTGTTTGTTTAGAAATGATTCCCATAAAGATTGTATATATATGGGAAAACTGCACAATAAGATGATAATTGTTGAAATTCTCTCATTCACCTTTTGTTCAGTATTAAGAAGGTTCGAGGTTCCCCTCCCCCTTCCAAGACACACACATGTCGTTTCAGTATCTTCTCTTTCAACCACCTTCTGCTTTGTCCCTCTCAATGCCTTCACAAGTGGGTGGCCTCCAGAACAAAGTTTCTCCATATCCACTTGATCTAATCTAGGTGCTTTCCCCAGTTTTGTTCTTATTTGTACCATTTTTGTCTCTCCCATAAGTACATCTTCTACGAAGATGTTAGATTTCATATGTAGGGGCTCCCTCCACTGTCCCCGATGATGAAAATAATTTGCTATAAAATCTTTACAGATGTTTTTCAGTCTTCTGTTTCTTGCTTTCCCCCTCCCATTTGCATCCATAAATGTCCCTGGGCTTGCACTGTTTAGTAAGGTCATTTGCCAGTCTTTTTTTAAATTTGCTTTACTCTCCACCACCTTTCTCTGGTTTATGAGACTATACTGTTCACAATCATTCAGCAGTCAGTCAGCCAGTCAAAAGCATTTATTAAAGACCCACTGTGTGCCAGGCACTATGCTAAGCACTGGGGATACAAAAAGAAGCAAAAGGCCACCCCCACCCTCAAGAAGCTCACAATCTAATGAGGAAGATAACAAGCAAACACATGTACATATGTATATTGTTTTTCATGAAACTTGGAAATAAAAAGCTCATATTCTAAACTGTTATTGCCTTTGGCTACCATTATTCTCCATTTGGCAAATAAGTCAAGCGTATGTTGTAACCATTCATTTGTATCAGTCAGACTTGTTTATACATTTATTAGAACTGGTGTCAGTGCCATTCGTGTTTTCTATTTCTATTTCTAATGATCAATTACTCATTTAAATAGTTCAGGACTAAGCTGTTTTAATTATGCAACATATCTTTTTTTTTCTTATTTCTGCTAGCATTTTATTAATTCTGATCTTTGAATAATAATCACCTTTGCGTCCTTGAGTGAAGTCACTTAAAATTCTTTGGTCTTAATTTTCCTCATCTATAAAATGAGAGGGAGTAGTTTTAGTGACCTTTTAGGTCTCTTCTATCTCTAAATCTATGATCTTTGCTCTTTGGTCTATGGTCTATGGTCTTTGAATTAGTAGCAATCTAGAGGCATTGATAGATTCTCCATCGAGGAGAGAAACCATATGCTCTGCACATAAAGAAAGTTAATTGAAGAATACATTAGAAGAACATGAAGCCGAACTGAGAGAAGATACCTGTCCTATCAGCACCAAAGATCATAGTACAGAGAAATGAGGATATTCACATTGAAGGGGAGAAGCACTAGCTTGGTCAAAAGACTGGAGATAATAAAGTCTCTCTGCTACCCATAACCCATCCTAGCTTTTTCCTCTCAAGGAGTCATATGTCTTCTGTAAAGGACAATAGCAAGGAGCTCCCATGAAATAGTCCTTGAATTACCTTTCTCTTTGAGCACTCTGGCTTACCTATTATCAGTAATCAATTACCAACACATCTACAAAAGATTCTGGATTCATTCACCCACTTTTTAAACATCCATGTCATTATTAAGCAGGAAAAAATTATGGGTTTTTATCTATATTTTGGGCATGAAAGTTTCTATGACATGTTTATAGAAGAAGGGAGAAAAAGGTCAAGATGTTCACCTTAAGCATCTAGCATACAATAAAATTATATGTTAAGGATGTTGACGTAGTTGCCCATGTTCTATGGATGTGGCAGGAAAAGTAGACATGAGAAGCCTCTTTTATTCACATGAAAAGAAGGCAATTGCTGTGTAGACACCACCTGCATTTGCTTGGATGCGTGATCTTACCTGAGAGTGGGTCCAAGGCAAAGGCAGACTTTTTATCATTGAAAGCCTTCAGCACTTAATAGGGAAAGAAATGAAATGACATTCTAAGGAGAGTAAGAAAGGGGCTTTAAGCCACAGGAAATACACTTAAATACTTTCATAAAGATATAGGAAGAAGAGGGTATGATAGGCAGACTTCTTTCTATTAATTCATAATCAGTTCTTAATTATCTTTGCTAATAGAAGCCAGGGCACAGTGGACAGATAAAAGGGCTTAAAGACAGTAAGATATGGGTTCATACCCTGCCTCTGACCTGTTAGCTATGTGACCCTGGGAAAGACAATTATGATCTTTGTGCCTCAAGCTATTCCCTCGACTAATTTAATGAGGCAAAAACAAGGATGTACATATTTGTTTCTTCTTCTCTCTCCCGTTAGATTGTGAACTTCTTGAGGACAGGGACTGTATTTTCCCTCTTTTTTTGTCCCAGTGGCTTAGTATAGTGCCTGACCCACAGCAGGCACTTAATAAAGCTTTGTTGAGTGACTGATCTTTTTTGGGAGAGAGAGTTCCCTAATTACAGCTGAAATCACAGTTCCATCAAGCATTTGTACAATGAAGGAAAAGCTAAGAAAAAAAAACACCTGAAACAACGTGAAGCTTAGAGTTGATGGTAAAATACTGTATTTGGCATTTGAAGATCTGGGTTTGAATTCAGGCTTTACCACCAATAAGCTGTGTGATTTTGGGTAGCTCCTTCATCCCCCGAGCTTCATTCTCCTTATCTGTAGAATGGGGATGATAAAATCTTGTACTGCCTACTTCATCAGGCTATTGCGGAGTTTTGTTTTAGTAAGTAGAGAGAAAATCTTGGAGACAGGAATTAATGAATAAAAACCCACTTATTAAACACTTATTTTGTGCTAAGCATTAGGAATACATATAGCAAAGTCAGTCAGTCCCTATTCTCAAAGAGATCATTTTACAAATAGGGGAGATTATGCATATGAGTAGGGTTTAGCTGCAGGAAGAATACAAAGATATTAGAAGTCCTAAGAGTGCAGAAGTGTGACAGATTACAAGACCCAGTGGTCCTGAGGGTGTATTGACAGGTCAGTTGACAGTGGCTGGAGATCTGGAATTAATTAATCAGATGCTGTTACAGAAGAAAGGGTAGCCTGTCCTCCAGAGATTCCATACTCTGTCCTCACAGAATAACTGATGACCTCCCAACCCCAGGGGAGAAGTAGGGAAGGAAGAAGGTAAGAAGAAAAATGGTGAAGGAAAGTGATCCTATGAGAGAGAGAGAGAATTTGGGGGGTTGGTTCCATGGCCCACGTAGCATGAGGATGATGGATCAGAGGTTCACTGTGAGTAACAAGCACATGACTTGAATATTAGTGCCCTGGGTCAAAGTTCCAGTTGTTCTACCCTAGTTTTGACTTTTACTAGAGATCTGCTAGTGGAGGTTTGATAACTACTGGTCTGGGATCTTGGATAGGAGATTCCTACTAAAGGTAATGATTAGATTAGGTGATTGTTAAAGTCCCTTACTCAGAGTCAAAAGACTAGCATTTGAATATTGGCTCTGATACTATCTGTATGACCTGTCAGCAAACCATTTAACTTCCCCAGATTGCACAGTTTCCTTTTTCATCTGAAAAAATGAAGCATTGTGTCAGATGATCTCCAAAGTTCCTTCCAGTTCAAAATATATAATATTATGGTACTAATGCTATGGTTATACAATGTAACCCTTGCAAGACATTGCCCATAATCATTTTGTTTCAGATATCCTAAGTCAAATTACGTCCCCAAAATGTAACCAGTTTATCTCAGTAAGAGGCTAACAGCAGTCTTTGAAAGGCTGTTTCTCAAATATACCAAAATGTATATTCACTAGGTAAGCAAAATAAAGCACAATCGTTACTGTTTCAGGAAAATAAATATTAATTTAATTGATTTAATTTCCCTCAGTGGCCAATCTTCTGATTTTATACTTCAGGAAAGCAATCAATTTCATCTAATACCATTTTTTTTTCAAGTTGATTTAATATCCCTACTTCCATCATTGTCTTTTTGGAGATCTGGGGCTGGCTCATTTGCCTTTCTTTTTGCTTTATCGTTGTCATTGTGTATATTACTTTCTTGGTTCTTCCTACTTAAGTCTGCATCAGTTCATACAAGTTCCCTCATGCTTCTCTGTTGAATTCTTCATGTATTTTGTTTCTTACAATAATGGTTTTATTATATTCATCTGCAAGGTTTTCTTTAGCCAACTGATAAATATCTACTTTGCTTCTAGTTCTTTTAGCTTATGTTTAAGTGGATCAAAATTGTTTTCAGTTGTTATTCACCGTCTAGGTTGTCCTTTCAGTTTAGGTCTTTCAGTCACTGAATCAACAAGCAATTCTGAAGCATCCCCTAGGTACTAAAGGTATGACTACAAAAAAGACACAATTCCTGCCCTTGAAGAGCTTCCATTCTATCAGAGGATGCCAACTCAAACATTTTCTTAACTGAATTCAGCCAATAGCTATTACTGAATGTCTGATCACTTCCTAGAGCCCCTTCTCTTCTTTTTATTCTAAAAAGTAAATTTAGGAGAATATTTAAAAAGTTCTTTTATTTCAGTCTTTGTTTTTTTTGTTTGAAATTTGTGAAAAGTCAAATGTCTTATTTTATTTATTTACTCAGGCAGTTGATAAACATTTATTAAGTGCATACTATGTGCCAGAAACTATGCTAACAGAGGAGAGAAGAATACAAGAGAAAAAAGATAGTCCTTGCCCCCAAGGTGATTAAAATCTAATGAAGGAGACAATAAGCAAAGAAAAATGTAGGATGAATTACATATAGGATAGATAGGAAATAATTAACAGAGAGAAGGCATTAAAGTTAAAAGGGATTTGGAGAGGCTTCCTGAAGGAGACAGGATTTTACTTGGGACTTAAAGGAAACCAGGAAAGACAATGGGCAGAGATAAACAGAGAGAACATTGCATTCATGGGACACAGTCAGAGAAAAATGCCCTGAGCCAAGATGGAGTGTTCCCATTTAAAAAATAATTTTGTTCAGTTGTGTCCAAATCTTCATGGCCCCACTTGGGGTTTTCTTAGCAAAGATACTGGAGTGGTTTGCCATTTTATTCTCCAGCTCATTTTACAGATGAGAAGACTGAGGCACACAGGGTTAATAAGTGACTTGCCCAGGGTCACACCACTAGGAAGTGACTGGGGCCAGATTTGGATTCAGGAAGGTGAGTCTTCCTAATTCCAGGCCTGGCACTCTATCTGTTGCACCACTTAGCTGCCCCATAATAATAATAATAATGATAATAACAACAATGATGATTATGATGATGGTAGCTAGCATTTATACAGCACTTTAAGGTTTACAAAGAACTTTACAAGTATTATCTGGCTTTACCATCACAATTCTATAAAATAGGTGTTATTATCCTCATTTTACAGTTGTGGAAAGTGAGGATAAGCATTTAAGTGTCTTACTCAGGCCAGTAAGTGCCTGAGACAAAATTCAAACTCAAATCTTCTTGACTCCAGGTCCAGTACTCTATCCACAATGCCTTAAAAGAATTCAATAAATGTTTGTTTAATCAAATCAGATTGCACAGGCACTGGGAGGTTTCTTTCTCTGACAATAAATTATAGAAATATTTAAAGTAGTGTTTCAAGAAGCCCTAATGGAGGAACCTGGCCATCTGCTCATCTTTGCTGTTACTAAAGTCTTTAAAAGTTGTCTCCTCCATCCTCTACTTTTGTTTAGTGGTCATCAGGATAAAATAAGGCCGTTAGGGCCCATACTGAAACCTGAACACAGTACATGTGGGCAGAGCTACTCACTTCTAGGACTGAAGTGTCATAGAATTTTAAAACTGGAAGGTAATTTTAAAATTCTACAGTCTGACTCTTCTCATTTTAGAGATGTAGAAACAGAGGCACCATGGAGTTAAGTACATAGCTTTCAGCTACACTATTAATTAGTTACTGAGTAATATCTAAAACTAAGATTTCCTGATTCTTCCCACTATACCAATGGGTCTCAAAGGGTCTTGGAGACCCTTTCAGAAAGTTTGCCAGGTCAAAACAATTTTCGTAATGTTACTGAGACATTATTTGTCTTTTCCATTCTCATTCTCTCACAAACGATAAATGGATATAAATTACATAAATAAAAGCTATTTGGTTCCTCAATAATTGTGAAGCTTAGAAAGGTTGTGAGACCAAAATCTCTGGTAATCACTAAACTATAACATTCAACTCTGTCATGATATTGCTTCCTATGTCTTTGGTGTTTCTTTCTACTTTTTTTTTTAACTCTAATTTGTCTTGCTCCTATCATGCTCTCAACTCTCATAAAAAGTCTCATGACTCACATTCATATTCTCTTCCCATTGTAGAACCTTTGGGGCCAAAGTCTATGCTCCAAATACCATGTGAGTGGAGAATATTAAGCTATAGAAGATAGGAAGGAGACAGAGTCCTCAAGACTTGTCAATGGGTGACATTTGGGTGGGAGGGATATGGGGAGTGAGATTAAAGTGTTGCAGGATCCAAGAATGTCATTCTAGATAACTAGAAGAATAATAAAGACCTTGACAGAAACAGGAATATGAGAAAGAGGGGGAGGGTTGAGTATTTATAAAATATTGGTCTAACCCTATTTTCCCCAAAATTTTCCCCAAATTTCCTAGCAGTTTCTGACAAGTAAGAAGTTTTTGTCTCAGTAATTTTTGGTCTTGAGTTTGCAAAAACAGTTTGATATGAGGTTCAATTGTTTCTGATTCTTAACTTAATAAGTTTCATTGATGAGACTTTCCATTTTTTTTAACCAGCACCAAATAGTTTTGATGATGACTGCTCTATGATGCAGTTTGAAATGTGATGTTCCTAGAGCCCCTTCATTCTTACCTTTCTTTTTTTTTATTAATTCCCTTAACCTTTGTAAAAGGTGGTTGTTAGACTTGATGACCTCAAATATCTCTTCTGCCTCTAAATCTATGAGTCTATGATCCTTTCTGACCATAGACATTAGATAGACAGATGGACAGATAGATAGATAGATAGATTGATTGGTTGATAAATTGTATTTCAACATAATTGATTTCCTTTGTAATCCTATGTATTTTATTGTATGCATTTAAAAACATTATTCTGAGGAGTCCATAGGCTTCATCTGCCTATGACTGCAAAAGGGATACAAGACAAAAATGAATATAAAAAAAAAAACTAAGAGGGAGATAACACATATAGATGAATGGTGGTCAGGGAAGGTGAAGTCATAGGGATAGTGAGTGATGGTTGGGAGCCATAAGATAATCAATGATTTTATCTTTTCATAAGTAATAGTAGAATTGATTTAATAACTGTTTCCAGAGAATAAGTAGAACATTTATATGGGAGGTAAAGGAGATTACGTTACCACGTAATGAAGGTCTTACCTATAAAATCAGCATAGGATCATAGATTTAGAACTGAATGGCCCCTAAAGAACATTGAATCTAATACCCTCATTTTACACATGAAGAAACTGAGGTATGGTAAAATTAAATAACTTATTAAGCAATAGTCACACAGCTAGTAAGTATCTGAGTTGGGATCCCATTCTGCTCATATTTAACTAGATCTCATCAATCATCATGGTCCTAGGACTATAGATAGAGATCCATCTGGGAAGGTACAAGGTAGGAGTGGCAAGAAGCAGCATAGCAAGAAACTGACATGGTCAGATGGCTTGCTTGACTGACTGTAGTGAGCATCCACCACATGTACTGAAAGGAAGGACGTGGGACTCCAACTAAGTTGAAAGACTGAGGGAGAGTTGTTGCTTTCCTTTCCAGGAGAATAACAAAACAAAACAAAAATACAAAACAATAGGACCCTTTGTTAACAATTCAATTCAAGTGTTAAATATGTTAACATATTTTGTCAACTACTTTATAGCTTGGTCCTGATTAGTTCAAATAATGAATTCCCTGAAATGGTCCCATTATCAAATTTGTACTGCATATTCCCATTGTTCTGAAACCAATGACCATATTTCACATAATTACAACTTTGAATAGTGAGAATTTGAATACTTGAGACCATTTCAGAAGATTCATTATTCATACTAATTGAGACCTCGAGTGTTTCCTAGGACAAGAGGTGCCCAAAATAGGTAGAAGTTTTGAATATTGTGGATAAGTTCACTTATCTTGGCAGTATACTTTCTAGGGATATACACATTGATAATGAGGTTGATGCACGCAGTGCCAGAGTTAGCTCAGTGTTTGGGAGCTCCAAAGGAAAGTGTGGGAGAGAAGAGATACTGAACTGATTACCAAACTGTAGGTCTACAGAGCCATTGTGCTGACCTCATTGTTGTATGCCTGTATACCTGGACAGTCTACCAGTGCCATGTCAGTAAGCTGAATCAATTTCATTTGAATTGTCTTAGAGAGATTCTAAAGATCACTTGGCAGGATAAGATACCAGACGCTGAGGTTCTTTCTTGAACTGCCAAGCATTCAAACTCTATTGCAGAGAGTGCAACTCTGATAGGTTGGCCATGTTGTTTGAATGCCAAATGTAAGCGTGCCAAAATGCTATTTTATGGAGAACTTACAAAGGGTAAGCACTCACATGGTGGTCAGAAGAAGTGATACAAGGACATTCTCAAGGTCTCTCTGAAGAACTTTGGAATTGATTATGTGACATGGGAGACACTGGCACAGGACTGTTCAGCATGGTGTGCCCTCATCAGAGAAGGTGCTGTGCTCTATAAGAATTGAAGTAGCTCAAAAGAAACACGAGATGTCCAAATTTAGAGAATCCACCCCCAAATGTTCACATGGACTCTGTGCCTCACCTGTGGTGGAGCATTCCAAGATTGCACTGGTCTGATCAGCCATAGTCAGGCACAGTGGAACACATTGCAACTTGATTTCTAGCATAGTGATGTTAGTTTGGTCCTCTTTGAGAATGAAGGACAACCAACCAATTAACCAATGTAGAGCATTGTAGGTTTAAAATATGTAAAAGCTAAAATATTACATAAAAAAGTGTTTCCCAAAAGGATTTTAATAACATTTTCCTATAAAACAGTTTACTCCTTGTAATAGCTAACATTTATATAGTGCCTGCTATGTGCTTGCACTGTGCTAAGTGCTTTATAATCATTATCTCATTTGATTTTACAACAACCCTGGGAGGTAGATACTATTATTATTCCCATTTTACAGATGAGCAGACATAGCTAAATAGGGGCTAAGTAACTTGCCCCGGGTCACATAGCTAATAAGCTAATAAGTGTCTGAGGCTAAATTTGAACAGGTCAGGTCTTCCTAACTCAAGTCCCAGTGCTCTGTCCACTAAACCACCTACCTGCCCTTAGGCTGATGGTCACGAGTGAAGTGTAGGCTCTTTGTGCATAGACTATTTCTCTTTTTGTCTTTGTATCTCTGGTGTCTAGTATATAGAGTTATTTATTACATGACTGGTGGATTGGATTCCAGGTGAATTTTGGGTAGAGTAAACAGCTTGAGTAAAGGCAAGGAGGAAGAAAATTGATGGGAATGTTGAGGAAATAATACACAGGTCTCTATGGTTAGAATGGAGGGAATCTAGGGATGAATATCAGGGATGTCTTCCCTTCCTTACTTCCTTCCTTTTTTTTTCTTTCTTTCTTAAAATTGCATCTCTGCTAAGGGTAGACCATCTTCCTTTGTCCTGGTGTATACTTCAAAAGATCCATGCACCATTCACAGGTTAAATTACATCTATTGTATTTGGACTACATACTGTAGGAAACTTAGCAATGTCTTTTCTAAAATAAATACACACACACACACACGTGTGTGTGTGTGCGTGTGTGTATTTCCCCCACCCTACAACTTGTGTTTCTCTCCTCACCCAGTTAGAACATTTTACAGATACTACAAACCTGCATACCCTATCATTTCCACAATTCTTCACACTTATGAGCATATGTAAACAAAGGGCTGACCTCACCACCTTGTACATCCTTCAGGTCCAGAGTCAGAGGCCCAGATTCCGCAGACTCTCTGCCTGCTTTGGATCTCACCATTGGTATTTGCCCTGACTTCCATTAGACTCTCTGCCTTTTATTTTAAAGCACATAAATAATGGATGACAACCAAGGTGAATAAAGTATTATGTAATGTCTAGCTGGAAAAAAGAGTGGCATTTCAAGAGACAAGAGCTTGTTTCCAGGCTAAGCCTTTCTTGACATCATTAAGTATTTGACTATGTGAGCAGAGAAAGAAACTGCAGCAGACTTATAAAATGCTGTGGACAAAAAACAATGAACACATTACATGAGCTGTAACAAGCATGGGTAAATTACTTCTTGGCTCAGAGTGCTTGCATTCTCCCTTAAAGGGGGGGTATGTGTGCTTGTGTGCTTCTTCCCAACAATGACCACCATTACCACACTTCCATCTCATTGTCTTCAGCAGTATTCTACTTAAAAGGCACCAGCCACCACTCCCATGTCCAATCCCTAGGGTGTTTCTCTCTCTCTGGACCATCTTCTACTGAAACCAGTGGGAACAGGAACTACTCTTTCCTGGCAGAATTACATCCATCGTTATCCTCACCATTACATTCTCCCTCCCTACTGGAGTATTCTCTGTGCCACTGAATAAAATTTCCTCCCCTCCTTGATCCTTGACCCTTACTATATTTATTCCAGGCACATTTATAGCTAATTACAGCTTAGTACAAGATCAGTGGAGCCTCTCTCTACCAAAATAAGAATATGAAATTGCCATCTACATTAGCAAAGTTCCACCTTCTTCAGGAAGTCTTCATTTAATATTCTATGGTTTCTCCTCAATCCACAGATTATTCAGTCTGGGAGGAACCTTAGAAATTTCCTAGCTCAAGCTTCTCATTTCATAGAGGAGAAACCTGAGACATAGAGGAGTGAAATGATTTATCCAAGATCACTCAGGTACTGGCAGTGCTGGTATAAGAAGCCAGGTCTCCTGACTCCAAAATGTCTTTCCATTCAATAAATCAACAAGCTGTTATTTTTATATTTTTCTATTTGACAAACTATTACTGATTAAGAAGTCAGGTACCTAAGAATATAATGCTGAAGAATGACACACTTAGCCCTCCAATGTAATGATGTATTGGAAATATGTTCACTGTGTGTTAATCTCCTCATGCTGGTAATCTCATCATTCTACTTGGATGTAGAATCACACTGACAAAGAGGGACAAAATAAGTTTTAGGAGGAAAACAATTCCTTTCAATCCAATCTGCCTCAATGATGAAGATAATCAATAAAGGCATGGTTGTTAAATAATTGGTAACACTGGCACCTCTTGATTAAAATGATAAGTGAAATTCTTCCTGGATTTATTCCATGGACTCTCATTTAATATATTCCAACAAGCTTTTTTATTAAGCACCTGCTATACAACAAACACTATGCAAGGACCTAAGGGGAAAAGGCATATAATAACACAATCCCTACTTTCGAGAAGTTTACATTCAATAAGGGGGAACAACATATACATACATAAATATATACGGATAAGAACCAGACATGTGGTTTCACTGGTGTAAGGAATGTGCTACCAATGTATATTAGCATTTTCCCAGTAACTCTTAGCCTTTGGGAGTTGCCTAGAGCACAGAGAAGTTAAGTGATTAGCCCAGGGTCACATAGCCAGGTTGAATCAAAGGAGGAACTCAGGCTGGGAAGGAAGTCAGGAAGACTTCTTGGCTGGCTTTCTATCTACTATACCACACCATCTGTAATAGAATATACACATATAGAATATATATATATATATATATATATATATATATATATATATATATATATATATACACACACACACACACACACACACACACACACACACACATATGGTAGTTCAATGGCCTGGTAGTTCTTGCGACCTTACTAACTTACAGGATGAATGATATTATTATTATGATTAGGATTTAACAAATATGTTTATTAAGTTATTCTTAGAAGTGTTATTCTATACAACGTACATAAGAGATACGGAGGCAGATAAGGGATAAGACACTCTTCTCAAGGAGGTTACAATCTAATGTGGAAAAAGACACACAGAGACCATTAATTGTGTTATAAAGGAGAGTGAGGTAGGTACAAAGGAGAGGACCAAGCAGTGAGAAATCAGTTCTTTTGGACTTTTAAGGAGGGACTTTAACAGAAAAAAATAGGTGAGGCTGAAGAGTGCTTGTCAATGTGGGATATTGTAATTAGAAATATGGGGATAAGAAATGGTGAATTAAAAGTGCATAGAGAAGAGCAGTCCAATTTGACTGAAGTGTAGAGTACAAAAAGAATGGTTTGAGATAACGCTGGAAAAATATCACTGAATCTTGATCTTGCAAGAGACATTAGTTATCTAGGCTAATTCATAGATGACAGCAATTCCCCCATACAGCATTTCTGACAAATGGTCATTCGTTCTTTACTTGAAGACCTCCAGTAGAGATGAGCCTACTTACCTCCAGATTCAGCCTGTTGTACTTTGGGATAATAGATAATACTAAGGGTAAAATTGTTTTTGTTTTTGCAACTTCTGCCTATTGTCATATAATTCCCTTAGTCACCAAATTCCAGTGGCTCCCTATTACCTCCAGAATCAAATACAAAACCCTCTATTTGGCTTTTAAATTCCTTTATAACCTGGTCCTCTCCCACTTTTTAGTCTCCTTATGTCTTACTTCCCTCCTCTTACTCTATGATCCAATGATTCTGGCCTCTGTGCTGTTACTCCTACAATACACTCCATCTGCCTCCTCTGTGAATGTTTCCTGGCTGTCCCACCTCATCTCTGTCTCATTCTCTGTTTTCTTTTAAATCTCAGCTAAAATCCCACCTTCTGCAAGAAGCTTTCCTCAATCCTCTTTGATACTAATACCTTTCCTCTGTTGATTATTTCCAACTCATCCTGTATTTATCTAGTTTGTATACAGTTGTTTACATATTGTTTTCCCCACTAGACTGTGACCTCCTTAAGAGCAGGAACTCTTCGTATCCCCAGCACCAAGAACAGCAGCTCGTACATTGAAGTCACTTAATTGACTTGACTTGATAAAAAGTATTGATCAGCACAAGATCATAAATATAACCAAGGGGGTAGACCACTTTTCTTAAAACAAATTCAGTAAATTAGTGATGACTCCTTCCATTCAGCCATTCAGCTGGTTTTCCACCAACCTAACTATACTATCATTTATTTCATTTACCCTTAGTATTCTACAGGGAAAACATGACATACTTTGTTACATGTCTTGTTGGCATCCAGACATGCTACATCTATACTACTTTCTTGATGTAGAAGTCTACCAATGTTGTCAAAAAAAAAAGAAAACTAGATTAGCCCATCATGACCTGGTTTTTTTGTTTGTTTGGTTTTTGGCTAGGCAATGGGGTTAAGTGACTTGCCCAGGGTCACACAGCTAGTAAGTATTATGTGTCTGAGCAGATTTGAACTCAGGTCCTCCTGAATCCAGGGTCAGTGCTCTATCCATTGCTTCACGTAGCTGCCCCAATCATGACCTGTTTTTGATGAAGCCATTCTTGCTTACTGATCATTGCTTCTTTTTCTTAATTCTCACAAGCCATCCCTTTTATAAGATATTTTAGAATTTCACCAAGAATCAAAGTCAATCTCACAAGTGATTGATCTGGAGACAACATCTTCTACCATTTCACGTCAATGGGCCAGTTGCCTAAGTCCCAGTTCTTTGGTCTCTCTCACTCCATGATTTTTCAAAGATCATTAACATACAGGTTTGAGCCAGATTGTTTTGGATCTTGAAGTACATGCTGAGGATTTTATACTTTATTCAGGAGGGGATGGAGAAAGAGTGAAGATTTTGTAGAAGAACAGTAATGCGCTCAGAGTGGTACATTAGGAATGGATTAGAATAAGGTCGTATTGAAGAAGAGAAGGCCAGTTTGGGAATTATTACAATAATCTACATAAGAAATGATGAGAGCTTGAAAAACAGTTGCTACACTGGAAGTGAAGAGGAAGAAATGGATGCCAGACACATGTCAGAGGTAGACTCAAAAGGAGTTGGCAAGTGATTGGATGGGGGATGGTGAGGTAGAGGAAAGTCTCATAATGACTTTCGTGGTACCACATGTGTTAGTTTATAGGCACCCACGGATTTAGAGTTGGAGGGGACTTTAGAAATCATTTAGGCCAACGCCCTTACTTTACATATAAGAAAAATGAGGCCAAAGGAGTTTAAATAACTTGCCCAATATCATTTCCACCTTCCAAATTAGACTGTGGATTCCTGATGTTTCTACTATGTCTTTTCTATCTCCTGTAGCATACTGGAGCACCTACCAAATTCAAATTCAGCAAACATCTCATAACTATGGTTGAGACTGAGGGAGATAGAGTGTAACAATGGCACAGTCCCTCCCTTCATAGAGCTCATAATTCAGTAGCAAAAAACTTAGATGACCATATACCAGAGAAATTTAAAAACTGAGGTTTTTTTTGTGAAGTTTGCAGGGAAAGGTCATTTACTAAGTTCATGAGGCTGAGGTAGGAAGATGGACTTAGAGGAAGCCTGCTAGAAAGTGTGGCATTTGAATTGGACTTTAATAATAATTGCCATTTAAAATCCTACTCTCAGGGGCAGCTAGGTGGTACAGCAGATAGAGCTCTGGCCTTAGAGTTAGAAGGAACTGAGTTCAAATCCAGCTTCAGACACTTGACACTTACTAGGTGTGTGACCCTGGGCAAGTCACTTAACCCTGATTGTCTCACCCAAAGCAAAACAAAAAAAACCTACTTTCTACCAGAAGCCATTTCTGATTTTCTTTAATTCTAGTGCCTTCTCTCTGTCTAGTGTTCCTAAATACAGAAAGCTATGACATGCCTTACGGAGAAAATACAGATATTACATAAGCTTTGTTCAGGCATAGGCGATAGTGCTATTTGTCGGTTCACTGTTAACACTGTATATAATTATTTGTAAGAAATTCTACTAAAAAGGTATCTTTAAATAGAACCATACAGAAAACAAGGTTATATATTGATCAGTCAGTGAAAATATTGTGACAAGAAACTCATAGGAGCCTAGCCCTGTATTTCTCCTAGAAGCAATTGTTCAGCATTCATTATTTCAGTGTTTGTGGTATCTTTATAGAACTACCACAAATGAAGAAAATTGACTGATTTATGTATGTGCATATTGTCTCTTATGATAAAATATAAGCCCATTGAGGGCAGGAAGTCAAGTCAACAAGCATTTGTTAAGCATGTACTAAATATTGGGAGAGGCGGCAGTGAGGTGGCACGGTGCCAGGCTTGAAGTCAGGAAGAAGCATCTTCCTGTGTTTAAATTTGGCCTCAGATAAGTATCTGTAGCTGTAGGACCCTGAGCAAAGTTGTTTAATCCTGTTTGCCTCAGTTTCCTTATCTGTAAATTGAATTGGAGCAGGAAATGGCAAACCAGCCCGCACTCTTGCCAAGAAAGCCCCAAATGTGATAAGAAAGAGTTGGACATGACTGAAACGACTGAAGAACAAAACAACAAAATGTTAGGCACTCTGTTAAGGGCTTGGAATATAAATCGAAGCAAGGAGAAAGACAGTTTCTGTCCCCAAGGAGCTTATACTCTAATGGGAAAAGCTAACACATGAAAAGAAGCTGGAAAAGGGGGAATGGGAAAAGTATTCATGTGCAGAATGATAAGGAAAGAAGTCTGGAGACTCAGAAATGTAGCCTGGAGGGAAAAAAGTGAATATGGCTGCCATAGGCCTTTCCTTAAATGGAATTTCTTGGAGAAACTGACCAACCAGATGAAGGGTCAGCAGGGTTAAAGAGAACTTCCCAGGTAAGAAAATGGTGGCAAAGCCATCTTCCAGAGGGAAATAAGATTGTTTCATTTCAATCACTCTGTGAACATTAAAAAATAGTTATTATTCCCCATTTTGTGGGTCCAGATCTGTGATTTAAAGGCAGTTTAAGGTCTTCAAGAGTTTCCTGAAGCACTGAGGTAAAATGACTTGCCTAGAGCCACACAGCCATGTCATGGATGGTACTTGCCAACAACCAGCAGAGTTCAGAGATGCAATAAATGTTTACTGTTGGATTTTTATGGATTAGGACTGAAACTGAGATACTCATGGTCACACTCATGCTCATGGTCACACAGCTGGCAGATATCAGAGGTGAGGTTTGAATTCAGGTCTTCTTGACTCCAGATCTTGCTTGCTACGAAACTGCATCATATGGCTTTCAACAGATGAACTCATATGAAGAATATTTTAGATGTAGGGAATGATGTGAGATCCAAGGTTAGGAGAGATAAAAGTACAGTAGAGGTTTGGGGAGGCAGAGAGCCATCTGAGAATGCAAAGTGAAGAGTGTTCAAGTGACGGTAACAGGAGATAAAGCTGGAAAGTGTGCGCATGCCAGGCAAAAGAGTTTTAACTTGCTCCACAGGCAATAGGGAGCTCCTGAGGTGTCTTGAGCAAAAGAGTAACATGACAAGATTTATGCATAAGAGAGATTATTCTATCAGTGTTGTGAAAAAGGATTGGGAAAGATATCAAACAGAGGAGAGAAAATAACTGTTGGCAGGCTATTATAAGATGCCAGGCAAGCGATGATGGGTATGTGTATTAGAATGCCAAATGTAGGGATAAAAGAGATGTTTTCAGAGATGAAAACTATAGGACTCAGAGTCAGCATATTTGATTTGAATCTCAGCTCTGATGCTTACAAGCTATGTGATCTTTGGCCAGTCTCTTAACCTCACTGAGACTCAAGTATCCATAAAATAAGGAGAATGATACTCATTCTACATGACTGACAGTGTCTTTATGAGGAAATCATTTTGTGAACATTAAAGTTAGCTATTATTCCTGCTTTTGGACTCCATATCTGTGATTTCATGGCACACGCCCTGTAGTTAAGATCTTCAGGAGTTTTCTGGAGAACTGAGGTTAAGTGACTTTCCCAGGGCCATGTAGTCCATGTCATGTGTGGGACTTGAGTATAGGTTGTCATGGTTCTTGAGGACAGTTTTCTATCTACCACTCTGCTCAAGTTATTTTTATATCACAAATATTTCATACCTATCCCTTTAATTACATCAATAAAGGAGTTTTCTGTTAACAATGTTGGTAGTATTCAGAGTTTATACTGTTAAACCTTCTGATTAATAATCAGACAGAACTGGAAGCTGCACAGTGGGGGCTGAATTTTGAAAACATCTGTGTTTCCACTTCTCCATCTATAGATTTATGGAGGTCTGTGCTGCAGCTGTAACCAATCTTCCTGGCTTCATAAATGGATTTTGATGGATTCAACTTGGGCTATTAGGAAGCCCCTACCATGGGAGTAGTGAAGGCAGATGCTAAGTGAAATGTTCTTGGGGGAGGGGGTGCTGTGCTATTGTTCCCAGTCAAGAGTCTTCCTAAGAATAAAAAAAAAATCATAGAATTCTGAGTCAAAAGGAGATTCTGTGACTAGCTCGACAACCTACGAGAGGCAGCCCAACCCAAAGTCTAACTTAAAGAGAATTAGGATCACCTAAGTTTCAGTTGAAAGCATTTAAATGGATTTATTCTTTAAAAGTTGACTCAGAACTTTGGAAAATAAAACAACAAACAAACAAACAAGCCTTAGTGTCATCAACAATAAAGATTGTCTTTGAGAGAGAAGGCCAAGAACTTGACGACAATTTATAGCACAGTTGTAGTTTTAGACCATCATAGGCAGTGGTATACTAGAGTTGGCTCATACTGGCTGGTAAGATCTGGCTGTTAAATTTTCAGGGTGAGCATTCACATTTTGGAAAATGGCAAGTACTATGGATCAGATCTTAATTCATTGTTTTTGTGGATTTATAGACTTAAGAAAGTGATAAAGAAAATGTTAATAATGTAGATTAAATTTAAAAGTGTGTCATGGGTACTCCACCCCCTGAAAGCCAGTCGTTAAAAATGTAAAATATTAATCAATAGTGTTTTAGACTATTTAAAATAACTAGACAGCATAAGATTGGGATATTGTTGTGCTATAGGAAATGATGTGTTGGTGGACTTAGAAATATGGAAAGACTCGCCCCAATGTAGGAAGAAGTTATCCATCCTCAGAGAAAGAGGACAAGCAAGTATAATACTGCTTTACATAGATACATGCAAATGTATATGTCTATATATGAGTATGATTATAGATATCTAAGTATATGTACATGTTTGTGCACACATGTATATAAGCACACACACGTGTGTATACATGTATATATGTACACACATACATGCAAATATGTACATACACGTGTGTGTATATATGTACGCATACATGTATGTGTGTGTATATACACACACATACATGTGAATGTGTATATGTGTGTTTAACCTTCTTGGGGGAGGAGGGGGAGGAAGGGGGAAAAAAGAACAAAGTAAAAAGTGCACAGCAGAGAACAAAAGAAAACTTACAAGGAGGTAAAGATGGACAGATCTGAACACAATATATAGTATTTATTATATAGTCTTTCTTGAAATGTAAATTTACTTCTGTATATTTTGAATCCTCTCACGTTCTGCTGTGCACATGACAATGCTTTTTTGTTCTTTTCCTGTTTTATATTTAAGCTTGAGTATTTAATATTATTTTAATTAATTAATTCATATCTCAATTAATTAACTAATATTAGTATTATAATACATTTTTTCCTTTCTTATGGTGTATTTAAGTTTTAATATTTAAGTGGCCCTCTAGGTCCTCAGTTGGCTCCTTGACTGAATCCAAACTTCACAGAACAAATCCCTTAATAAAAGGATTTGTTTTAAACCATTCAATAAAATGAAAGAATGGCAGATGAGGTGACAGGAAAAAAAACCCCTCACAATTTGTTGCCCAGAAGAAACACATACAAAAGGAATAGCTATACAGAGCATAAAAATAAGAATGTGGAAAAAAGTTTACAAATTATGCAAAAAAATCATAATTTGTAATCATGGTATCTGACAAAGAAAAAGTAAAAAATCACAATATAAACAGATCAAACAAGAACATTACATTATGCTGAAATGTACTACCCACAACAAACCAACATCAATATTACATTTATGTAACCCAAATGACATAGCATGTAAATTAATAAAGAAATACTAAGTTGCAAAAGGACATAGAAACAAAATAGGAAGAGACTTTAATGTTCCTTTAGGAGTTGGGCAGATTAAACAGAAATATAATCAACATAAAAATACAAAATTGAAGAAATTATTAAAGAAGTTAGATATGTAAAACTGATGATGCCTTCTGAATGCCTTCTAAAGAATAAAATATTTCTCTGCATCAATGACACTTTCACAAAGTGACCATATTTTAGGGCACAGAGAAATAGAAAATAAATGTAAAAAGGCAGACATCCTAAACACATACTTTATGGACCACAGCTCATTAAATATAGTAATCAATTTAAGAAGCACAAAGACACACATCTAAATAGAAACCTGATAATGAAATCTGAATTTCAAAGGAGTCAAAGAATATATCATAAAACAATGAGAATGTAAAAGACAAAACTAATGATGAGCCAATATATTAAAACTTTTGGTCTGCAACAGAAGCAATCTTCAGAAGAAAAATTATATCCCTAAGATGTGTTTTATCAAAATAAAGATAAAAACCTAAATAAGCATTAAAAAATTAGAAACCCAACAAATAAGCATTGCCAAAATAAGCATAAAAGAGTAAATATTGTAAAATAAAAAAGGAGAAATAGATAAATTAGAAGCACAAAACACTACAGAACTTATAAAACTAAAAGCTTCTTTGAAAAGATGTTTTAAATGATAAACATTTAGCCTCTCCAACTAAAAAAATAATAGAGTAGAAAACTAAATCAATAAAAGCAAAAAAAGAAAAAAGAAAATGTAAATTCACTAAACCAACAAGAAATAAAAAGAATGATCAGAACCTTCTTTGCACAAATTTGTAGCCACCAAAACAGAGCACATAAGAAATAGAGGATTACCTTAAAAAATCTAAAATACTCAAGCTCACAGAATTTCAAATAAAAATCTCAAATAATCCAATTTTAGGAAACAGAACAGAATTAACTATAAAACTACTACCAAAGGTTTTGATGAAAGGAAATTTCTAGCATTCAGGAGAATAATCTGGTCTGCAATAAAAGAATATTTAAGAGAACTTTTTCAAACTTTTAAAGAAAATTAATACCTATACTGCATAAATTATTTGCAAAAAATTGAGAAAAAGTATTGTACAATATTCAGTTTGGGAAGCAAATATGGTTTTAATATCTAAATAAAGGAAAGTTAAACAAAGAAGGTGTGGTATATAGCAACAGCAATCATAAATATCAATTCAGAAATTTCTAAAAAAATTCTAGCAAAAAGACTACCAAATTTATCTAAGAAATTATTAATTATGACCGAGTCATATTTATTTCAGGGATCTTTCCATCTCTAATTCTATGATCCTCATTTTACAGAAGAGGAAACTGGTCCAAAATGATCAAGTAACCAATTGAAAGTCACCTACATACTTCGTGGAATTTTTAAGAACCCTGGGCCTCTGTGGGCCAGCATTATTTTTATTACTCCCAAACGTCATTACGGTTCATTTTGCCATCTACTTAATTGATGTCCAAAATGGACCAGGAAAACCAGGATGTTCCCAAAGGATACACTGAGGTATATTAATGAAACCACAGAACACCATGTGGATTCCTTGGAAGCATCCACAGTAGGTGTTGGCTGGTTTGTGGCACTTGGAGTGGCTTAATTGAAACACTGTGCCGACCCCAAGGTCTCAGAATAGACCACAAATAGTCATATACTCTCAAAGAAGTTTTGTAGTTTATTTGTTGGCCACTGTTCTGATGACAAGATAGATAACTCTTCCCCAAATTCTCTGATGTAAGAGGGTTACTAAGTACACAGAGAAGTCACAGGGTGAGGAGGTTAGGAACACTAAGTCCCCTTCCAGCTCTTCCAAGGACTTGCTGTGTGGTCTCTGGGAAGGTATTTAAATTTTCTGGATTTTTACATGCAATGGAAATAGTATCACTTAAATAATTCTCAAGGTGTTGCAGTAATTAATGTTTCTGAGAGACTTTGAAATTGGCTTCAAAGCGATTCAAGAATCTACTCTGGTTTTTAATTTTGTTTTGGATGGGGAAAAACACACACATACTTTTCACTGGAGGAAAAATTAAGATGAATGATGGGCTCTGGAGTACAGAGGTAGACTCCCTCACATTGTCTCAGGCTCATGATGCTCAACTTCAGTTGGCCCTTTGTTGAAGCCTTCAGTCCTTATGGAAAATAAATATGCATGTTTTTATCTTTTATGGAATCCTGAGCACACTGCTCACAGATGTTCTTCAAGACTCCCCTTGCTCTCAGCTGCTAAGAACCAGCTTTTGGTGCATAGGGTGCTGGCTGTGGGGTCAGAGCATCAGAATTCAAGTTGTGTGGTTTGTCCTTTGTTCTTGAAGAGGACCATGACATCAGGAAGGTGATGACATGATTTACAATGGAATTAGATTTAAGTGAAAGAGAGCTATGCAAAGTCACCAGCCTCACTTTCTCCTCCAGAGCCATCTGGTTCCCGTGGCCAGATATAGATCAGGACAACTGGAGATGGCCCAGGATGCAGTGGGAGACCTTGACCTTTTTAAGTTAAGGTCTTTCTGAATTCTAACTTAGGAGAAGTGAGGCAACACCCATTCAATGAATAGGCCTCTTTAAGAAGGGATGACCCCTTTAATAAAAAAAAAAATCAAATTGGGAGAGGAAGACCCTCAGGCCAAAAGAGAAACAATTCAAATTCTGACTCTCTTGGCTACCTGTGAGATCTTGGACAAGTCACTTCATTTTCCTCAGTCTAAGTTTCTTCATCTGTAAAATAACTTGTTGAACTGAATGGTCTCTAATGATTCTTCTAAATTATGATGTCAACGTGAAGGAGTTGACAAATCCAAAGAGCTGATGATGAAGCCTGCTACCCATCTCCTGGTAGAGAGGTGATGAATTCAAGACAAAGAATGAGATAGCTAATTTTCAACATGTGCAATGTGGAAAAGTGTTTTATTTGACTATACATATTTGTTAGAAGGGGTTTGTTTTAATTTTTTCTCCAATAAGGGGAGTAGAAAAATAAAATCTTCGTTGAAAAAAAAATGGGAAAAATAGTAAAATGAATGAGCTATGACCTATAAGATTCCTCTGATCCTATGATCTCTTATTTCAAAGGGTTGAAACTGTATTTCCCCAGTTCTTGTTTTCCTTCTGTACTCAATTCCCTCATGAACTTAGCCCAGTTGTCATGCTTATGCAAATGACTCCCATGCCATTTCTCTGCCACCCCTTACCTATCAACATCTTGCTTCCAACTCCTTGGAGGCATTTCTACTGGTGAGAACTCACTGTCACCTCAAAACTCAACAATTCTGACATTTCCTTTATCATTTTCCTCCTAAATGCAAGTTCTTTACCCAACTCCCTTCTCTCTAAAGAAGAGGCCACCATTATGTCCCAGGAGAACCAAGTTAAGTCAGAGTGTCTAGTACCAAGTCTTATTGACTCTCCCTTCAAATTCCTTTTGGTATTACCACTTATCTGTTTTTGTGGCCAATGACCTAGTCTATTCTCCTTTACCAAAGATTTCAACTTCTTGAATTTCAGCCTAATATTCAGCTTAATATTATTTATCACCTACATAGTGCTTTAAATTCTAATAGAATATGAACTCCTTAAGGACAAGAGGGACTATTTCTTTTTGTCTTCATGACCTCGGAGCCTGGCGCAGTGCCAGGAGTGAAGTAAATATTTAATAAATACTTGCTAATTGATTGATAAGTAATATTCATTCTCATTTCTTCCTCAAAATAACCTTGTGAGAGAGGCTCAACAAGGATTATTATCAGAATTTTACAAATGAAGAAACTGAGGTTCTGAGAAAATAAGTGAGGGTCACATTTGGAGGACACTGTGTCAGAGCTAAGATTGGAATTTTGATCTATTCGATATTGAATTTAGCACTATTACAACCCATACACTCCACCTTCAATGCCCAATCTTCTACCTCCAGGCCAAACCCCTTAATCCCTTCAACTGATCCTCCTATTACATGATCGCAAGGGCTTACACCATCAAGGCCAACATTCAGATGCTCTCCTGTCTTTCTGGAAATATAATGCTCATCTAGAGAATGATATATTCTTCATATTGTTCTAATAAAACTGATTTAAAATTGACCACCAATGGGCCCTGCTGGCCACTTGTAGGATCCTAACCAACAATTACATGCAGACAGCTTACCCAGGTGGTTGTGGACCTCAATGAACGCCAAAAACTACACTGGGAAATTTTAAGCTCTTTATGGTTCTCAGAGAGCTGACTACCTCTATGTATTAGCTCTGCTTCTTTTGTGGATGACAGTGCCAGTTTCATTCATCTGGGGATATCATCTATAAGGATTTATCCAATTAGTCTCTTAAATAAGTCTGAATCTACAAGGAGACTTCAGCCTTCTGTCTTGCTATCAATTTCATGATTATTTTATAATGGAGTTACTAATGAAGTCATGGTTTAGGTGTACAATCCTTTTATTCCTGCCCAGAGGAGCAAAAAGAATGAAATAAAATACACTAAAATAAATACCAAGCAAGCTGTATACCCACAGTAGCCCTTAGTCAGACTATGGGCATCCCCTAAATCCAGAAGTTCAAAGAATATAGTTTGAGCTTACCCAATAGCAATTCCCACAAAGGGCTAGCAAACATTTAGCCTTTTCATGAATGCACTTTCATCCAGAGATACAGCCTTGACATCACTGTCACATAACAGAAACTCAGCAGCAGAACCAGAAGACGACTCTCTCTCTACTGGTGCCATCTTGTTTTCTCTGATTCTCCATCTATGAAAGTGCATGGGACGTCCATGTCTTATGCCATTTCTAGCTCTGGACCAATCTTGAAGTCCTTAATATTTGGCTTTTTAATGTCACAGCAGCTGAAATTCTGAGGATATCTTCCCTAGAACACCTATTGTATATATGACATATGAAAATGTTAATTTTGTTGTTTATTATTATGTCAGATTTTTAAAGTGGAGATTGTTATGCTAACCTAAGTTCATACACCACGTCATACAATTACTAGCTATGTGATCCTGTCAAGGGTAACAAGTCATTTAACTTCTCTGAGGCTCAGTTTTCCCATTTGTAAAATGAAGGGACTGGTCTCATTGACATTCAAGGTCTCTTCCAGCTGTGAATATATGATCTTATGATCTCTTTCTCACCATAGAATTTGTTTTGTTTCCCTTTTCTGTATCCCTTCTTGTACATTTAGTACAACTTATAACATCTGGGCATTAACTGATCACACATTAGTTTCATCTGCCAAATATAAACACCAACTCCTCTAAACCCTTGCCCATCTCTATTACTACCACAGGCTGTCTCCTTGCTTTTGACCTTCAAAATGAATTTTCCATTCCTCTTGTTTGAAGTCTGCTACTCAAAATTTGTTCTTGTTCCTAGTGGATTCCCCGAATGACACATTTTAACTTGATAATGAGAAAATTTATAATGAGGAAAGTTCTGAAAAAAAGGCACAAGGGTGGAAGAACATGGGAAAAGAAAAGTTCATCTACTTCAGGGAGTAACAAAATTCTAAGCCAGTATTTTTGCATTACTATTTACATTGTTTTGTTTTCAAGACCAAAAGCACCATTCAATTTCTTACTAATAAATGTATCTGCCATGGTAGGAACAAAGAAAATTTCTGATAATATTACTGACAATTGTGAAGAAAAGTACAGTTTGCAAGGAGGTCCCCGAGACAGGAATTTATTTAAAGTCCACCCTTGAATAGATGGTACTACATCTTCCACTTTTATTCAAATACAGCCATCTTTGCTAGCAGAGGGAGAACTAGGCAAGGTAATTGGGGGTTTATACAATGAAATGGAAACTTAGTGAATACTGATAGTAGCCTCCCAGGGTAAGTTTCCTCCTTCAAACACCATGCACCCCCAAACATGCTTCATCCTTAGTCCAACATGCATCACTATTAGCCTAGTGCAAAAACTTGACCATACAGCTCTCCTTGCTAGAGTACATCAGTAAATGCTCTGCTCCTTAAACCTTTACCAGCCCTTTGCCCCACTGAACTGGAGTACTTTGAAATGGATGTATACTTTTATAGACTTCTAAACTCGGTAAAAACCAAGATCTTGGACTACTCACCAGACACTCAGACTCATATGTGCCCCAGAATAAACATCATGCTTATTGAGTCTAAGATACAAAATCATAGATTTAGAACTGGAAGGGACCTTAGAGGTCACTCGTCCCAGTGCTCTCACCTTAAACATGAAGACCCCAAGGCCCTTAGAGGTTCATTGATTTGCCCAGTGTCACACAGCTAGTAAATACCTGATCGCAGAATTCTTGCCCAGGTCTTCCTAACTCCAAATTCAATACTCTTTCAAGTCAAGTCAAGTTAAGTCAAGCCAACGAGCATTCACGAAGTATTTTCTATGTACGAGGGAGTCTATACCAGCTGCCTTTCTAATTAGAGCTTTGATTCTTAATTCCTGATCCTATCACTCTTTGTACCTATAACCTGAGAGAGAGAAAGAAAGAGATAAAATGAGTTGTTGATAGAAATAGTCACAGCTAGGTACTCAAATTGATTTCAGGTAAGAGCAAGGTACAGAGAAGCTTAGACACACACATGCATGTCCACAACAATATGTACATCAGAGGATAAAGTGCAGAGCCTGGAGTCAGGGACAGCCAAGTTCAAATCTGGACTCAGACACATACTAGCTGTGTGATTCTGGGCAAGTCATTTAATCCAGTTTGCCTCAATTTCCTCATCTATAAAATGAGCTGGAGAAAGAAATAAAAAACCACTCCAGTATCTTTGTCAAGAAAACTCCAAAGAGTCAGACATGACCAAAAAAATGACTGAACAACAACAAATTTATCAATCACCTACTATGCCCAGGTGTCATGATAGGCACTGTGAACCTAAAGATAAAAGACAAAAATAAAAGTCTCACCTCTGTTCTCAAGGAGCTTGCTTACTTATCTTAATTATATTCTTTTGTATTCCCCCTATATATATATATATATATATATATATATATATACACACACACACACATATATAGACATGTATACATAAAAGTATGTGTATTATATATATATGTGTGTGTGTGTGTGTGTGTGTGTGTGTGTGTGTGTGTGTGTATTTTTTTTTCTGTAAATCTTCCTTTCCCCATGCTACTTCTCCTACCTGTGTGATCTTGGACAAGTCATAATCTCTCTAGGACTCAGTTTCCTCATCCATAAAATGAGGGTACTGGGCTCAATGGATTCTAAGGTCCTTTCTGGTTCTAGTTTTACTCATCCCTTTTAGTGCCTCAGTTTCCTCATGTGTAAAATGAGATGGTTGGACTTGATGGCTTCTAAAGTTCTTTCCACCCCTAAATGATTCTTGTCTACTTAACAATTCTGCTTACTTCAGCCTATATACACCTTAGAGTTCATTTATGCTGGTCTCCCTCCCATCATTCATTTGGGGTGGAGAAGAGGGTAGAGGCAGAAACAATCTGGATTCCCTCAAAATGGCCTGAGTCAAGGAGATCCATCATATAGAGAGGTTGTAGGGAAAAGGGAAAGATGGAAGAGCAAATCCTTCATTGCAGACCATTCAAGGAGCAAACCATTCCAGCTGGAGGGGGCGGGTAAGAATGGAGGGAGGAAGTAGAGTCATAAGGATGATGGTGCAAATAAATAAAAGGCAAATCATGCGGGATTGAAGAGTTGGAATCATGTTTCGTATTTGATTCCCTCCAAACACAGGGAGGGGAAGAGGAGAGGAGGGGAAGAGCCAACCCCAAATGACTCCTTAGTTAGAGGAAGAGATGTTCCACCTTTTTTTTCTAGGAAGATATTTTCTTAGAAGAGAACGTTCACCTCTGCTCTCACTCGGCAAACATCTGCTATTTTGAGGAGGGCCATTCTTGGAAATGATCAACTGCAGGAGAGTCAGCAGCAGGCAGCCTTTTCCTCTAACTTAATTATGTTTGTTCTTTTGAAGGCATTATGTGGCTTCAAGTTGAAACGAGGAGTAAACCTTTGAACAAAAACCTCCAAGTAGTTTAGCCACAATTCAAAGTAATATTTAGCTAAAGAACACGACCCCTGCAAATATTGGAAGAGGTGGGGCATAAAAAAGGGGGGGATGTATGGCTTCATTTTTCTTTTTTTTGGTTCTGGCTTCTTGACAATGGAGAGATTTAATTATTTTTGTTTCCATCGTGTGTGTGTGTGTGTGTGTGTGTGTGTGTGTGTGTGTGTGTGCATGTGTGTGTTTCTGGTTGGTCTTCATTTTGCTTTTATTATTAATTTCTGTTCTTACATAGCATGAGCTGCAAAAGCTGAAAAAACAAGGAACTAATTTAGCTTGGTTCTAATTTAAAAATTGGAAGTGGGGGAGGCATGGCTTTCAGTCTTCATTGATAGAAGAAAGTGAAGAGGCAGCATATTGCCTGGTACATCTTTTTGAGACTAAGCTATCCACCCAAAGCCCTTTTTGATTCAATTCAACACAATGAGTAATGTCTAAGTGTGGTCCTCAGACCAATGGTGGTCTATGGAAGTCTAAGGCAGTCTGCAATATGATGCAGAAGTCAGGTTACAAACATGTACATTTTCTGTTTTTAGAAGTGAATTAACCCTTTTCTACAGATATACTTACTTTAAAAACCACAAATATGATAAGCCAGCAACACAGTTCAGTGAACAGAGTCAGAGGACCCAGTTTGAACCTTTCCTTTATTAATGGGGGCACATATTTGAAGGTAGAAGGGACCTTAAAGATCTTAAAGTCCAATCCCTCATTTTTTAGTCAGTCATTTTTCAGTCATGTCTGACTCTTCATAACCCCATTTGGGTTTTCTTGGCAAAGATACTGGAGTGGTTTGTCTTTTCCTTCTCCAGCTCATTTTACAGATGAGGAAATTAAAGCAAATGGAATTAAGTGACTTGCCCAGGGTCATACAGCTAGTGAGGGTCTGAAACTATATTTGAACTCAGGTCTTCTTGACCACAGTCCCAGCAATCTATCCTCAGTGCCACCTAGACATTACATACAGTGGTGATTTATTACCCAGTCCAAAACTCAGAAGAGATGGATTTTTTCTTTCCTTTCCATTGGCAAATATAAGTGACTAGCGTAAGGTAGTCACTGGAGTTCTTTTACTCTGTAAGTATAGTTTTCAGATTCAAAGTGTTTGATGGTAACTTTTCGGAGAAAAGTTTTTTCATTGAATAAATGTGTTAACAGCTTAGTTGACACTGCTTAATTTTACATTCTTTAAAAGTTTAAAGACCACGAAGTCTGGTAAACAACAGGAAGCACTGAACTTAGGACTGATTAAGAAAATTTAATCCCCATCCAGACTTTGGCTCTAATTGTGTAACTTTAGTTAAGTAAAGTCTCTTCTCTGGGCCTCAGTGATAATGGCTAGGGTGATGGACTTGGAGTCATGAAGACCTGAGTTGAAATACTGACTCTGACACTTCCTATCTGTATGACTCTGGCCAAGGCACTTAACATATCTTAACCTCAGTCTTGATTCCCTGAGTGATAGACTGCTAAGTCTGTATTTAAAAGAAATTTTTAAAAAAGAGGAAAAAAGTCTTACAGGCACAAACATATTTTCTGTGTCAGAAAAAAATGGAAAACCAAGGGGGTACCCATTATTGAGAAATGACTGAAGAAATTATGGTACCTGAACGTAATGGAACAATATTGGGGTATAAGAAATAGAGCAAGAGGTGGTTTCAGAGAAACTTGGGAACACTTGAAAAGGCTGATGCAGAGTGGAGTAAGCAGAATGAGGAGGATAATTTGTACCATAACACTGTAAAAAAAAAGCACTTTTGAAGACTTACGAACTCTTATCAACACAATGATTGATCGTGACTTTAGAGGACCAATCGTAGATGACCCACCTTCCCACAGAGAGGCAATAGGCTAATATGCAGAATGAGACACATTTTGGCACACTGCTAACGTGAGAATTTGTCTTGCTTGACTATGTTTATTTTTTACAAGTGTTTTTTTTTCTTTTTCAATTGTGTTCGTAGGTAGGGAGTGGCAGGGAGAAAAATAATTCTTGATAGTTGAAAATGCAACAATTAATAACAAAAGAATCCCATTCCATAAAGTTCTATAATATATCATCAAGGAGAATATGAATGAGATTCATTTGAGTGGTGTTATTTCTATGCATGTGGCTATTCCTTATGGATATTGGAAGACTGGGTGGATTTATCCATGATGAATGTTACTGAGGGCTAAGAATTCCCTAGGGACTCCTTGAACTTGAAGACTTATGAGAGTGCATGGCCAAAAATTCCAAGAAATGAAAGGCATGAAGAGGTTATAATCTGCACATTAATGAGATTACAGATCCGTAAGATCACCATAGCGCAAAACACAAAATATGTGATATTCTAGAGGTAGAGGTGACCTCAAAGACCTTGTAACTTTTTTAAGGAAATCAAGGCCCACAGAGCTTGGGACTTCCTCAAGACCATACAAGATAGTGGCAGGGCCAGGACTAGAACTCAGATCTTGGTAGCTAGGTGGTCTAGTGGATGAAGTGCTAATCTTGGAATCAGGAAGAG
Source organism: Phascolarctos cinereus (assembly GCF_003287225.1). Lineage (NCBI taxonomy): Eukaryota > Metazoa > Chordata > Mammalia > Diprotodontia > Phascolarctidae > Phascolarctos > Phascolarctos cinereus. The sequence goes on along the minus strand of NW_027555514.1, from coordinate 260,380,693 downwards.
CTGAGTTCAGATGCTGCCCCAGAGAATTGTTAACTGTGTGACAATAGACCCATTACTTGATTTCTCTCAGGTTCCTCATCTGTCAAATTAGATAGTTGGACTGGATGCCTTTTACAATATCTTCCACTTCTAAATCCATGATCTTGGTATTATGTCTTCCTTCTGCCTTCTTTACATAAAGGAGACAATACTCAGTCAATGTGACAGGTCTTTCCATGTTGGTTTGGTATTTGCCCCAAATGAAACAAACTATTATTCTTTAGTGCCTACAATGGCCCAGGCACTGTGCTAAGGGCACATTAGGATGATTTCATTTGATCCTCAAAACAACCCTATGATATAGGTGTTATTATTATTCCCATTTTATAGATAAGTAAACTGAGAAAGACAGAAGTTAAGTGACTTGTCCAAGGTCACACAGTTAATGTCTGAGACCAGATTTGAACTCCGGTCTTCCTGACTTCAGCCCTAGCTACTTCTAATGACATGCTAATAAATCCAATTCACTTGCAAATCATGGCATCATCTTCCTGAAGTCATGGTCTTTTTTAATAACAAAGGACAAATCATAATAAAGAGATAAAGAGCATCCCAGAATTGCTCTCAGATGAGAGCTAGTGGTATTCCCCTCTCCATTCTGGCAACAATTCCTATTAACCACTTTTACCTTTGCTTATCTGATCATCTTAGGCCAGCTTTCCAATCCTTTCCAGCTATCTATAGAGATATATACACAAGAAGTATCCTGAGGCAGGATCCCTCAGTAATAACAAAAAGATGATACTCAGGTTGGTTTCATATCAACTCCATAAAGTAGAAGAAAGTAGGTTTCCAATTCTATGACTATGGGCACCTTCGATCTACACAGCACGGCAAATGTTGTTCTAAATTGCTCTCAATACTAACTTGTCCTCAAGCAAGTAGCAACAAGCTACCAGGTTGGGAATCACCAGCAGGGGCATTGCCTCATTTTTCCCCTATCTTAACAAGGAAGGAAAGTACTGAGCAACCTCCCCGATGACAAATGCTTTCCCTCACCCCATCACCACCCCGTCATTTGTGCTCTTTCTAGTTCAATATCTCTGTAGTGTGTGAGGGATAGGGCTCCACCATCTTGTTTTGACAGCTTGCCTGAACTGTGCATCATTGAATGAGGGGTAGGGCTTTTCTTCTGCACGATCGTCCTTCTTTCTCCTGTCTTCAGGTTGCAGCCTCCAGGTTGCAGAGTAAAATGTGACAGACACAACATGTCTGTCAAATCAACCCAGGCAGACAAGAACCAATCACTTCCTACAGTAATGTCTGCTTTCTGCCATCTCTTTAGGATTTTGCAGATTTTTAGTTCACTTTCTAGGAAGATGGGTAATTAGCTATTTAAGCTTAAAAATAATGAGCATCAATAAGCAAAGGCCAATAAATATTGGGAAATCCATTAGGTTTTTTTATCAAAGTGCGAGATATCTCAAGTGCTGAAAATATCATTATGAGAAAAAATAGTATTCTGGGAGATTAATCTTGTGTCTTAATAATGGTCCAGTAGAAAGTCAATGGGAAAGCTAAGGCCCTAGGTCGATCTGTTTCACTTACCCATCCTCACTTGCATATGGTAAGTTCCTTGAGTGGCATATTTCATAGACAGCGAGGAGTCATTAGAGATTTCTGAACAAGGGAGTGAAATGATCACCGCCATGCTTCCAGATCAGAAAACTAATATGGCAAATTCCCCTCCCACATTTTCTCCAAATGTCAAGCTTTTGTTTCTTTATGCAAATTCTGCCTTGGCTATGAATCTGTAAATGTTATAATTTTGTGTTGTGATCATCCCAGAATACTTAATGTGCAAGGAATCCCATGTATTTCTAATGCATATTTTTAATGGCAGTAGAGCATTTAGCCTATTGGCCTGGATATGGGCTACATTTTTTCCCTTTCGAATTGGTTTTGCTGAGAAGCTGAGAGCAGGCCATAGTTGTACTATTACGGTAGTGAAAATTTCATGTTACAGGATGAGGAACAATGAAGGTGACAAAGATGAACAATGTAATATTGATAAAAGCGAATAAAATATCTTCATTCAAATCAGAGGAAATTAAAATACAGTTAACAAATTTTAATGTAGTATTTTATGTAGTTGAAAGGAAAAATACAAAAAAAAATATGCACTGGGAATGAGATACAATGTTAGAACTGGAAAGGGTCTTAAAAATTATCTAACCCAATCTTCTTATTTTACAGATGAGGAAATTGAGGCCTAGAAAAGTAAATTGACTAGCCCAAGGCCACATTAATAAACCAAGATTTATTAAGCACCCATTATGTGTCATGTACGAAGATAGCAATAGGAGTACAAAGAAAAAAAATGGAATGATCTCTGCTCCTGAGATACTTTTATTCTAACATCTCCAAGTGTCAGGCTCTGCTTTAAGTCTAGCAAATAAGAATATACACACATATATAAATACATACACATGCCCATATACTATACATGCACACGTATATGTAAATAGAAAACATACATAACAAATACAAGGTAGCCTTGACAGGCAGGGTTAAGTTATGAGCATCTGGGGGCACTAAGGAAGCCTCATGCAAAATGTAGCACTAGAGTCTTAAGAAAACCAAGGATTTTGAGAGGCAAGGAGAGGAGTGAGAGCATTTCAGGGTAAAAGCATGGAGATGGGAAATTGAATCTTGTGTGGGAAGAACAGAGAGAAGACCAGTTTGGCTGGACCATAGCGTGTGTGTGGAGAAAACGAACATGCACCGAGATAGAATGGAAAGGTAGAAAGGAGCCAATGAAATAATGAGGACTTAAAATTAGGTCTCCTGCTTCCCTGTATGTTGGTTGCTCTTCTGGGCCAAGCTATTTCCCCAAATCAAATGCATTGACCAAGAGATATCATGCTTAGCTTAAGGTCTAAATTCAGAAAAGTAAAACTTTCTATAATCTTGCTTATAATAAATATATTTTAAAAATCTCTCTTATTGGAAAACAGAGTGACAAGTTTTTCTTTATTTAATATTTATTCTTTCCCAATTACATGCAAAAATAATTTACCTTTTTTTTTCAAATTCTAAGTTCCAAATTCTCTCCCTCCCTCCCCTTGCCCCCTCATTGAAAAGGTAAGCAATTTGACATAGGTTATATGTGTGTAGTGACACAAAACATACTTCCATGTAAAACATGCTGTGAAAGAAAACACAGACAAAAAAGTACAAGAAAAATAAAGTAAAGAAAAAGTATCTTTGATCTGCATTCAGGCTCCACCAGTTCTTTCTGTGGAGATGGACGGCACCTTTCATCATAAGTCCTTCAGAATAAAGTGACAAGTATTTTTAAAATTTAACTAAATTTGCCCAGTGGGGACAGATATAGTAAGAAAGATTTTATATATATATATATATATATATATATATATATATATATATATATATATATATATATATATATGTATGTATGTATGTATGTATGTATACAATTAATATTTAACTTCTCTAGGCGTCAGTTTCTGCATCCATTGAATTGTTTGTTATTCTTCATTCTCGAAGAAGACCAAAATGGCACCATTATATTAGTTAGAGTCAAGTTACAGTGTGTCTGACTTTGGCTGATCAGACCAATACAAGCTCACAATGCCACAGGTCAGGCACAAATAGTGCATGTGAACATTTGGGGGTGGATACTCTAAATTTGTACATCTCATGTTTCTTTTGAGCTACTTCAATTCTGCTTTACTCAGAGAGCACAGAATCTTCTTTGATGAGAGCACACCATGCTAGGTGGTCAGGTGCCAATGTCTCCCATGTCACACAATCAATTCCAAAGTTTTTAAGACAGACATTAAGAGTGTTCTTGTATCACTTTTTCTGACCACCAAGTGAGTGTTTGCCCTATGTGAGTTCTCCATAAAATAGTCTTTTTGGCAATCATACGTTTGTCATTCAAGTAATGTGGCCAGCCCATTGGAGTTGTGTTCTCTGAAGCAGAGTTTTATTTTAGTTCAATAAAGGACTCAGGGTCTGGTATCTTATCCTGCTAGGTGATCTTCAGAATCTTCTTAAGACAATTCAAATGGAAGCAATTCAGTTTCCTGGCATGGCACTGATAGACTGTCCTGGTATACAGGCATAGAACAATAAGATCAGCACAATGGCTCTGTAGAACTTCAGTTTGGTAATAAGTCACCTCTTCTGTACCACCCCCTTCCTTTGGAGCCTCCCAAACACTGAACTAACCTAATTACCAATGTGTACATACCTGAAAAGTATATTGCCAAGGTAAGCAAGCTTTTCCGTAGTATTCAAAACTTCTTCATTTGCTATAACCAACAGTTCCACATAAGGCTGATGGAGCACCTGTGTTTTCTTGGTGTTAATTGTTAGGTCAAAATTAGCACAAGGAGCAGAGAATTGATCCGTACTTTGTTACATCTCAGTTGCAGAGGCTGCATTAAAGTGCACAATCACCTGCAGACAAAAAAATCATGCACCAGCACTATCTCCACTTTAGTCTTGGCATCTATTGAATTAATTAGTCAACAAAAAGCACCTACTATGTCCTAGACACTGTCTTTTAAAGACTTTTCCATAAGGAACAGTGAATGATGAAAAGGGAAGGAAAGGTGTTTTTGTGTAAATAAAGGGATTTATAATAATGAATATAAGATATTGTCAATGTCATATATGAACATTGTGGTGCCTAATATGAGCAGAAAAAAGGACTTTATTTTAATATAAATTACTAAAGTATGGGAATGAAGAAGTACATCTTTTAGATGAGATTTGGACATTTTGAGAGAGGTAATGATCTGTGGTGCAGATTTGAGGATATAAGCCTCTTTACCACCTAGGGGGAGTGATGTCTTACTTGTGCAGGGACAGTTTAATTTTATAAAGAGGTAAAGAAAAATCATTTATTTGATTAGTACAGAGATGTGAACATTTAAAAAAGCAATTTGAAGGCTGTCAGAGAGATGGAGGATCTTGTTAGGAACCCTAGAGTTAGCGGTATGATGAATACTCCAGCTAATTTGCATATGTGTATAAAACTAAGAAAATAAGAAATCACATAAACATTTGGAGGCTCAGGCATGATTAAAAAGGGACTATTGATTTAATAAGGGAAAATTAGAGGGTTCTCTAAGAGTCAGCTCAATGCTTGTTCTATATGCCCAATCTACTAGATATGTTCTCCTGGGTGTCCCATAAACATTGCAAATTCAACAGGTGCAAAATAGAACTCAATCTTTCCATCCAAATTCTCCCCTCTTCAAGTAGTTCAATCAATGAATATTTATTAGGTTTCTGTTACTGCTAGGCTCTAAGTGAGGTGCTGGGGAAAGAGACAAAAAAGAACCTATTCTTGCCCTCAAGGAGCTTACACTCTAGTCAACAGAGATAATGTGTTTATTTTTATGAATATTGAAAATAGACAAGAAGTAAGCACGAGACAATTTGTGGGGAAACATACTAGGCTGGGAGGTCAGTTGGAATGAGGAAAGGACTCATAGAAAAGATGGTGGTCCAGACTTCTCTATTTCCATTGTGTAAACAGGTTTAAAATGACAATCACCCTTGACTCTGCCTTCTCCCTCACACAGTCCTTATATTTTATTAGTTGCCAACTCTTAGGAACACTTAGGATTTAGAGTGGGAGAGACTTCAGGAGGCTGTCTGATTTACCCATCTCATTTAACCTCTACACCAACTAGAGGTTATTTTTCTGGAGGCCAGGAGATTACAAAGAGAAGCAGCAGGTTCTTCCTTGTAGAAAAAATGAGAGCCACATTAAGTGACAGAGGGAGAGAGAGAGAGACAGACAGACAGACAGAGAGATAGAGACAGAGAGCAAGAGAATGAGACAGACAGAAAAAAATCAGCAACACAGAGAGACAGAAACATAGAGAGAGGAAGAAAGAGTGACAGGGAGGATAGAAGGAAGGAAGAAAGGAAGGAAGGAAGGAAGGAAGGAAGGGAGGGAGGGAGGGAAGGGGAGGAAGAAGAAGATGAGGGAGAGAGACGGATGTATGAAGAGACACAAAAAAAGACACACAGAGAGAAAGAGACATGGAAACAGAAACAGAGAAAGGAGGGAAGAGGGATAGGGAGAAAGACAGACACACAGAAAGAGACAGAGAGAAACAGAGAGACAGAAGCAGAAAGACAGACAAATAGACAGGCAGAAATGTGCGCGCGCGCGCACACACACACACACACACACACACACACACTGAAAGATAGAGACAGAGAGTGGAAAATATCTTAGTAATTTGCTTCCTTTCAACATTGAAGCTTTTCCATTTTCCAGGAATTGCAGCTACTTTGATCCTGGTTTTTCTTTCAGAAGGCCTTCTATGGGGTTAATAATATTGGAAGAACTTAGATGAAAGTTTTGGGGGCAAGGGGAGGGAGAGAGTTGGCCTTTTCTGTGAGCCATCTCTACTGCCAACAACAAAGCTGAGCTAGATTGGGGACCACTGTTAACATCTTCAAAGGGAGTGGTGAAATATTTATTGAAAGTAGGTGATTTTTTTTTCTGGTAACTTTGAGAATGTCATGCAAGTTACTTCGAAAACAAAATAATTTGTCTCAGTGGGAAGGTTTGAAGATCTTTCTCAACAATAATGCTGGGGAGGAAAACTCTTCTAATATATGAGGAGAAATGAGCCAAGCTGTAGGAAATTCCAGCAATAAAGCATTGTTATAATCCAAACCAGTTGCTTTCAGGATAGCTCCTTCACACCATGTATAACAGACTTTACAATAATTATGGGGAACAGTGATGTAGAAGAGACCCAGTCTTACTCCAAAGAAATACCAAGCCCGATTCTTCAAACTGCCTTCATGAAGCATAGAGGGTAACAAAGGAGATACTGTTGAGCTCATTCTCATATTTTTCTCCCAGAGGTCAAGCCTCCATGTGACTCTGGAACAGAAGTACACCCTTATGTGGCCAGCCCACTGTCCTGCCAACCCCAAATACTCTATGCATCTTTCAAAGTGACTGATCCCAAGACATCCCACCCCAGTTTCCTGGGTAGAAGGCCAAAGGCCTTCATGTGTTCTCCACTCTGGGAAAAGAACAGTCAAGACAGGGTCACTCTGTTCCATACAAGACGAGAGAAATCTACAGATGTGATTCTGTGTGATGGCTGAGCAAAATACAGTATTGTCAAAGATCATATCTTATTTGTGAGTAGGGAAATTTTAATTTAAGTAGTAATCACTCCCTTTTGGCTCAAAAGCTGGCTAATCACTTGTTGGATAGGATGCTAAAGGGATACTTATTCAGGTAAGAATTGGACTAGGTAGTGTTCTGAGTTCCCATCCAGCTCTGAGACTGAGTGATTCTGACACTACCCACCATGGCTAGTCAGGGTCTTCTTCTTTATCCTTGAATCCCTTTCCTCCCACTCTCATTTAATAGCTGATGAGTATTCACCTTCCTTCACTGAAATTAACACCACTCAGTTCATAAGATCAAGAGATTTAGAGTTCATTGAGTCTACCTTCCACGCATTTTACAGACAAGGAAACTGAGGTGCAGAGAAGTTAATGGGGTCATCAAGTAAGTGTCTGAGGTTGGATTCCAACCCAAGTCTTCTTGATTCTAACCCTAGACTTGATCTATTATAGACTGCTCTCTCTTCTCTATCTCCTTTCCTTTTCATCATGACACACCTCCTCCCATCTCCAAAATCCAGCCTCTCACCCTTGTAGGAGCCAAGGAAAAGGTGTCTTTCATCTCCTCTATGTTTAAAACCTTCATCTCAGTTCTAAATGTGATGCTTTCTTTTTTATCACTGTGCTCCCACTCTTCTCCTGTCAGTCCAAGATCTTAAATGTTTCTTTTTTTAAGTGAGTCTTCATCCCCTTTTGCATCAAATGCAAAAAGCTCCAGTAGTTTTAAGACAAAAATCAACAACAACAACAATCCCTCACTTGATCCCATTTAATCCTTTGGATCTCTCTTCCCTCTCAAAATTAAACTCATTGAAGGAGTAAAGGAGACTTTGTATTTGTTCATCCCCAGACAGAAACATGGCACTGGAGGTAGATGAGAGGTGGGAGATGGAGACATAAGTTGAGAACTCATCCTCTGGGAAAAGGGATGAACTTTTCAGGGGAGTGGAATGGCTGAGCTTTTGGAGGTATACCCACCCTGGGGCCTGGGCAGGGAAGATATATTAAATTCAAGAAATGAGTTCTTTATTTCTGATTTAAGTGTAATTTTTTTTTTAAATATCGATGGAAGCAGCTAAATGGCTCAGTGGATAAAATACTGCGCCAGGAGTCAGGAAGACTTGAGTTCAAATATGGCCTCAGACATTCACTAGCTGTGTAAATCATTTAACCTCTATTTGCCTTAATGAACTAGAGGAGGAAATGGTAAACTACTCTGGCACTTTTGCCAAGAAAATACTACATGGGGTCACAAAGAGTCAGATACTGAATGACCGAATAACCACAAAATATTAATAGATTTCTAAAACCAAAGCTTAGTTACAGACGCATAGCCTGAAAGCCTGATTGATTAATTGATTTGCCAACTTTGGAATGAAGTTTCATATATCCTAGGCCTCCTCATTAATTCTTTTTTTTTATTTCTTTTTTTTTCTTTTCAGTTTGAACTGAAAAGAAACTGTTTTATTTTCATTTCTAACCTACTATTGTGTAACTCGTAACTTGGAAATTTGCATCGAGAGTGGTCAGGGAAGGAAAGGAGAGCCATATTCTATTGTCTCATCTTTGGCACTACTCATTAAATTTGTCCTATCATCCCTCTTTACCTTCAAACATGAAAGGCTCTGATCTTATGAAGAAAAAAGGTAATCTGCATTGTGAATAGAGAATTCATATCAGGTCCAGGAAGACCTGGGGTTCAAGTCTTACCTTTGACGCGAACTGGCTACGTGACTTTGGGCTGACCACTTAACTGATCAGTGTTCAAGGCAACTAGGTTTCAGAGAAGGTGCCTGTCTGGCAGAAGGAGTTTCTCCCTCTGGGAGTGCCCTAAATAAAGGAAATTACGCTTTCAATCCCTACATCTAATACTAAGGAACAAAAGCAAACCCAACAGAAATCCAGCCCTTCACTTGACCCTCTTTATCCTTTGGCACTTTGCATTTCCAGAGTTTCACAATCAAACTCCTGGAAAGAGTGAACCAAAGTTAGTGTGTTTGCTCAACTCTCCAGCTGCTAGGCAGCTCATTCAATCCTTTGAGGAGTTTAATTTTTAAAGGGAGAAGAGATTTGGCTCTAGAGAATCGGTAATTTGTTTCTTCTTATTCCTTCTTACTATAGATCGGCTAGTTGCCACAGTGGGTGGAGCACCGGACCTTGAGTGAAGACAATTTCAAACCTAGCCTCAGACAGTCACTGACTGAGTGACCCTGGGTAAGTCACATAACTTCTATTTCCCTCAGGTTCCTCTTCTTCAAAATAGAGATAATAATATCACCTACCTCTTAGGGTTGCTGTGACAGATAATTGTAAAGCACTTAACACAGCGTCTGACACATAGAAAGTACTATATAAATAATTATTAGTTATTGTTATATTATTAGTAGTAGTATTATTATTGCCACCCCTGCCATTGATACCCATACCATATACCACCTCAATCATTATAATGTTTTTCTAACTGGTCTTGTCACTTTTAATTTCTCTCTTTTATGGATTACTTTTATTTAAATGATATTTCCCAGCTAAGAACTTACAGTGGATTTCTTTCTTCTATGAATTGACAGCAACATGAATGATTTTCTACAAGTCCCTAACATAATCTTTGTTCAGAAAAGTCAAAATGGTGGAAACACAATGGCAGAATGGTTGAATGTTTGAACTGAAAGGAATCATCCAATCCAACCTCCATTTGGCAGAACAGGAAACAGAGGCCTCCCAAAATTAATTGACTTGTGTGTTGATTTATGTCACATTACAAGTATATATGTGTGTGTGTGTATATATATATATATATATATATATATATATATATGCATATATACACACATATGTGTATATATGTGTGTGTATATATATATATATGTGTGTGTGTGTATATATATATATATGTAACCCGAGGCCCAGGAGCAAAGCTCTGGGTTAAGGAAGCCAGGCTAGGTTTGGAGGACTGGCTGTCACTCTAATTAGCTCACCGTGGGATTTCCTGGGAGCACCACTTTTATAGGATCATGGATATGGGGCTGGCAGGGGCCTTAGAGGTCACTTAGTCCAGCCCCCCATTTGACAGCTGGGGAGCCTAAAGGACAAGAGATTGACCTGCAAGAATTCACACAGGTAGTAAATGCAGAGCCAAGGTTCCAACTCAGGTCCAAGTTCAGCTTTCCTTAATTTACCTATTGGTACCTTTTTATATACACTCTGTTCCTGTTCAGAAGCAGAATAAAAAACTTTCCATGTTTCTATTTCTATAACAAAAGGGAAAAGGTCTTTAAGAGCCCTCAGCTCCCAGTACTTGGCTATAAGGCAAAACCTATTTAATCAACCAACTGACATTTATTAATCACCTATGGTTTTCTCACAGTGCTTGACATAAGTAAACCAATTCTTGTCAATTTGTTGACTTGGCTCACTTTGACCTACTATGTGCTAGGCACTGTTCTAAGCACTGGAGATAAAAAGACCAAAGCAAAATAAGAGCTACATTCTGTTAAGAGAAGCAACAACACACACACACACACACACACACACACACACATATACATCTAGTTATAGACAGACATATATGTATATATGTATATATACAGGTATGTAAGTATGTATAATTAATATAGACTCTGGACTTACTATCCCAATCCACCCTAGCTTCGGAAGATTAGGTTCCCAGATAATGACAATTGCTCCCACTCAGGATCTAGGAGTAGCCCTGAGGGATGGTGGAGTTTTTGAAGAATATCATAGCTCACAAGCCCCATCTGTTAGATTCCTGTCCATATCCATCCACCAGTGACTAATCAAGATATATCAAATGTACTGAAACAAAAACTTCATCTGTGTTCATTTTTTTTATCTAAGAATTAACCAATTCAAGAGAATCTCATGAGAGAAACCAAAGGGATTAAGGATGCCTTTACTGATCTGCTCCTAGACAGAATTTCTACATGTGGATTTTCTCAGACTTCAACCTGTGACTTCTGAGGCAGAATCCAGTGGTTTTTTCCCTATGTTATGTTCCCTTCCTTAAGTATTCTTCCTTTTGTGATTTAGCTTACCCCATTTCCCCTACCTAGTATGCTTCTTTCATTATGACAATCCAAATGCTATTCTGCCATTAAGGCCCAGATAAAGTCTTATCTACTCTATGGAGGTTTCTCTGAGCATCTCTAGGCTTGCCCAGAATAAAGACTACCTCCAGAAAGAGGCATTTGGATAGCTCAAATTGTTAGCAAGTTTTCCCTATGCCAATCTTTCTTCTATCTTTCTGAAAATTCTACTCATTGTTCTCAATTTTGCCATTTGGGGCCAAGTAGAAAAAGTCTAATTCATCATAAATCTTCTCTTCCCCAGACTAAACATTTCCAGGGCTTTCCATAAATGCTTACATGACATGGATTCCACTCCTCTCTATGAATACATTCCAGCTTTTTAAAAATGTTCTTCCTAAATAGAGTACTGAATTAAACATGCTATTCAGATACAGCTTGACCAAAAAATAATTATACTACACTTGTTAGTTCATCCTATTAGTCTTCCGTTATTTCATATGTATACTCAAAGATAAGATCTGTTTCTTCTTCTTCTTCTTCTTCTTCTTCTTCTTCTTCTTCTTCTTCTTCTTCTTCTTCTTCTTCTTCTTCTTCTTCTTCTTCTTCTTCTTCTTCCATATCTTTCATCATACCCAGGCCAGTGTTGCCACAGAGTATCAAATTACAGACTATTGTCATCTGTAAAACTCCACCTTCTGAAATAGATTTCTCCATTTTAGCATGTCATAACACCTAGAGCTAGAAGGCACTTTAGGGATGATCAAATCCAGCAGCTTTTATCAATGAGGAAACCAAGGGCTGGAGAAAGGAAGTGACATAACCAAAGCCAGGAACTCAGATTCATTGATGCCTAATCTCTCTTTAGAACTCATTCTGAAGGTTTTAAATGATAAAAGACCAATCAATGACTTTCCAATGAATTATTGTAGTTCACCTAAGCTAAGGGGGCAGCTAGCTGGTGCCATAGTGCATAGAGCTTTGGGCCTGAAGTCAAGAAGATATATTCCTGAGTTCAAATCTGGCCACAGACACTTCATAGCTCTGTGACCCTGGGCAAGTTACTTAACCCTGTTTACCTCAGTTTCCTTGTCTACAAAATAAGCTGGAAAAGGAAGTGTCAAACCACTCCAGTCTCTCTGCCAAGAAACTTCAAATGGGTCAGACACATCTGAAGCAACTGAACAGCAACAAAACTGAAGGTATATTTCTCTATTTCAGTTCAATTTAATAGTTATCAAACTACTTCATGAGAGCAGGTCCAGTAAAATTTCCTTTGCTTAATATTTGCTTTCTGATGAATGTCTAAAAAATTTGTTTAAAAATAAAGTTGCATTTTTTATTTTTAAAGAATTTTTATTCTTTCTAGAAAGAAAGAAAGAAAGAAAGAAAGAAAGAAAGAAAGAAAGAAAGAAAGAAAGGAAGAAAGAAAGAAAGAAAAAGAAAAATTTACATAGCCTTGGGGGAGATTACAGTTTAAACCACTGAAATGTTCCAGCCCTCTAGTTGGTGGTCAGAGGCAAAACTTGATCCCTAAGTCAGGGCCATTACTTCTAACAGGCATGTGTATGGACATCAGAAGTACTCTGGTGAGCAGATACAACAGTGTGGTCGGACTTGGTTCCAGATAACACGCAAAGACATTTCTAAAAATGGAGCAGCTCCAACGCTCCATTCCCTTTGAAAGAAACATGACTTTAGACTCCAGTGAAAGGAATAGCTTCTGCTGGATTGGGTGAAGAGAGCTGATTGATAATGGAGCTCCGTGTTCCCAGAGGCTTTCTGCCTTCTCTGGGGAGCCCTGTCAAGTATGATTGGTATCTCATTGGAGTGAAGTGGCTCGAGGTCCCCTTGTGAAGTTTATGTGAAACCAAGAGCTTTGGCCTTGGAGATTTGGAATTGGATCAGTGAGAAAACCCTAACTGTCCATTAATTTATTATAATCTTCTGTGACGATGGAGGGGAAAAGGAACACTCAGTTCAGATAAATGAAGACTGACAAGTCAGTTTTTTGGGTTTTTTTTTAATTTTACATATGGTTTATTTAATAAGCATTCCCTTCTGATTTTTTTTTAAATTGGGACTCTTTAGCTTTGAGTTGCAAAATAAATGTGTGTTCCATTTTGGTTTAACATGGAAGCCATTGTATGTTTAATAAATGCCAAATGAATATTAAAAACATATTTATCTAAAATCAGAAATGTAAAGTGCACTTCAGAATTGGAGCTTCTCCAAATTAATCTTTAGAAGATATTTGATAGGTATATGACCTTCTAGGTGTACTGTGGCTGTCAAAGTCTCCCCACATTTACATGTTCAATGACAGTGACTGGATTAGCATCTAGTCAATTTTCTCATCATTGAGAAAAAAAATTTTTTCTAAGAGAGGGCTCAGTTCATATACACTATATTTTCAGTACAATATAAATCTCTGTCTTTTTCTGTCTCTCTCTGTCTTTTGGTTTCTCTTTAGAGATAGAAGTAGGTTTAATTAAAGGATTTGGCTATCAAGACTCCTGGTAATGTATTTTATATCATGAAATTCAGTATGAACTCAGGACTCTGACTCGGGTTACCTGAGTAATCTGACTTCTCCTTCTCCCAAATGGTCTCACTCTAAGATGGTGGCTTTCTAACAGTGTCCTGGCATCATTGGCCTGACCATCTAAGAGTTCTTGAGGTACAGTTCTTCAATTATCAACAAACCTACCTATCATATGCTGGCCCTGGGTCACTTTCTCTACAGGCAGTCTCTATTTAGCCCCAGAGCTGTAACCAAGGCAGGATGACTAGAGCCCTGTTTCAGGTTGCTGGCATTTGAGAGGTCATGCCTCCTCTCTGTTTCCTCCCCACACTTGACGATCCAATGTTCACCTGCATCTATGCCACTATCTGACTGCTTCTTGTTCCCTCATCTAGCCTAAGACAGCTAACTGCAGGGTGCCCTTCCCAAGGTGTTCCTCAGCTGAGACCTATTTTCTCTCCAGGCTGTGTCTCTATCCCAGCTACCATGTCCCCATTGAAATCTCCTGCTTCCCGCATGGCCTTTAGATTGGAGACATGGGCCAGTTTCTCCAGGGTTCAGTTCAATCTCTTTTTCTTTATCAGCACAACTGTACCTAATTCAAGTGAACTGTTTTCTGCCACCTACCCCCTGGGAATTCACTGCAGATGCCAGAATCCTGCGTTATAGCTCTGATTTAGTTACAAATCTGCCTGAGGACAGGGGTCATATTTACTAGTATCATCACACTCCTGGCCCCTATAGCAAAGAGAGGAAAATCATGATTTCTTTTCCATTCTTCCACTCCTTATCCCCAATCTCTGAGTGTATGGGAAGTATTTTGGGGCAGAGAAATTACTTCTCCAAGAACAACGTCTTCTCTAATTTTTCAAATTGACCATGAGACAGACATTTACTGTTTGGATACCACCATGTTTTACTGTTGTTATTGTTGTTTGTTTTCTGAAGTGCAAACTCGGCAACAATTCAGATATTCCACCTTGATGGGAATTTTTTTTTAATTGGGATGGTAAAGGTAATGGAAAAGGCATCCCTTTTAGGAATAGTTACAGATAATAGGAATTTTTAAGTGCATCAGTTGGGCTTTTGCATTAATAACACATCTATGCTACTCTGACCCTAACTTCTTTAGAACCCTCAAAAGTTGCCTTAGGTCTTTAAAACTACTTACCCAAAGAATCTATCTAGATCACAGCCTTAAGTTGGGTGAACTGTTCCCATAACTGTGGTGGTATGTCCAAATAGGGAGAGAGTAGGGAATACAAGGGACAACTAGGTGATGCAGTGCATAGCGCCAGGTCTGGAGTCAGGAAGACTCATCTTCCTGAGTTCATATCCGGCCTCAGATACTTCCTAGCTATGTGACCCTGAGCAAGTCATTTAACCCTGTTTGCCTCAGTTTCCTTATCTGTAAAATGAGCGGGAAGAGGAAATGGCAAACCACTTCAGTATCCTTGCCAAGAAAACACCAAATGGGATCATGAAGAGTCAGACATGACTGAAAAATGACTAAGCAATAAGAGAGAATGGAAGAAGCTACATTTTTTAATGAAATAAAAGGTCAGAGATTTCAGACATTGGGTGGAGTCAGACAAATGGCCACAATCACTGCTTTTGACTTTGCAGTTAGGTGGCTCAGTGGGTAGAGTCCTGGACTTGGTATCACTAAGATCTGGGTCTAAATTCTGCCTCAGGCAACTTACTAGCTGTGTGGCCCTGGATAAAGTATTTAACCTCTGAGTTTTTTCATCTGCTAAGTGGAGATAACAGTAGCACCTACCTCACAGAGTGGCTTTGAGGATCAACGGTAATGTTATTGTTGTTGCTGTTGTCAATGAATATCAATTTTCCAGCTCCAAATCTTTGCTCTGCAAGATGCTCTTCCCATGGTTCCAAGGCTCTCAAGTCTACAAGCAGACTTCCTATTCATCACAGTACTGAGACACTGTGATGTCAATGCTGGCCATGTTGGTTTACACTGGCTCACCTCTCAGTTTAAAATATGGCTCTCATGCCCTGCTTTGAGAATCATCTTTCCCCTTAACCTGGGATTTGCCTAACCACTGGGATTCATTGGCCTTGTCTCAGGCAGTATATGACACAATCAGGATACTAATCACATCGTGTTATAAGGAGTTAACCCAAGAGATTTCTGTCATTGAGTTAGAGTTCTTGGGGGTGTTACAATTCAACCTTTTCAAATGTGGGGTATGTCATGTTAATCTGTGTCTCATGTTAAGGTGTTTTTCTAATGATCGTGGAGCTAGGAGTGAGAAGATGAGGATGCAAGTCTCTGATTGCTTTGTGGTTATGGTCAAGTCAACTATCTCCCTTGGCTTCAACCTCTGGTTTGTAAATGGGGATAATAACACTTACCAGCACTTAGCACAGTGCCTGACACATAGGTGCTTAATAAATGTTATAGGTAGACTGATAATGCGGTTACAATCCTTAAAATGCTATCTAAATAGCAAACACATGCAATTATTTTTTGCTACGGAAATCAATTTTCATCAATGTGGCAATACCCTATAGTAATGCAGATTATAGCTCATCTATAACTCGGAAGTTAAATCTTGGAGATTTATATGAAGTACACAAAGGTTAAATAACTTGTTCAAGTTCAAAAAGTTTGTAAGTATCAGAAGTGAAATTTGAAACCAACTATTTCTGACTCCAAGTCCAATATTCCACAAATTAAGCTATCTAGCCTCTGAAATGGCTGTTTCTAAATCCTCCTTATCCTTTTAAAGGAAGGAAGGAAGGAAGGAAGGAAGGAAGGAAGGAAGGAAGGAAGGAAGGAAGGAAGGGAGGGAGGGAGGAGGAAGGAAGGAAGGAAGGAAGAAGGGAGGGAGGGAAGGAAGGAAGGAAGGAAGAAGGGAGGGAGGGAAGGAAGGAAGGAATAGTCTTATTATTTACTTGCTAATGATCTTAGTTAAGACTTGTCCATCCTATTCTTTACCACTTTGGACTACAATACTCTCCACCATGTTGACTAATTTTGATGATCCAGTAACTCCATCTCTTTGTCTTTTGCAGACCATTCATGACTTTGGTGTCATCCTAGGAGTTAAAGACTGTCTTCAATAAAAATGTTCTTTTCATCATCTTTAATAGAACATTCATCTAGAAATTCCAAAGGAAAATTAAAATCAGATATTAACTTAAATTGAGTAGACCCACCAAATTTTCCATACTTGGCAATGCAATATGGTGGAAAGAACGCTAAACTTTGAATCAGAAGATTTGGATTTAAGTTTTAGCTCTGCTTCTCAATGGCTTTGGGACTGAGGACATGTTGTTTAATCTTGTCTAAACTTGAATTTCCTCAGATGTAAATGAAGCTAACATTAATTACATTCCTTACATCAGAGGGGTGTGGAGATTAAATAGGACACAGTGAGCTATTTGACTCCTGACTGAAATGTCTACATTTTCTTTCAATGATTGTTTAACTAGAAGAAACTCTTACTAGTGAAGCTATCCTAAGAAAATTTATTATTGCTATTGGGATAATTCCTATTTGGGATTGGCTTGTGACATTTTAGAATAAACTCTTAACAAGTGAAGAATGTTGAACTTTGTGTTGAATTCTGAAGTATGATTTACTTTGAATTCTGGATTTGGGCAAAGATGATTCTATAGAAATCTGTAAATCCCCAAGCTCCTTTGAGATATCCACATAGAGGCCATTGCTGACACTATATTTTTACAGGATATAACATGAAAACATGGTGATAATAAGGAATGGAGGAACCCAGCTCTGCTTTAGATTCATCAAATATCTCAAAGCAGTTTTTTGAGTATTTGGAGTTTGGCAACACCTATAGCCCATTTTCCTCTCCAAGGATTTTCCCTTAATTTCAACATTGGTGTGTATTTAAAAAGAAGTATAATCCATATGGTTTTGATTCCTCTACACTTAACTCATCAAAACATAGTTTTGTAAGAACTATTTGACATCTGAAAAACCTTTTGAATATTTTTATGAGCCTTCTTAAGTCCTTTTCTTCCCTCAAAAAAGGAAGCAGTATTTTGCCAAGTTTAAACAATGTTAGACACAAAAATCTTACAACTATGAAACTGGATTCAGGGATAGACTTGACAAAACTTCCCTCCTTTCCCTAATGCAATTGTTATCTAAGCTCACACAGAGTTGTTGTTGTTGTTGTTGTTGTTGTTGATTCTTATTAAAGGACTAATATTTTCTCATACTAGCTTTGATTTTTCTAGGGTCCCACACCAAGGGCATCACAAATAGCAAAGCAGAATGAATATCTCTCAGCCAGTGTTCACCAACTATGCTTTTCATGTCCCAGAAGCCAACCAAAAGAATGACCAAATTTAAATGGCTATGAAATGGCATCTGTACAAGGAAGAAGTATAGCAGAATAGAGAGTCCTGAGTTCAAATCCTCCTCCCAGCTCTGGTCCCTAATATCTGTGTCATCTGGGGAAGATAAGCAACAGTTTCTTCATCTTGAAAATGATAAGGTTAGAGTAGATATGGGCTCTTAATCTGTAGTACATGAACTTTAAAAATATTTCAAAAACTGTATTTTGAGATAATTGGTTTCCTTTGTAATCCCTATATATTTTATTTTATGCATTTAAAAGCACCCTTCAGAGAAGGAGTGCATAGACTTCCTCAGATGGTGAAAAGTTTCCATGACAAAAAGCAAAACAAAACAAAACCAAAAATGAATATTAGCTGAATTATTAATTAATTATTAATTATATATTATTATATATAATAATTATTAATTAATTAATTAGATGAATATTAAGGTTCTCTGAAGCTTTAAATCTATGACCATAGTGTAAGTTAATCATAAACCTAGACGTAAGAGCTCTAAAATTAGATGAGTAAGGACATCTACCATAAATTTGCCATTGCTCAGGAAGAAAGCAATATAGTAGGTAGGGGGGCTGCATACACTGTCAGACTCCATCAAGATCAGGTGATGCCTCCATTTGTCTTGTTGACTTGTTTTTCTTTTTCTCATTCTCTCTCCATCTCCTTCTTCTTCTGAAAAAAGAAAGAGAATGAGAGAGAGAGCTTTTATGACAGGTAGCTGACTTAAATGCCACTTCCTTCCTTTACCAGACCCTTTTTGATGACATCAATTGTTAGAGCTTCCTCATCTACCCCAAATGCTTTTTATTTCTGCTTTCTTTCTTTAAACCAGATTTCATCTGTGGTGGGAGCTCCTGGTGAGCAACTTCTTCCAAAGCAGATTGGCACATGTTCAGCAACTTAAAGAATTAGAGAGCTGGGGCAGCTGTGAATAGAGTACCAGCTCCTGCATCAGGAGGAGCTGAGTTCAAATCTGGTCTCAGACACTTACTAGATCTGTGACCATGAGCAAGTCAACCCCAGTTGGAGGAAGAAGAGAAATTTGGGTCAGTCTTTCTGACTCTGAAGCCTGTGTCTGTCTCCTCTCCTACCTCTATGTGTTTTGCTTTTTTTGTATAAATGTTATTTCTGTCCAATACAATGTGGGCTCCCTTTGTGTAGTGACTGTTTTGTTTTTATCCTAGTATCAACAGAAGGAGCAGAATGGCTGATATATAGTAGGTATACTCATTGAATGGAGTTGAAACTATAATCTTAGTGTTTTTATCCAAGGCACTCTCATAAAAACCTCTCAGTTTCTCATTCTCTCTTTAGATCAGGATTTCTCAAGAACTGTCAAGAAAAAGGAGAAAGAACCAAAGAGGAAGCATCACGATCGGACAACAAACAAAAAATTTTACTCTGTACAGCAAGTCAATGGGTTTCAAATCTTTATCTACCTAGAACTTCCCAGTGACACAAGGTTAGTAGGGCTTTGCACATAAGCACAAATTGTCACTAGGTAAGTATTATTTAACTAAGGAAGTGTCTGTAATGTTAAATCTTTCTCTGATTTCCCTTGTTCAGCCAATCCTGAGAATCTTGGGTGTAAGGGCAATGCTTAACAAGGCTCTTTATGGCTCTAAGCTGTTAATTGCTTATGGGAACCCAGTCAAGGAATTGAAGAGAATGTGAATCCAGTCTAGACAAGCAACTGTGGTGTGAGAGAAAGGGGACTGGACAAGGGAAGGGAGAAGGCTGGGATAGAGAGGGCTTGGTTAGTAAAGAAACAGCTTTCCTTACAGTCAGAAAGACTGGAAGGTCAAGTCTCACCTTCAATACATAAGATCTGCCTGACGCTAGGCAAGTCACAACCTCTCTGGGCATCCAGGCAACTCTTTGACAGTAAATTAGAGAGAAAATAGTGATCTATACTGGTAGAGGGAGATTCCCTCACTGGGAGTTCTCTAAACCAGTGAAATCACCACATAAAAATATAACCAAAAAAATGAAAGGATTAAAAAAAAAGCTGGGTTAGAGTCCAATTACATGTTCAAATACTTAGCTTCTCTTCATTCATCTGGAAAACAAGAGAGTTGGACTATGTAATTTTTTCCATTTATTCCAAAGAGATGGGCCTTTGCTTTTATGGGAAGTTTGGGATCCATGAGGGAGCTCTGCAATTTCCCAAATTCAATCCAAGCTGCTCTTTTCCTTCTGCTCAAATAGACTTATGGCCATATATGTGTGTGTGAGGGTATATCTCCTTTATGTATAAACTATTTTCCAGTCCCTTCTTCTTCTTCAAGATATATTTTCATAGAATGATCCCTTTCCTTCCCAATGCAGCTGATGTACTTTTCAGGGTTTTAGTTATAATCACCAAATAGAGCAAGAAAATGAAAAACAATTATGTAATTGTTCCTGGGACAAGCAGATAATTAAAGCTCTGACACAAACAGCCTTGAAGTGTAAGAGAGCCACAAGGTAAAGAAAAACATGAGAAGGCATTTCAGATGAGAGCCAGTGAAATAAATGTTTTGGATTGGCACTTTGCTTTCATTGAGATGGGGAACTTCCAGGGAGGAGAGTCCCTCTACCAATGCAGATTGACACCTATTTTGAGAAAGCTTCCTAAAAGGTTGTGTGACACACAGTACCTTCTCCCTTCCCATATCTTATCAAGTTTTTGGACTTGTACTTCCTTTCTCCATAAAATTTCTCACAAAATCCCTTTTCCTTTGCTTACACCATGACTATTCAGGCCCTCACCATCTCTCATCTGAACCAGCACAATAATCTCCCATTTGGGGTCCCAGTATCAAGTGTCTTCCATTCCAATCTATCTTTCACATAGCTGCCAAAGGAATTTTCCTACAACTTGCTCCTCTTCCCTCATATGGCTGCTTATTGCCCTTAAAATCCAATATAAAATCCTCCTTCTGTCATTGAAAGACCTGCACTTCCTACCTTTCCCCTCTACACAGCCAATGGTCTAGCAATACTGGATTACTTACAATTCCTCAAACCCAGTGTGCTTTTGCCTGGAATGTGCTTGGTCTTTCCCTCTGCCATTTGCAATCCCTGGCTTCCTTCCTATTATTCTGCAGGAGGACCTTCATGGACCCCAAACCATCGGAGTAGGGAGTCTTAATCTTTTAGGTATGGGTCTAATAGACGACCTTGGCAGACTGCTATGGCCTAATACTAATGCAGTCTGTGGCCAATATTCATAATTGAAGGAAATATGAAATCTCAGTTAGAGGTTAGTGAAAAAAATATGTAATTGTTTTCCTATCCCAGTTCATCAACCCCTGAAATCTACCCACTGAATCTCTATAAGCTCTAGGTTAAGAACCCCTGTGGTAGAGTTTTCTCCTTAAAAGTTACCTTTTAACTATTTCATATGAATCTTCCATGTACTTATATTTATATAATTTGTCACCCTCATGAGAATATAAATTCCTTGACATCTGGGATGCTTTCTGTTTTTTCTTTCTGTTGCCAGTACTTAACTCCATTGTCATCACTTAATAAATGCTTACTCAATATAGTAGAAGTGGGATCTGATCCCTGGTCTTCTTGACTTTAAGGAAAGGATTCAATGCTCTAAGCTGCTTTTCCCTAAGTGACAAGAACTATATATGTGATTTAATTGATATAAGCAAGTCCCAGGTGACAATAGTTGCCCTATCAATTCAAGTTGGTACTTCTCTGCAATTTTATACTTTTAGAGAGTTCTATAGAGCTCTGTCCCACCTCCCCAGACCCTTCCCTCTGCTTAGAGGGTGGAGAGCTCCCCCAAAACTTCCAGGTTAAGGCGGGAGCCTGGGCCAGCCATCTCTTCATTTGCCTATCAGCTGTACTCCACTGACTTCTGCCTCTCCTCCCCCCCCTTTTCAGTTTTCTTTTGTGTGTTGTCTTCTTCCCAAAGAATGTAAGCTCCTTGAGGGCAGGGCTGTCTTTTTACCTTTTCTTATATCCTCAGCATTTAGCACAGTGAGTGGCACACAGCAGATGTTTGCTAAGTGTTTTATTGAATGAAAAGGTTAAGCAAATTCATTTAATTCACTTAATTTAGGGTCAACAGAGCCAGTATATATCAAAGGTAACCCTTGAATCAAGGTCCTTCTCTTTTCAGTGCCACCTCTATCCATTATGCAGTGCTGCCCCTCATGCCCTGGTCTATTACAAAATAAAATTATATTAAATTTTTTAAATGAAATGTGAAGCTTGGCAAATTATTTAACCTCTCAGTGGCCCCAGTCCATTCTCTAAGACTGCAGGTTGCAGAAAAGGTAGAAAGAGTTCCGTATCAAGAGCTCCCCACATAAATAAAATCACAAGCCCCATAAAAAATAAATAAATAAACTCACAAGAGAGGGAAAAATCCTGATTCCAACAACTAATACATGAGTTTCTATGCAGGTGCCCTGAAGTCATCTCCAAATCCTGCTGTCTTCACTTCTACCATTGATTCTATTCCCTTCCCAGTAGAAAACTGAACTACAGACTTAATAAACCAGCTTTGGCCTTACCTTGTCCAGTTCTTAGTCTTCATTGAACTCCCTGGACATCTCATTCCATGCCACCTGACATATACCCTCTCCCTCCCCCCCTCCCCCTCGAGCTCTGTTTTACTTGTTGTCTTCTATATTAGCAAGTAAGCTTCCTGAGGACAGGGGTTGCCTATAGCATGTTTTTATTTGAATCACCAGCACTTGGCATTGTCCCTAGTAAGCATTGGTTAAATTATCCATTTATCTATCTATCTATCTATCTATCTATCTATCTATCTATCTGTCAATCATCTGTCTATCAGTCCATACATTTGTCTGTCTGAAGATAGCCCACGGAAACAACAAATAGCGACAAAAAACAGAACAACTGAAAGTCAGTAATTACCCAGCAGGCAGGCCCACGGACACATGCTGACTTCTAAATATGTGGGCAGATTGGGATGGGGGTAGGGGATTGGCAGAGGGATATAGCAGCTTAAATGTAAACACCCCTTTCAGTGAAATCATCTTTGTGATGAATGTCTTTGCTACGAAGTCCCAAAATGTACCACTAATTAAGACGGCTAAAACTCACTAAAGAAGAAAAATCTTAAAAAAAAAAAGCTCATTATCCAGATTGAATGCAGGCTTAATGAGAAGCTAATGTGAAAATAGACAGGGTGTGTCCAAGTATGAGGAGGCTGTAAACAAAACACAGCTAATAAATTGAGAAGAAACAGGAAAATTATCTTGCTTCCTTCTTGATCTTATTTGAGAGCTAGTCGGGTTATCTCATTGCATGGAGGCAGATTAGAGCTTCTTGTTTATTAGAACTGTCCAAAAGAGTTCATGCATGAGCTAGAAGGTGGGAGTGGCGTGGAAAAGCTGGATGCTCATGTTTCTGAGATATTTCAGAGACTGCCAAGTCTCTGACAGTTCTGAGATTCTGTGATTCTCTGGGTTCACCTCTTTGGCCTCGGTTTCTTTTCCTGTAAATTAAAGGAATTGGACTTGATCCCCTGCACTAATAATAACTCATAATATGGCATCTTAAGGTTTGCTACTCATTTTACTATGTTACCTCATTTGATCTGTCTAACACCCCTCTGGCTAATAACAACAGTGAAACATGATTATAAGGTTTGCAAAACACTTTGCATATTATTATGTACGATTTTATTTGATGCTCAGATAGAGACACAGTTAGAGGATGTAGACAGACAGACAGACAGACAGACAGACAGACAGACAGACAGACAGATAGATAGATAGATAGATAGATAGATAGATAGATAGGCAGGTAGATTGGTAGGTAAGTGTGTAGAAAAGATAGATAAATGGGGAAATAGAGGAGAGAGACAGACAGGCAGGCAGGTAGGTCAGTAGATAAGTAGGTAGAGGAGTTAGACAGACATAGATAGACAGGGGAGAGAAGCACAGGTAGATAGATAGATAGATAGATAGATAGATAGATAGATAGATAGATAGATAGATACATAGATACATAGATACATAGATACATAGATACATAGATACATAGATACATAGATAGATACATAGATAGATACATAGATAGATACATAGATAGATACATAGATAGATACATAGATAGATACATAGATAGATACATAGATAGACAGGAGATAGAGAGACATACAGACAGACAGATAGATAATGTAACAAGTGCTTACTAAGTGCCAGGGATGGTGACAAGTACTGGGGAGAGCTTCTATTATTATCCCCATTTAACAGAGAAAACTGAGGGCTGAAAGAAATTAAGTGACTTGCCCAAGGTCACGCAGCTGGTAAACATCTGATGCAGGATTTGAACTCAAGTTTTCCTTATTCCACATCCAGCATTCTATTATGCTATCTAGGGCCCTAGATGATTCAATAGTTCTTATCTCAGAAAAGTTTGGGAGAATAAAATCACAATTCAAATCTTTTGGGTGTGATGACATGGAGAGAGAATGGTTACCTTTCTGTCCATGGTGCCTAGCAAAGTTCCTGGCACATGGCAAGCCTTACAAAGTGCCTGATGAATGCCTGTTGATTATCGGGCTGACTAGGCCTGGAATGGCTGCAGGCAAACAACTGAAAAGGAAGTGGACAACTGAGTAATTGGACCTTTCAGAAAAGTAACCAATTTTAAGCAAATATTTCTTTTTAATAAATAATGCATTTGAAAGCTATAACATACCAAGGAATGATGGAAAGGCACAGACATCAGCTTGAGGAAGGCGTTAGGAAGGACTCTATATAGCAAACAAGCCAATGCTTCTTTCAAATCCACTCATGATATATTAATAACGTCAGCCTGCCTATTTACAGAACACTCTGTAGCAAATAGAGGTAAGAAAAGTAAGATTACATTGACAAGAGGGGATGGGGCAGGGGAGAGAAAGAGAAATAATGCTTTGAGGTCTGGATATTTTTTTTTTCAGCCAAGAGAAACTTGCCAGCCATTTGCTAGGCACAGGACATTTACATAATCCAATATATCGTATAAGGTAAAGCATACTGGCCCAATTCTGGTCTCACATTGTTATTTAATAAATTTCCATTGAATGCATGTCCAGATAAGAGCAACATCTAAGAAAACCTAAAATGATTCCATGCATTTGCTTGAGAGACTCAAGAAACTTTCTTCTCCAAGAAATAGATCGAAAAGTCAAAGAATGGGCGTGATCATATTGATACAATGGATGGCCTTAGATGCTGTGTGATCCTAGGCAAGTCACTTAACCCTGTTTGCCCCAGTTACCTCATCTGTAAAATCAGCTGGAGAAGGAAATGGCAAACCACTCTTGCCAAGAAAGCCCCAAATGGGGTCACAAATGGAGGGGCATGACTGAAATGACTAAATAACAATAGCTGTGTGACCTTGGGAAGTCATTTAACCTCTCTAACCTCAGTTTCCCTACTTTTAAAATGAGGTAGACTAGATAGCCTCTGAGGGGCCTTCAAACTCTAAATCTAGAATCCTTGTTTTCTGTTTATATAAGTAAGTATTATCACGAACAGCGGCCAAGGATCTCTAAGGTAACATGTAACGTGATATTCTTGTAATATGTTTCTCTAGTTGAAGAAACACTGGAGTCACGTATAGCAGAATTTCACTTGTGGGAAAAGTCCAGATCAAGGAGGTTGTCATATTTGTGCTTGAGAATTATGAAAGTTGATAAGGAACTTTTAAAAAGCAATAGTTATTGATGCATGGAAATCACAATGTTTTAAAACATCTATGCCTATTTCTAAATATTTGGAGGTTTTATAAGAAGTGTTAAAATTATCTCACTTCCTAAACAAGAGGCCAAATGTTGGCAGATAATTCTGAAAAACTCTTGACTACTTATGGGCTGTTTTTATACTTTGGCAAACAAGAAGCTGTGTGACTAGTTCAGTCTTACTTCCCCAGACCAGTTATCTCAAGGATGACTATAATCATTTATGGTATAACTAATCTAGCCTGAAAGGACTATATATCTTTTTTTATGACAGCTGTTCTCTTCAGTCATTAATGCCTTCTTCTTCAATCAATACACATTTATTAAGTACCTACTATGTGCCAGTCACTGTGTTGAATACTGGGGATACAAAAGGAGGAAAAAGACAGTCTTTGTCCTCAAAAAGCTCATAATTTTAAAAATATTTTGTATTAAATTGTTGTTCATAGAGACTTGTGTTTACAGTTTTGGAAGGGGCTAAATAATGATGAAGAGCTAAACATTCCAATATGGCAAGAAGAACCTTTTTGCATTATTTTTCTGTACCCCCCACCCCACAGTGGAGTGTAAGCTCCTTGAGGGCAAGAATGGCTTCATTTTTACCTTTGTGCCCTAATGCTTTTCATATAGTAGGCATTTAATGAACATTCATTGAATTTAATTGAGAATATGGACTGTGTCAACACAGATGTGGCTTAGTTCCTCCAGTGGTATAACAAATTGCTATTGGACACAGGAGTCATGCTTATAATATCAAATTTTACATTTAAGTTCTTAGGTGGTCTAAACAATACGGTTGATTCTTTTAGAACTACATGCCCCCATTTTGGCTAATCTACCCATGATCAATGCAGAAGAAGAAGGTCTTTTTTTTTGTATGTATAATCTTTAATAGGATAATAATTGTATGGATTTCTGGGAGTTGTCATTTTTTGCTTATCTGTTTTAAGGTAACTATGAACAAATGTTCAATAGCCACTCTACTGGTTATGAATTTACACTGGTGCTTGACATCCTGGACAGCTTATGTTTATACTTCAAACTTATTTAATATTGATAATTAGATAATTCATAAAAATAGACAAGTCCCTGGCCAATAGACATAGGCTATTGATGGGAATGAACTCCAAACCTTTGTAGCATATTAGAAATTACTAGAACTTGTGATCCACAGGCTTAATGCTTGAGAAACTAGATTGTTGTAGGATTTTAGTGGATTTCAATATATGTCAAAGAGGGAGATACACCCCAACAATAGAAAAAAATCCCAGGTACATTTTAAACAAAAATAAGTTAACCGAGAAAACAATGGCATATACAGACTCTTACACTTCCTTCATCTTCTTAAAACAAAACGTGGAATCCAGAGTGTCAGAAAGTTAAAAGTCTGAAAATTAAGGACAAATTAAGGACTGGGCTGAGTAGTCCTTGAAACACACAAAGGAACAAGAGAAACCTAGGAAGATAAACACATTTGAGTGCCTGCAGTGGGCTAAATGATGATGAAATGGTTACATTCCAATAAGGTAAGAAAAGACAAGTGTCCCTTCAGAATCTTAATGCCCTCAAAGGTTAGAAAAGGAAGTGAACAAAACAAATATAAGGCCTGGGTAAGGGTTTGTTGGCAAATATAAGAAAGAAAGACTTTTAAAACTAAGTTGGGGGCAGAAGAAAACGAAGGGAAAACAACACTATTGCTTGAGGCTGGTGGAAGAAATGTCAAAGGGTGATAAGAAGAAAGTAAGATTATTCTATTTCTGTTTCTTTTATTTTCTCTAATAAAGTGAATTCTCTTCAGCCTAGGAGCTATAGAATAAAAATGGTGAAGAGAGAAGGGAGACCCAAGATAAGTGAGCTAGGTGGCCCACTGGATAGAGTGCCAGCCCTGAAGTCAGGAAGACCTGAGTTTAAATCCAGCTACCTCAAACACTTACTAGCTGTGTGACCCTGGGCAAGTTTCTTAACACTGTTTGCCTCAGTTCCTCATCTATAAAGTGATCTGGAGAACGCAATGGCAAACCACTCCAAGTATCTTTGCCAAGAAAATCCCAAATGGGGTTAGTTAGGAGTCAGACATGTCTGAAAACAATTGAACACAGTTGACTTCAAATTTTTGGTCCAAATCAATGATACACTGAGTTACCAAAAGAACTCTCAGATGTTTTCATATAACTCATTTTGATGGGTTTTTTTTTTTTTGGAAAGATTATGGACAGTGGCCGTAGAACATGTCAGTCAGTCTGTCAACAAGCATTTATTAATTATTGCTAGGTGCAAGGCACTGTGCTAAATGCTGGGAATATTAAAAAAAAAAAGCTTCTTTTCCTCTCCCAACAAAAACTGTCTGATCTCAAGGAGCTCACACCCTAATGAGGAAGACACAACAAAAACAGCTACGTATATAGTGCATACACATACACACACAGATATAAATACAGGAGAAACTAGAGTAGCATATACCAAAAATCAAGAGGAAAATATTCTCATTCCCTTCACAACTCTACTGTCCCTTTTTTATTTCTTTCTCCCTCTCTCTTTTCCCATTTGAAGACATTTCTACACCAAGTTCTTCTATGTTCACCCCCTTCTTCATTCAATTCATATCAGAGTAGAATCATGAGATAGCCACTTCTCCTATCCCTTCCACCATGTTTGTTTGTTCTTATTCATGTATCCCACTTATACAAAATAGTAAGTTCTGTCTTCTTCCTCATTTCCCCCTAAATTTAGTTTTATCAGTGCTATTATTATCCCCATTTTACAGTTGAGGAAACTGAGGCAGATAGTGGTTAAATGACTTGGCCAGAGTCACCCAGCTAGCAAGTGTTTGAGGCTAGATTTGAACAGAGGTCTTCTTGACTCCAGGACCAATATTCTATCCATTATGCCAACTAGCTGCCTTTCTTGCTTTCCTTTGTTTCCCAAAAGTTTTAAAGATTCTATTTAGTGCTGGTCTTTTCATCCAGAATACTTAACTTCCTTTATTCTATTAAAATCCTTTTTTTGTTCTGGTCTGAAATTACACTCAGGGTTTTACAGGGTGAGTTATTGCTGGTTGTAAACCTTTGTTTTGTTATTTACAATATTATATTTCAAGAATTTTTTTCTTCCTTTAAGTAATTACTGTTCTGTCTAGCATGATCTAGACTTATTTCTTGGTACATGAACTCTTTCTTCTGTCTGTTTGCAGTATTGTTTCTTTGACTTAGAATCTCTGGATTTTGTCTATACCATTCCTGGGTGTTTTCAGTCTCGGTTTCTTTCAGGCAGTGACCAATCATCGTTTCTATTTTTACTCTGCCCTCTGCTAATAAATTTAGGTAATTTTATTATTTCTTGATGTGTAGTATTCTTCTCGTGGGGAAGGGACAGGTTATGATTTTTAAGAGATCCAATGATTCTTAAATTGTCTCCTCTATTTTCCAGGTTAGTTGCTTTTGATAGTAGATACCTCACATATTCATTAATTTTTCAATCTTCTGATTCAGTTCTAATATTTTTTAATCTCTCAATGCCAATTCTTTTCTCTTTATTCCATTCCTTTTTTAAAAAAATGGAGTCCACTTGTTGCTCTAAGTGATTTATTCTCATTTTTTTCTTCCCAAACACTCATTTCATTTCTAATTTTTTTTTATCTTTCACTTTAATTGTCCCAGCAAATTTCGTATTTCTTATATCCAAGCCATTTTTCTTTAGTTCTTTTGGACTTCTTTTTTTTTTCCAGTGCATTCCCCTTGGACTTCTCTTGTCTCTTAACATATCTTACTCATGTTTTGAAGTTTACCAATATTTTCAGCTTCAGTTCTTGGATTGGGATTTTGCATTCTAGCTAGTACCCACTGTAACTCTACATTGGGTGGGTTGGTCTATCCCCATAATGCAAAAATAAAAGCTTCAGAATCCCTGTCCTAGACTTATCATTCAAAATTCTATCCTTAATTTACTGGAGTAATTTTAATGGGTTCCAATGTTTGCACTGAGCTGGAAATTTCCAAAGTTCATTTTCCATGTGATCACTTATCTTTATAAAGTCTTCTGTTTTTGTCATTTAATCTTCCTCTGTCTCATTGAGGTTTAAGACCCTCAATGAACTCATATACTAATTAAAAAGACAGCATATAAATAAATCAGTATCTAATATACAAAACAAAGATAAATTAGAGCATATAGAGGTAGGTTTAGGGGGAAGGTACTAGCACCTGGAAGAACAGAAAGGCTTCCTGCAGGATGTCGTCTTTGATTGAACTTTTAAAGGAAGCCAAAGATCCTAAGGATTCCAGGGATGGGAGACAGCTAGGGAAAAGGCATCGAGATAGGAAATGGAGCTAGTGTGATGAATATTGAATAAGCTAGCAACTGTCTCTGAATGTTATGGCATACCTAAGCATTAGATCTGGAGGAGTCAGGAGACCCAGATGAAGTCTGAGCTCCATCATTTAATAATCAGGTAACCAAAAGTAAATCAATAAAGCTCACTGAGATTCTGTGAATACATTAATACTTCCATAAGAATTCATAAGAAAGAACTTTGTAAACAATAAATCACTTTATCATTCCAATGGGCAGCTAGGTGACACAGTGGATAGAGTGCAGGACCTGGAGTCATCTTCCCCAGTTACTAACTGTGTGACACTGTCTCAGTTTCCTCATATGTAAAATGAGCTGGAAAAAGAAATGGCAAACCACTCCAGTATCTCTACCAAGAATACCCCAGATGAGGTCATGAAGAGTTGAACACAACTGAAAAATGACTGAACAAATGCCTATCAGCTAATCAATGAACATGTGATAAGGTTCTACTATGTGCCTGGCAGTGTGCTAGGTACTAGAGATACAAAGACAAAAACGAAAGTTTCTGTCCTCAAGTAGTTTACAATCTATTGAAGGAGCCAACATGTACATAAATAAACATTATAAAATAAATACAAATTAAAGTTTTGGAGGTGAAGGCACTAACAACTAGATTTAGAAAAAGGAGGCAGTTTAAATACTACCTAGGTCAAAACCCTAATCAAAAGGCTAGGAAAGTAGGGACCACTAGATGGCACAGTGGATAGAGCACCAGCCCTGGAGTCAGGAGGACCTGAATTCATATCCAGTCTCTAATCTGACACTTAACTAGCTGTGTGACCCTGGGCAAGTCACTTAACAGCAAATAGCCTTGCCTTGCCCCTCTCTGCCCCCCCAAAAAAATGTCTAGGAAGTGAGGTTCAGAGAGGGGGGAAATTACTTTTCCAGAATCCTACAGATGAGAAGTAGCTCAAATGAAATTCAAACCCAGCTCATCTGACTCCAAAGACTATTCTTTCTCCACTGCAAATGTGAGGTCCTATCAGCCATAACTATGCCCTCTTATTTCTCATGCCATAAATGACCTCCCAGACACTGGCTTCCCCCACAAACCCTTTGAAAATTAAAAAAAAAAGATAATAGGACCATAGAAGGTAATAGAACTATAGAATTTTATTAACTTTCTTTTAAGCACATTGATGGATTTTTTTTAGCCCTAGGCAAGGAAAAATGTGCTAATTTGCATGGCTGAACTAAGTGATCTCAACTCATTATGTCTTTCCTCATAGGTCTTATTTTCCAACCTTTAATTATTTTTTCTCTTATTTAATCTCTATCCAATGTCTTGAAATCCTTCTTTAAGTGAGGATCCCATTCTATCAAACTGCCTCTTATTAGGCCTGGGACTAAGAGGACGATTCCTCTGACTTTCTTTTATCCCCTTTTGATCCTCCTGGTATCTAAGGTCTAGAGAAGCCAAGGCTCTGTCTTTACCTTCTTCCATTTTTCATCAGGTAAAACAGTGGCTAGGCCCTCGGTGCATTAGATGGATGGATTAGACATACAGAAGAATGGATTAGAAATGCAGAGGAGTCTCAGATCCATTTATCCTGCTCTAACCTCTCTACTGACCTCCAGTTTTGCATCTCCCACTGCTTACTGGATAGTTCAAACTGGATGTTTCCTTTTGTTGTTCAGTCATTCTTCATGAGCCTATTTGGGATTTTCTTGGCAAAGATACTGGAGTGGTTTGCCATTTCCTTTTCTAGCACATTTTACAGATGAGGAAACTGAGGCAAACAAGGTAGAGTGACTTGCCCAGGATCACACAGCTAGTAAGTGTCTGAGGCCAGATTTGAACTCATGAAGATGAGTCTTCCTGGTTCCAGGCTCAGTGTTCTATGTCACCTTGCTGCCCAACTTAACAAATTCTAGTGACTCTTCGTTATCTCCAGCATCAAATATAAAATCTTCTGTTTGGTGTTTAAAACTCTATATGATTTGACCCTCTCCTACCTTTCCAGTATTCATACGCCTTACTCCTCTCTATTACCTAGTGACCCTGACTTTTTTTTCTCCTCAAACAAGACACTCCATCTCTCCATGCATTTTCATTGCCTGTCATCTACGTCTGGAATTATCTCCATGCTCATCTCTTATCTTCCTTTAATTCTCAGCTCAAATCCCACCTCCTGCAAGAAACTTTTACTGACCTCCCTTCATGCTAGTGCCTTCCCTCTCTGATTTTCTCTAATTTGTCTCACATATATTTTGTTTATATATAGTCTGCATGCTGTTTCTGCCATTAGACTGTGATCTCCTTGGTGGCAAGGACTATTTTTAACTTTCTTTGTATCTCCTTGGCTTAGTGCAATGCCTGGCACATAGTAGGTGCTTAATAAATGCTTATTAATTGGTTGACTAGGGTGTGTCTAAGGCTCAGCACAATGCCTGACACAGAGAAGGTGCTTAACAAATGCTTATTGATTTGATTGACTGTGTGTTCAAGGCTTAGCACAATGCCTGGCACATAGTAGGTGCTTAACAAATGCTTTCTGATTTGTTAATGACATTCAGGGAATGTAGATTACAAACATTAATCATTAAGACCATGTGGAAAATCATATAATTCTGAGGACTTGCTTTCCCTGCTGGCGCTCTGACAAAGAACGGGAAAGAACGACAAACATGTTACTACTTTGCTAGTCAGCTAACAATCATTTATCGGATGCCAACTGTGTATGTAGTATGTTCCTAAGAGTTACATGGTGTATGATAATAATGACAATGATGATGATGCTAATAATAATAATAATAATAATAACAATAATAATAATATTTCTTCCCATAAGGAGATAATACAGCTAGGCCCAAATTAATGTGAAAAATGAGTCTCCTGAGATGGCTGCATTATTCAAATTTGCCCTGTATATTTCCATTGGGCTGGAACCAATTACCATATTTTACATAATTAAAACTTTGCATAGTGTGAATTCAAATACATGCAAGCATTTCAGAGAATTCATTGTTTGTACTAATTGGGACCTAGATGAACCAGAGCAAAGGTAGACCATAGTCTTAGAGTTGGAAAGGTCATCTGAGGGCAACTAGGCTAATCCTTCTCATTTTATAGCTGAGAAGTCTGGGACGTAGTGAGAAAAAATAACTTATCCAAGGTTATATAGGTAGTTAGAGCTTATATTTGCAAATATGTGTTCAAGCAGGCAAGAAGTATTTATTAAGTACTTACTATATATTAAGCACTGTGCTAAGTCATGTGGATGCAAATACAAGTAAAAATAAAGACACTTCTTGCTTTCAAGGTACTTATTAATGAGGGAAGGCATAATAAAGGGAACTGAAAAGGGTGGGAGGGGAGAAGAAGAAGGTGCACGTGCAGGGGCATTGTGATGAGGTCCAGAGACTTGGAAGCACAGCTGGGAGGGGAATGAGGTATGGACAGCCTGGGTACATCTTCAAAAACAGGTCCCAGAGGGAATTCACCAAATGGAGAAGAGGACCCACATGATGGAGGGGTGCTGCTGGGTGAGAAGGCCCCAGGTGCTGAGAGAGGTTGCTACATGAGAAGAGAGTTAAGTCGAAACCCAATGCTCTTTCCACAATACTTCTCTTTGGAAAGCATATGAAAACGAAACAACTTCATCAACAATTACGAACCAAATTACTCAGTTTAAAACAATTTAATGCATATTTATTGATATTTTATTAACAGGTGTCAAACACTACATGTGATATAAATTATATGTCATCAGCAGCTTGAGAACAATAGGGCTAGTTAGGAGAGATGAATTTGCAGTTAGAGAGCCTCAGTTCAAATCTGGGTGACTTTGGGAAAGTCCCTTCCCTCTGTGGTCCTCAGTTTCATCACATGTAAAAGGGGACAGCTTGGCAGTGCAGTAGATAGAATGCTGTGCCTTAGATACTTACCAGCTATGTGACCTTGGGAAAGTCACTTAACCTATGTTTGCCTCAGGCTCTTCTACTATAAAATGGGGACAGTAATAACAAGTCATTTAATCTCTTTCTGTCTCAATTTCCTCATCTGTAAAACATCCACCTCTCAGGATTTCTGTGAGGATTAAAGGAGATAATATTGCTAAACAGCTTAGCACAATGCCTAGCTCATAGTATGTGATGATGATGATGATGATGATGATGATGCAATTTCTGAGGTCCCTTCCAGATCTTCATCTATGATCCCAAGCCTAGTCTTGTTGAAGTGACTTTAGAGAAGTAGAATTTAACAGGTTAATTTAGGGCAAATAGGAACAAAAATTAGTTTTTAGACGATTCCTCTAATTCTGCTAATTGAAGGTATTCAGGTATATGGAGTGAAAGAAAAATTAAAAGTATTGAATATCAAAAACTACTGACTTAGAAACTAGGTCAACAGATACTTTGACAGTCATTGTGCTCCCTGTAAATCATGATAAAACAACATAAAATGTTAATATAATATTTCAAGGAATCAAAAAAAATTGCTCCAAATCTCTTAGAACCAGAGGACAAAGGGAAAATGGAAAGAATTGATTGGTCACCTCATGAAAAAACAACAACAACAACAACAAAAAACCCAACTCCAAATTGAAAAGAATTGAGAATGTAACAGCTCAAATCCATAGCTTCCAGGTCAATATTAAAAATGCTGCAAGTAGTCTGAAAGATATAG
This sequence comes from Phascolarctos cinereus, assembly GCF_003287225.1. NCBI lineage: Eukaryota > Metazoa > Chordata > Mammalia > Diprotodontia > Phascolarctidae > Phascolarctos > Phascolarctos cinereus. Next base: position 260,345,903 of record NW_027555514.1, on the reverse strand, counting down.
TTTACCTGCAAGGGAGCCACAGTCAAAATCATGTAAGACTTGGCAGTAATTACCATGAAGGAGAAGAAAATAGAGTGATACAGTATAGTAAAAGTCAGGCAGGTAGATGGCATGGTGAATAGAGTGCCAGGTCCTGAGTGAGAAAGATTCATCTCCCTGAATTCAAATCTGGCCTCAAACACTGACTTGCTGTGTGACTCTGAGCAAGTAACTTAACTATGTTTGCCTTAGTTTTCTTATCTGTAAAATGAATTAGAGAAGGAAACGGCAAAGCTATCCAGTATCTCTGCCAAAAAAAAAATGGAGTCACAAGGAGTCAGACATGACTGAAAATGATTAAATAACAACAACAATGATATTGAAAGTCAAAAAAAAAAGACTACATCTGGCAAAATTGACTATCCCCTGTAGAAAACAGATATTTATTAGAATAGGAGACTTTTAAGAATTTCTGATTAAAAGAACAGAGATATGGAGAGTCTCTGAAACATAAACACAGAAGACAAAAGAGATTTCAAAAGATACATACATTTAACCACTTGAAACAGAATAAAAGAAGGTGGTCTTGAATTCTAATAAAGGGAGAAGAGATAAGTGTCTCTTCAGAATCTCACAATCTTCTAGGGTTACAGGGAAGTTAAAAGGAACATCACAGTTATAATTATGATGATTACAAACATAATGCATAAAATGAACTCATTCGCACTTCTGAATTTTTCTTTGTGTTTATATTTTCACTGATTATTTTCTTTTGCATTTCTTTCACTTCCCACTAACCCTAACCCTAACTCCAACTCAAAGCTCTCTTGTGCAAAAAAAATAGTCCATCAAAACAAAACAATACAGTAGCTACATTTGAAAATACAAATCATTCTTTATATCTTGTCCATCCTTTTCTTTCAAGAGGTAGAAGTCATGTTTCATTTTTAGTCTTCTGAAGTCACTACTATTCACACAACTGGCCAAAATTCTGAAGCCTTGCCAAGCGGTTTTCCTTTTTCATGGCGATCAATATACACATTGTTTCTCTACTTCTGCTCCTTTCACTCTGATTCAGTTTACAGGCATCTCAAGTTGCTCTGAATTCTTCATCTCCACTATTACATTCATCCTTCATGTACCAAAATTTGTTTACCCAGTCCTCAAACGATGGGCACCCATTGTATTTCAAGGCCTCTACTTCAGGGAGTGCTACTACAAATGCATTTGTAAAATTGGGTGCTTTCTTTCTATTTTTAACGTCTTTAGGGATTATGCCTCGTTATCAGTCAGTCCAAAAGTCAGAAAGGTTGTTGTTCTTCTTGCCATCAAGTTTCTTAGCAATTTCAGCCACTGGTCTTGGTTCATCCCTCTGGAACCAAATAGAACAAGTGTAATCCTTCTTCTACAAGACACACCTCCAAATAGTTAAAGACAGCTATGATGTCCCTCCTGATGCGTCTCTACCATAGAACTTTGGGAAGAGTACTGGTTTTGGAATCAGAGGACTTGGGATCAAATTCTGAATCCTACTTATGCTTATGGGAGGTTGGGAAATTCACTTAATCTAAAGGAGTCTCAGTTTGCTCATATGTTAAATGAGAAAATTGGATTAAAATGTCCCTGAGGGCTCTTCATCTAAGATTGTTTCTCCAGGATAAGCATCCCCAATTTCTACTTGCCGTTTGATGCCCAATGGCCAGAGCAACAAAAAATTAGGATTCTTGCCCTGTGTATCTTGGGATTCTGAGATAGGATGGAATAAAACACTATTAGTGGGTTAGACCAGCCCATCCACAAATCATATTTTCCTTTTTGTCACAGTTGAAAGGGACCTTCAAGGTCACCAAATTAAAGAATCAACTAAGAATTTTCAAAGATACTTCCTTTTAGAGGGATGTCTTTCTTGGGTATTGCCTTGAGTGGTTGACATCCTTGTCAGATCTGACACGATTGACTGATGCTATGTTTCTGTCATTACATGGTTGTGCAGACCATAGAGACTGGGCTTTGAAGCCAGTGTGATGAATGAAAAACCTGAGAGACAGAGTTTCTGGGTAATTACTAATCAATTTCTTTATTAAGCTAGCTAATAATCAATAAATTGATGGTTAGTGGTTTCTCTTGGTAACCAAAGACAAAACTATGGAGAGTCTAAAAGTCTTAATATACTTTTGGAAAAGGGGATGCCCCAAACAAGTAAAAATCAATCCTGATTGGTGGATATTTTAATGAAGAGGTGGGCTTAAAATCTTCAGCTCCTCCTGCTGAGAACTTGACTTGATCAGCTGCCTCCAGAATTTGGAGAGAGCAATCCATCTCTACCCAGACCTCTTTGGTTGATTTTCTCCTTCATGAGCTGGGTCACTCTAAATTCCAATGGAGTGGTGCAAGGGCATGGTCCCCTTGCTTCGGGAGAGGAATTCACTTAGATTAGATTTTGTTTACACTTTAAACAGAAGTTAGATCTCTTAGTTGGGTGAGGTCCCACCCAAGATAAAGGAACATGTTCCCAGAGGATTATGGGTAATCTCATCAATGAGAGCCTTAAATAAGGAAATAAGGAGATGGGGAGCCCTATTCCTAATTTAATAATTAGTTGTTAACATAACAGCAAAATAATAATTTTTCGAACCTTGGAAACATACTGTCTGTGACCCTGGGCAAAGTCACAGAATTCAGTAATCTGATAACTACCTAACACTTTAAGTTTTAAAGTGCTGGCCTACATTGGTAGAGGGAGTTTTCCACCTAAGACTTCCCTCAACCAAAGAAATCACAGATCCAGTCCCTGTCCTGACTCCATTTTCCAAGTTAATGCATTTTCTCTGGCTATCTCCCAGGCTTGAAATTCTCTCCCTCCCCACTTCTGTCCCCTGGTTTCATTGGTTTCTTTTAAGTTTTGGCTAAAATTCTACTTTCTTCCGGAAGCTTTTCCTAGTCCTCTCTAATGTCAGTACCTTCTATCTGTGGAATATTTTCAATTTTTCCTTTATGTAAGTTTTTTTCTGCCTTTTTTTGTATCCCCAACATTTAGCCCACTCTCTGCCACATAGTAGGTGCTTAATAAATGCTTGTTGACTTCTGACTGACGACCTTAACAAGTGGTTATTCACCTATCACTTGGACACTTCTAGTGAGGAGAAAACTCAGTACCTTCCATGCTAGATCACTCCCTTTTTCCATAGATCTAGTTATCAGAAGGTTCCATGGTGATTTCCATTTCATAATCCTTGCTCTGCCTTCTGGGGCCAAATACAAGTCCAATCTTTCTTCCGCATGGCAGCCTTTCAAATACTGGAAGACAGTTATAATCATTTTCCCCAAAAAACTTTTACTATCCAAGCTTACCATCCACATTTCCTTTAATCAGTCCTTGTCTTGGCATGATCTTCATGCCATTCACCCCCCTGCTTACCCGCTGCTGAATGCTCTCTTGCTAAACAGTGTCCTGCTTAAATCATCCTAAAGACTTTTCCCCCCTAAAGTTTTTGGCTGCCAAATATTTTTATCTGAAACTTTTGAGCTATTGACTCTCTACAATCCATCATAACTTTTAATATAAATGCCAAGATCAGAAGATGGGCACACAGAAAAATTTTTACTCTTTCAGATACCTCAAGGAAGTTTCTGTCCCACTTTCCTTTTCACTCTGTATAGTAATTTAGAAAATGTCTAACTTGTATTTTTTGACTGATTTATTTTCTCTTCTGGCATATTATTCACAGAATTGCCCCCAGGATTCCAACAGCCATTTTTCTACAGATTTATAGGATGTGATCACAGATTCTAATCTGTTTTTAATAACTCCTGTTCATTTATTGCACTTTGCCTATAGAAACAAGCTGGCATGAGTTGCTTTGGGTTTTTTTTTTTCATTTTTTTAAAAAGATGTTGATGAATAAGTATTACATGATTACTCTGTGTGAGATGCTGAGCAGTACGTATACAAGTAGAACCTTAGGATCACAGACTTGAAGATGGACCTTAGGGGTCACACCTTGTCCAGCTTCATTATTTTACATTGGGGAAACTGAGGTTTAGTGGGGTGAAGGGACCTGCCCAAGATCACACAGGTAGGGTCAGGATTGGATCTCCAGTGATCTTGGAACAAGTCACAACTCTTGGGACATCTTCATTTTATCAGTGGGGAAACTGAGGTCCAGCAAGGTTAATTTCCCTGGGCCTCATTTACCTCATCTATAAAATAAGAGTGTTGGATTTGATAGTCCCTGAGGTACTTTTCAGCCCTAAATCTATAACCCTACGGTCTGACTATACGCCAGATTCCAACTCTCTACTCTCCAGGTCCAGCCTTCCTTCCTCTACCATGACAGCTACCTCTGAAGGAGTCAGAACTAACAAAGTATTTTTTTTTCTGATGCTATTTTTGCCACTAGCTATCCACAGGAAAACATTGCGATCATTGTTTTAAAAACTTTAAAAGGATTTTTTCTTTTTAAGAGCCCGTGTGTTAATATTGGCCCAAGAGTCCATGGTGTTGTAGGCAAAGAAATGTTCTCATGAAGTTTCTTTTGGCCTCAGGGAACACCCCACAACTTTTATGGAGGAAGTTCTGAGACCTAGGATTAAGCAAAGGGCGAGCTCATTGTGAATAAGCCCTTGTTACAGAAAAGTCCCTGTGAGACAGTCAAATTGGAAGGCCTAGCATTTTTGCACAGCAATGGAGTGCCCTGCTTCTTGACTCAGCCCCATTGATCCTGTGGTCTGCTTTCGAAAGGGGGCCAATTAGGTGAGAGAATGGGAGAGGGCTAGTAGCACATCTGAATGTGTTCAATGTGAGAATTGCAATAAAAAAGTAAATTTTGTAAGGAGAATTGAATGAATGGATACTTCTCCTCTCTATGGAAGGCCTGTTTTCCAGTCTTAAGTCCTTGAAAAACATATTTAAATGTTTACAGATGTCTTTGTTTTTTACAGCACCTTCATTGTCAAAAGAATCCTCTGCCCTCTCTCACCCAGAGGGCCATCCCTTATACCAAGAAATAAAGAAGAAACTTGGGGGACCAGGAAGGGGAGAAGCAGTTCATTAAACCTAATCAACCAAATCTGACAGTAAATGCAGTTTTCCACACCTACAACTTCCCACCCCCACCCCAATCTCTGCACAGAAGGCAAAGGGATGCATGCTCATACCTCTTCTTTGGGGTGAAGTTGGTCATGATGATCAAATAGTTCAGAAGAGCTTGGTCACTGTTGTTTCCATTTACAGTATTGTATTCCTTGTGTATATGGTTTTCTTGACTCAGTTTACTTCACTTTGCTTTAAATCTTCCCTGTCTTCTTCATAATCATCATTTCTTACAGTATCATAATATAATGTTACATTGAATTCATGTATCATAATCCACTTAGTCATTGCCCAATCAACGAGCACCTACTTTGTTTCTACTTTCAGTCTTTCATCCCCTATTACAGCATCCCCTCCCCCAACTACCTTATATTCATCCTGCATGGACTCATTTGTGTAAACTTTTGTTCCTACATTATTAGAATGTAAGCAAGGAGGTAGGGAGAGGCAAAATATATTCTACCCCCGTTATTTATTATATAACATGACCTCCTAATGGTATAGATACCTAAGGAATTATCAATGAAGAACACAAGGCAGCACACAAGTAAGTGATGTAAATGATGTGTCAGAGTTACTAAGTGTGTAAAACTACTCTTACTTTTATGACTTCAGTTCAAATGGAAATACTAGATAGAAGCTACAGAGAGAGAGCTTTAAGCAGAATACAAGGACCACACATCCTACTGTTCCAAAGTTCCCCCAAAATGGAATGGGATGCCTTGAGTGTCTTTCTGTTAATTATTAGCCATCCAGTATATGGTATGTATAGATTATTTCTTCTTTATCTTATGTTGAAAGACTGGGGTAGAAGTGGAGAGAGAGACAGAGACAGAGAGAGACAAAGAGATGTAGGCAGAGACAAAGAGATAGAGACAGAGAGATGAGACAGAGACAGAGATAAAGAGATGAAGACAGAGTCAAAGAATTGTAGACAGAAACAGAGATAAAGCAATGGAGACAGAGACGGAGACAGAGATGGAAACAGAAAGATGGAGACAGAGACAGAGAGACAGAGACAAAAAGATAGAGACAGACAGAGAGAGAAGGGGGTGCTATAAATAGAGGCAGGTTTTTCCTACTCTCTATCCATCCCCCCCACCCAAATATGCTCTCTGTATGTATATCTATATCTGTGGTCTCTCTGCCCATTCTTTCTGTATAATTTTATCCTTATTAGACAAAAGATTATAGTATCCTAGGGTCAATGATCTAGACTTATAAGACACTTCAGAAGCTAGTCTCATCTTATGATTTACAGATGAGGAAACTGAGTCACAGGGTGGTTAAGTGGTTTGCCCAAAGACACAGGAAGTAAGCAAGTAAATGCTAGTAAATGCTCTTTCCACTGTACTATTTTGAAAACTTTTGTAAACTGAGGAATATAATTTGAGTTAACTTTCAATATCTTCTTACTTTGAAATAAATACTTCATTTGTTTTTGATTAAATTGAGTTAACTTTCCTTTTTGGTCAAGGAACAGAAGCTTGGGCTAGAACCTGAAGAATGAGGAATTGTTTGGTAGGGAGAAAGAGTATTCCAGAGAGAGTCCCAGAAGTTTTCAAGGTGAGAATGTCAACTTTTCTTTTCTCTTTTGGGTTGGGAGTGGGGTGGGTGAGAGGATTGGTTGGGCACTAGAGCAGTTCTTAGACTAATCTGGACTGTGATTAGAGATGGTGGAGAGTCTTAAGTGTTTAAAGTCTAGGTTAAATTCTAGAGTTTTGACTTTAGATGATGGATTCTAGGATAATAGCAATAGGAATAACTCCAAAAGCTAGTATTTATATGGTATTTTAAGATTGGCAAATCTCTTTACACATAATATCTCATTTGATTCTTACAACAACCCCTGTAAGTGGGTGCTCAGATGAGGAAACTGAGGCAGATAGAGATAAAGTGATTTACCCAGGCTTCCACAGCTAGTAAGTATCTGAGACCACATTTGAACTCAGCTAGGTGGCCCAGTGGATAGAGCCCTGGGTCTGGAGTCAGGAAGACTTATATTCCTGGATTCAAATCTGGCCTCAGACACTTACTAGCTGCATGACCCTAGGCAATTCACTTGACCCTGTTTTCCTCAATTTCCTCATCTGAAGAAGGAAGTGGCAAACCACTCCAGTATCTCCACCCAGAAAACCCCACAAAGAGTTGGACACAACTGAAAACGACTAAACAACTCTTCCTGAATGTGGGCTCGATATGCCATTCACTGGGCCACCTAGCCAGAAGAGACCTTACCTGACGTCTCCTCCAAATCCCTCATTTGCCCAATGTGGAAACTGAGCCCAGAGAAGTTGGAAAATGAAGGGGACTGGAATAAGATTTCTCAAGTCTTGTCTAACTCAAAAACTCTGAGCCCATAAATGTTAACAGTTAAATTTACAACAGTCGAATAGAGCCTAGATCATGGTTCTACATTAAAAGAAACATCAGAAGGTCATCTAGTCAAAGCCCCTTCATTTTTCAGATGAGAAAACTGAGGAAACGGAGATTAAGTAATTTATCCAAGGTCACCCAGCGCCAAAATGTCTGAGGCCAAATTTGAACTCAGGAAGACACAGCTTCCTGACTCCAGGCCTACCACTCTATGCACTATGGCGCCACCTAGCTGCCCCTAGAGCAGGTAAATTTCTTCTTTAGTTGATTAGTCACATTTAACTCTTCGTGACCCCCATTTGAGGGTTTCTTGGGAAAAATCCTGGCCTGGTATGCCATTTCCTTCCCCAGCTCATTTTACAGATAAGGAAACTGAGGCAAACAGTGTTAAGGGACTTGCCCAGGGTCGCACAGTAGGCCCTTAATAAATGTGTGTTAACTCGATTTGACGCAGATAGTAAGCTCCAGAAGCAAGATATGAATCCAAATGTTCCGACTCCAGGATTCAATTCTTTTCCTACTAAGTCAGATTGCTTCTTTCTGTGTTCTTTTTGGTGACTACAGGAAGAAAGGGCCTGACAATTTAGTCTTGGCTCACATGAGAAAAACAAGATTTATTTATTTTTCCTTTTAGCAATTTAAACTTTGACTTTAACAGATATTCCCAATTTCTATGTTGGACTCTCTATGTTTTGATCTTTGGCACCTTGAGTCTGAAACTTCAAAGGGTCCTGAGTAGATTGTTCTAGGAAGTTCATCTATTAAAAGCGCAATAGACCTGAAGTCAATTTTTCTTTTTCTTTCTTCCTTCCTTCCTTCCTTCCTTCCTTCCTTCCTTCCTTCCTTCCTTCCTTCCTTCCTTCCTTCCTTCCTTCCTTCCTTCCTTCTTTCCTTCCTTCCTTCTTTCCTTCCTTCCTTTCTTTCTTTCTTTCTTTCTTTCTTTCTTTCTTTCTTTCTTTCTTTCTTTCTTTCTTTCTTTCTTTCTTTCTTTCTTTCTTTCTTTCTTTCTTTCTTTCTTTCTTTCTTTCTTTCATCAACAAATGTGCAATGGGGCCTTTTGGAAAGGCAATAAACTAGATTCAAAGGGGACTGTTTTTTGCTTGCTTGGAAAAATTTATTTTCCCTCAGGGCCCCTTCAGAAACTCTTCACACACAAAAACACCAAGCTTATCTACATTCAGCAATGAGAATACAAGAAGTTTTATTCATTTAGGGATATTTTAAAATGCTAAAAAAAAGCATTTTCCATTAATTATAATTTTTAAGGAGCTAATGACAATAGCTTCAGTGATAATTAATGGATCTGTATTTATATAGCAAACTGGTACATAGTAGCTAGTACAATTTTATACTTCAAACTGACTGTTTCCTATAAATATGTAAATTTGGTAATTATCACAGGAACTATTCATTATCTGCATTTGAAATTTAAATAAATAGAAATGCTATTTACTCCTTCAAAAACTAAATAAGAAAAGCAACATAACAGTGAGTAGTCTTGAATGAAGTCCATTTCTTTCTTTTAGTGCAAAGTCTAGTTTTAAAGAAGTATCCTTTAATTTCAGCGCTGTTGATACTCCACAGATAGGTATGGCAGAATTGGATAGGTATTGGGAATTAGATGATCAAATTTCAAATTTCTATGCACTAGGAAATAAATAAATAAATCGACACAGACTAAAAATAAAATTGTCCCAAACTTTTGCATATATCTGAAATAAACCTAGATTTTGAAATTTATAACAGAGATCATCTTACAACATATTTTGAAACTTACAACAGACATATAGGGGCAAGAGAAAGAGAGCTGGAAGTCAGACGATAGATAGATATAAAAATAGATAGATGATGAATAGAAGGATGCATGGGTGGGTAGGTAGATTATAGATGGATAGATAGATAGGCAGATTGATGGATGGATAGATGGATGGAGAAATGAATGGAATGGATAGATAGGTAAATTAGATGGAGATAGATAAACAGATGGATAGGTGAATGGATAAGTAGATGGATGGATGGGTAAGTGGATAGATGATAGATAGACAGATACAGATAATATATAGATGAATGAATAAATAGGTGGGTAGATAGATTACATAAAAATAGAGATATAGACAATGGATATATAAATGAATAGATGAGAAGGGTAGAGGTGTCTCTAGTGTGAGGAGGACTGTGCAGAGTTCAGAGTTCATTCCCCATTAGGAGCATCTTATGCAACAATTTAATCACTGGTGTAGAGGCCTGACACCCCTTCCCCCCTCTTCTATCTATCTATCTATCATCTCTTTCCATCAATCTAGATAGAGATATAGGTATGTATACATATGTAATAATATGCATACATATATATCAATTATAAAATTAGGGAATGTGATTATACCCACATAGTCTTCTTTTGTGCATATATTCTTATATACATACATATATGAAAACAAAATATATTTTGTTCACATTTTATATGCATATGTTAATATCATGTGTGTATATATGTGTGTTTATATGTGTGAGTGTATGTCTGTGCATACACACACATATACATACACACATATGTAGGGTGGCTAGGTAGTGCAGTGAATAGAGCACCAGGACTAGAATTAGGAAGATTTGAGTTCAAATTTAGCCTCAGACATTTACTTGCTGTGTGACCCTAGGCAAGTCACTTAATCCTGTTTGCCTCACTTTCCTAATCTGTAAAGTGAGCTAGAGAAGGAAATTGCAAACCACTCCAGTATCTTTGTCAAGAAACTCCCAAATGAGGTCATGAAGAGTCAGGCACAACTGAAAAAAAAACCAAATAAAAACAACCTCTGTCTGTCTGTCTATCTATCTATCTATCTATCTATCTATCTATCTATCTATCTATCTATCTATCTTTCTATCTATCTATCTTTCTATCTATCTAATAATCTATCTATCCTTCTATCCATCCATCCATCCATCCATCCATCTATCCATCCATCCATCCATCTATCCATCCATCCATCCATCTACCCATCCATCTACCTATCTATCCATCCATCTATCCATCTGTCTTTCTTTCTATCTATCTATCTATCTATCTATCTATCTATCTATCTATCTATCTATCCATCCATCCATCCATCCATCCATCCACCCATCCATGTACCTATCTATCCATCCATCTATCCATCTGTCTTTCTATCTATTTATCTATCTATCTATCTATCTATCTATCTATCTATCTATCTATCTATCCATCCATCCTTCTACCCATCCATCCATCCATCCATCTATCCAACCATCTATCCATCCATCTATCATCTATCTATTGTGTGTATATATACATATATACATACATATACATACATACCAACACACACACACACACACACACACACACACACACACACACACACACACATACAAATGCTATGGAGGTATAACCATATCCCCAAATTTACCGCAGAGGTAGCTGAGATACAGTGAGGTCCACTAATCTGGCCCAGATTACCATCTAATAACTTCATCTTCCTGGGCCTCAGTTGATTCTAAAGGCAGACCCTGTAATTTAATCCAGGCATTTTGCCACATAATCCAGGCCTCCTCCAGCTATATGGGACTCCCTGGGGTGGGAACCCAAGCATCATTTATATCCCTGGTTTTCTGGGGAAATGTGTTCTCAGTTGCAGAGGATTGACTTGCAAATAAACTTTTGGAAAATAAACCATTAATAAATTAGGTACTGTCAGTAAAAGAGATAAAATCACATTTGTCATTCATGTGCCTCTCTGCCCAAGCTGATTTTATCTGGGACTGAATAATGTACTCAACATTGTGTGAAGCCTTTTCCCATAGATTTCTAATTCATGGATACAAAATTTTGGAATAGCTTTCAAAGTCATGAATTTAACAAAATTTCAGGTTTCTCTATCACCCCAAAGCATCACAGAGCTACAGTTGGGGACTTTGTGTATTTTCTTGTGTATTTTGCAGCTTTGTGTATTTTCTTGAGCTGTTGTCAACTCAACAGAGTGGTTGTTGAATAGGGATCGGCAGTTGGGGGCATAAGGACATATGAAAAGGATTGGACATAGGAAAACTGAGCTTATGTCTTTGTCCACATGAAGCTAAAATAAACATTTGGTTTGGTCAATTCACATAAATAAATGTTTAATTCAGTGAAAAAATGCATAAAATTATCTTGGTGTTAGAGAAAATGGCTTTTTAATCAACCAAGGGTTTTTTAAAAAATTCCTAGCCAGTTGTTGAGTGTTATCAACATAACCCTCAATAGAAGTTCAGCTGCTAGAAAATTGGGAAAGAATTTTTTACAACCAGTGTCTTTGATAAAGGCCTCATTTCTAAAATATATAGAGAACTAAGTCAAATTTGTAAGAATACAAGTCATTCCACAATTGATAAATAGTCAAAGGATATGAACAGGCAGTTTTCAGATGAAGAAATTAAAGCTCTCTATACTCATATGAAAAAATGCTCTAAATCAGTATTGATTAGAGAAATGCAAATTAAAACAATTCTGAGGTACCACATCACACTTATCAGATTGGCTAACATGACAAAACAGGAAAATTATAAATATTGGAGAAGATGTGGCAAAATTAGGACATTGTTGGTGGAGTTGTGAACTGATCTCCATTTTGGAGAGCAATTTGGAACTATGCCTAAAGGGCTATAAAAATGTGCATACCCTTTGATCCAGCAATAGCACTTCTAGGGCTCTATCCAAAAGAGATCATACAAATGGGAAGGACCCACATGTACACAAATGTTATAGCAGCTCTTTCTGTGGTGGCAAAGAATTGGAAATTGAGGGGATACCCATCAATTGGGGAATGGCAGAACAAGTTGTGGTATATAAATGTAATGGAATACTCTTGTGCTATATGAAATGATGAGCAAATGGACTTCAGAAAAATCTGGAAAGACTTGTATGGACTGATGCTAAGTGCGGTGAGAACGTTGTACACAGTAACAGCCACGTTATGCAATGACTAACCTTGATAGACTCAGCCCTTCTCAGCAATGCAAGGATCTAAGATATTTCCAAAAGTCTCATGATGGAAAATGCTATCCACATCCAGAGAAAGAACTATGGAGTTAGAATGCAGGTAGAAGCATACTATTTACTTTTTTTCCTTCTTTTTTGTTTTCTTGCTTCTTTCTTGTGGGTCCTCTGATTGGTTCTAATTCTTCTTTACAACATGACTAATGTGCAAATATATTGAATAGGGATGTATACGTGGAGCCTATATCAGATTGCCTATCATCTTGGGGAAGGAGATGGGGAGGGAGGGGGAGAATTTAAAACTCAAAAGCTTATGGAAGTGATTGTTGAAAACTAAAAATAAATCAATTAAATAAAAAAAAGTTCAGTTGCTAGACTGTATGTAGAATGCTCGATTGTATGCTCCTTGAGGGCAGGGAATAGTTTTTGTCTTTGTATCTCTAGGCCTAGCATAGTGTCTCACTCAAAGCAGGTGATGACTAAATGGTTACTAAATAGAATCTAATTGAAGTAACATGACATACTTATTAATTCTAGATATACTATTTTTGATGCATATTATTTCATTTTAGCCACACCATATTCCTGTGATATAGATATTAATCTCCTGAATGACAGCACATACATATATGTGTGTATACACACACACACACACACACACACACACACACACACGAAAACTAACACCCCCAAATTCAATCAACTTCTCTTTTTAACACTCTATGACACCAGGTAACCAGAGCAATTGATCTTTACTGAACTGACCAAATCTCCCAACATGAACTCTGCAATCTGAAGTCATCCTTCTATTCCTCCCTGGTAGAAAGAATGTCAATACCTTCTTCTATTCTACAGCTTCTGCCCTGTCACAGGAGCTGGGATCACACTTCTCTGGAGGTCTTTTTTCCTTTATTCCCCAATCAGCTACAGTCACCACCACCATCTTGATTCTGCAGGGTCCATTGCTGCCTGTACAATCCAACACCAGTTCTAAAGCCAGGAGCACATGGAAATAAATGTGTCTCTATGCTACAGTTAGCTCACATCCTTAATGACAATGACTTGACTCGAGTACTGGACTCAATTCCTTATGAGTTCTCAACTGGTTTCCTGCTAATTCCTTTGCTATTATTGTGATTTACTCTTTTCTTTTTCCTGACCGTAGTTACAACTTGTTTGATGTAGGGCTAACTGATTTCTGAACCTAGACCTGAATCCAAGAACTGATTGCTCCTTGGCTTGTTTCTTTGACCACCTGAATTCTGGACCCTTTGCTTTTTCAGTTTGTATTGCTTCTGGGTCCATTAATACACTAATCATCTAAGGTCTTGACTATGCCTATATCTCTTAGGGGTGGTGCTAACTCACTGTTTCAGCCTTGTTGACACCTATACCCTAGCATAAGAGCCAAGGAAAAAGGGTCACAGATTTAGAGCTGGAAGGTGTCATTGAACCTGATCCCTCCCCATTTTACAGACAAGGAAGCTGAGGCCCAGAGAATGTAAGTGACTTGCTCAGGATCATACAAAATGTTTGAGGTAGGATTTGAACCAGGTCCTCCTGGCTCCATGTTCAATGTCCTATCCATTGTTCCAAACCTTGAGAAGCTCTCCTATTCCTCAACCACTGCCCTTTCCAATTCAATTCAATTTAACTCACTTGGGTCAAATAGTTATTCAACACTTACTGTGGCACTCTAGGTAGTAAGATTTAAAAGAGTACCATCCCAGTCCAAGAGGGGCTTAAATTCTGATAAGGTAGACTTGGACAAACAAGTGGTTTATGGGGAGGAACGTGATAAGGGTAAAGGAGATATTTAAACAAAAAAAAATGCAGACAGAAAGATAATTTTCAGCTGGGGGACAAAGGGAAGGCTTCATGGAAGATGAAAAGGTGCCTGAGTTGGGATTTGAAGGAAGAAAGGGATTTTAATATACAGAAATGTGAAGTGAGCATGTTCCAGGCATGCTGTCTAGCCTAAATGATTGCTGAGGCAAGAGTGAGCAGAATGAGCTCTCGGAATACCTAGGTACCCATTTCGGCTAGAACACTGAGTTCTGGAAGATTAGTATTAAAAAAAAAAAAGCCTGGAAAGGCAAGTTGTAACCAGAGTGCTGATGGATTTAAGTTCTGGGCTAAGAATTGTATTTTACATTGTAGGTAACAGGAAACTACTGAAGATTTTTTTTAAAGCATGAATGTGACATGGGCCGTGACTCTAAACAAAACCATAACCTCCCTGAACCTCAGTTTCTCCATTTGTAAAATGACAGGATTGGGAAGTCTTTTCCATCCAGAAATCTACAATCCCTGGATCTATGCTTATATTTTATTTTGGAAATAAAATACCTAAAGAATAGAAGTAAATTTGTCATGAGTAGTTTTTTGGTCCAAATTATCCAGAAGACATCTTAAATCACTGCTCAGAAATTCTCTGCTCAATTCTCTGTCCGGTCTCATAAAGATCTGTAAAGGATAACTTAACAAAAAATAATAAAGTGAAGGATTTTTTTCTCCATAAAAGATGCATGATAACTGTCTGTCCTCACTGTCTCACTGGGTGTTTTGAGGCTCAGATAAGAAGGTGAACATGAAAGCCTTTAAAAACATGAACCGTTTTACCAGTGTGAGAGATTTTTATAAGTTACCACAATCCTGAAGTACACAGGCACACTGAGTTAGAAGGGGCAAACTAGGACCCAAGGGAAGGCACCAAAAAGTGCTTTCTCCAATGTTCTAAGGCATCAAGCTAGTGATTTGAGCTCAGCAGTGCAGTGCATTGTAGCCAAGAGGTCATGGATTGGAAGGGACAGATCACAAGGGGTTCCCACCTCCCCCATCATCAGTCCTTGCAATATAAAGGCAGGGCCAAGGACCAGACTGCTGAGAAGCCACTGAGATGTGTAGAAATCTGAAAGTCATTCGATGGTGAGAGTACAAGGCATACACCTAGCTTCAGGGGCCCCATCTCGACCTCCTGGGGTCCTGAATCTTAAAAAGCTTAACAGCTGGCTATTCCCATGGAGATCACTGTAGTTAGATATTTGATGAGAAGTCCCTTTGACCTGCCAGTAGGACAAAGGCACTCATAAATTAAAAAAAAATACTGAGAATGAATCTAGCGCACATTCTTTTTCAGATACTGTGTTTTTAATATGCATGTATACAGGCCGGTGAGTGTCCTCTTCATCCATTTAGTGGTAGAAGAACAAAATGAAGTTTCCATATATGTGTATATGAAGGTTCCACACAATATATAATGGTTTCATATGCACACACATACACACACATATATGTATGCATATATATATACACACACGCACACACACACAATGTATATGAAGCTTCAATATATTTGAATATATTTGTATACACACACATGCAGTTTCCATATTAATATATATACATATATTTAAAGTTTTCATATACACACATATACAAAATACATGAAATTTCAATATATGCATATGCATCCATATGATGGTTCCATATGTATTTGAAGGTTTTATATATACCCACATACATAAGATGAAGTATATGAAGTTTCAATATATACATATACATGCATGTGGTGGTTCCATATATATATTTAAAGGTTTCATATACACACATAACAAGGTTTCCAATGTATATGAAGGTTTCTTTATATATGAGGTTTCCATATATATGTGTATGCATATACATATAATATATGCACATTGATCCAGGCATGTATGCATGTAAGCATGTGTGTATACATATATAAATATATACATACAGGCATATATATGTATATGTATGTATATGCATCCTATCCCAGAGGCTAGCTAGAAAATCCCTCCCCCTATCTTTCATAAACCTTGGAAGACAAACAGCATCACTGTTGCCATGTAGTTATTCAAAACTACATATTCAAAAAGACCATGAAGTCCATGAAATTCACTTATTAGCTACTATGTAGCTGGCCTTTTGTTGTTTATGCCAACACCATGGCAGCTCAGGAAGAAGCGGGCTGCGCGGTTAGGTGTTTCTTTGTCTGATAGCTATGGTTCTGAACCAAGCTGGCGAATTTAAAATACAGTATTTCTTCGCTTTGTCCTACCTGAAAGACACCTATGGATCTGGTTTTCTTGGGTGATTTAAACACATTAGAGGGGCTATAACTGAAAGAGGAAAGAGCGGATTACATCTTCTGCTGTGTAATAGCATCCCCTAGAGGACCAATGCCTTAAAAAAAAAAAAAACAGCAGAAAACCTTCCTCCCCCGTGGGTGAGGAGCATATAAAGCTTAATGATTTTGATTCCCATCAAGTCCCTATTTATTCAGCTTTTCCGAAGGTTTTTCACAGCAGGCCGCCCATTCAGTCTGCGAGCCGGTTATTTTGCTCTCAAACCCAAGCCCAAAAGTTTCTTCGCATAGGCATAGGATGCCTTATTTTCTCCTAGCACAATTTGCAGGAAGCAAAATTTCTAAAAGTCAGCCAGCCAGGCAAAGTTACTGGCTTCTGCTAGGGAAACAAAACAAAAAACAAGGAAAGACAAGATGTGCATAAATAAACGTTGTCCTTGAATCGAGAGTCTCACCTTTGTTCTTTTTTGTTTTGTTTTGTTTTTGTTTTAGCGCAAGCGGAAGAGGTTAGTGGCTGATAGAATGTTGGGTCAAATATAAAATTTGTCAATCGTAGAACAATGTTGCATCAATCTGAACGTTATGTTTCTCTTTGCAAAAACGAGAAGGAGAAAATAAGGAGGGCAGATCGGCTATAGAAGAGACTCAAGGAAAAGGACTGCAAGTGATTCATTCTCCTCTCAGCAAGGGAAAAAAAGAAAGAAAAAAACGAACACTTCATTTGTTGTGTAGATTTCACCACCCTCTTTGTTTCTGCCTCAAACCTTTTCAGGGGGCTGAAATGCATTATTACCTTGTTAAACCCCATCCAAAATCATTCCTACAGCCCGAAGCTGTTTTGACGTGGGTTGAACATCTCACACACAAAAGAATCACTTTTGTTCCCAGACGTTCCCATTGGCTGGGCAGATTTCTCGGGCAGCCAATCAGAACCTGGTTGTTAGGTTTCTCCGTCTATTTTTAGCACACACACAAACACACATACACATGCACACACATGCACACATACACAAATCTACAGATACACCCTCGGAGGCTGTGCGTGGTAGGCTGGCAAGTGAGCTCCTCAAGTAGTAAAAAGCAAACTGCTTAATGTATTTTGGATAGGCACCGCGTGTTTGACATTTTCACTTTAATTAATTCCTTCATGCTTTCATTCCTTTTAATTTTATTTTTTATTTTTCGTACACAGGGAACTTCAGAGACAGATGTTACATCCTGCGAGTCTGAATTGATAATGTTTATTTACTTCCAGTCCCTGTGAGAAAGCAACCTGCGTCTTTGGGAACTGCACCTATATAATCTGTATTACCATATAAACAATACAGAACTATATATATATTTTTCTAAAAGCGATTTTTTAAAAAAATAGTTCAGCTTTGAATAAAAAAAAATTCACCAGCCTATAAACCACATTACCATATAAATAATGCATCATTGTTTTTTTTCCTGAAGCGATTCCCCCCCTCAAAGTTTTGCTTTGAATTAATTAAAAACTCGCCAGCCACTCACTCAGCAAGTAGAGGATCCCAAGCACTCAGCTTTCCTGCTTGCCCTTTAAATATGTAAATAGTGAACTAAACTGTACAAACCAGCTTGCACATGATATGTAGCAATTAAACTCATAAATATTCAACTTGCCTTTATGTATTGTGGCAAAGCATTCTTTGCAGAGTCTTCTTTCACTTCTGCAATGACTCAGGGGGCACAGGCAGTGTTCTCTCCAAATGCCATATGAATAGAAGCAAAGGCATGTAGGCAAAATGTTGGTAATTGTGCAGTATATTTCATCAGTGAAGACAGTCAAACTAGATCTAATCCAAGCCCCTAAACTTCTTTTCCCAACAGTGTAATTCAGACAAAATCAGGGAGATCAAGGTAACTCAAGGTTTGCTTGGTTGGGTTTTATTTTCCTTTTTCCCCTTATGAAAGAATTGTTTTAGAAGGAAAGGGGACCAAACAATGAAAATCAAAGTGGAAACAGGAAAAAATACATGACTGACTTAAAAGGATATTTTCTATCTTGTCATTTTAATCAAAGTTTATTAAAAATATTTTCTAAAATCTTCTTATCTTCATCAGGAGAGGGATTCATCCAAGACCTATGGCAATACAGCATGCTGTACTGTGTGCACTAGGTACTTACTACATGTTTATTGGCCCAATTAACTTGTTTTTATTTTGTCTATTTCTATACAAAGACCAGTTATATCTCCCACTTTTTCAAGGCAGGAACCATTTCTGATTTTGGTTTTATATCCCTGAAGGCCTTGCATAGTACCTGGAACATAATAAGTGCTTAATAAATGTCTATTGGTTGATTGATTGACTGAATAAATACACAACTTGGTGGATGAATTCCCAGATACTTAAAGCAAAGAAGATTTAAAATAAGACCTACTCTATAGATATTCACAATCTTGCTTTTCTGCAACTCTTTTAAGACTGTGAATTGCTGGCAATTCATGCATTGGTAAAGCAAAATTTTTACTGAGAGTTCCCTATACTAATGTAATCACAAGTCCAGTTTCCATCCCTTGTTTCTTTCGTGTATCAAGGATTTTAGATACCATGAAAGTTAAGAAACATTTAAGATCATAGGATTATAGAGCTAGAACTGAAAAGGAACCGTCTAGTTCACAATCCTTTTGTTTTACAGATAAGGAAATAGGGCACAGGGGTGTTATGACTTGCCTGAGGTCAGGAAGGCAGTAGGCACCCGGGTCCAACTTTGTTTTGGAGTCTTGATGCTTGCGTGAGAAACACAGGAGTACAGGGGAAGGTGCATTGGACTGGCTCAGCCTTGAGAAGCCCTGGGCATCCATCAACTTCAGCCCTGCAACAATTATTACATGTGCAAACACGGGCAAATAATTTAGCCCCATTTTCCTTACCCATTAAAAAAGAATAATCACACTTGGGCCAACTGACTTTTTAGTATTGTTGTAAGCAAAGCTCCTTGCAACCTTTAAAGAGCCATAGAAATGAAAACTAGTGTCATTTCTTGTGGGCACCCCAAGAGATGCCTGAAGGGCACCTAGCAGAAAATCCCTGGGAGGATCCCCTGAAATATCACAGAGCCCTTCCTTTTGCTTCATGGTGTGCTTAAGAGAAATGCTCTCCACGTTTCTGAGGAGGGATTTGGGACAATTAAATTACAGACAGTTTCTGAAAACGTCCCCTTTTTGTTTCCAACAGTAAAGTCAGTCAGTACACGCCAAGACAGGTTTTTAATACCGTAGGCAAGCAAGGACGCTCAGGAGCTCCTTGGTAGTTGAGCTAGGTTTAGGTGAATAGCCAGCTGCTAACAATTTAGTTTAACACTGAGGCTTAATAAGTTCAAGGTAGCTGGTAAATGGCGCACATGTCTGTATTTGTTTGCAAGCGCCCTATTGAAGAACGGCAGGCAATTAACCCTTTTCTTACTTCTGTGGTCAAAGTAGACTTTCTGTCCCTCTCCCCTCTCCCTCTTTCACCTCTCTTCCTGTCCCTTATGTCTCCCCCTGCTTGAAGTGCGCAGAAACTGTTTGTCAACTGTCTGTTGATAGGTGGTCAATTTCTCTCATATTTGATCCTAGAATTTTAGAGCTGGAAGAGTCATTAGAAATCACTCTACCCGACCCCCTTCATTTTTATAAATGAAGAAACTGAGGCGTGAGTTATTTCCTCTTTCCTCCAGGTAGTAAAATGTAAATTACTTGAAGGCAAGAAAGTCTTTCCATCACTGCACAGTGCTTACTTGTCCTTGTTCAGTTACATTCAGCTCTATATGACTCCATGGACTAGGGTTTTCTTGGCAAAGATACTGGAGTGGTTTGCCGTTTCCTTCTCCAGTCCGTCCCCATCTTACAGATGATAAACTGAGGCAAATAGGGGTTAAGTGACTTCCCCAGGGTCAGACAGCTAGCAAGCGTCTGAGGATGGATTTGAACTAGGATCTTCCTGACTCTAGTCCAGGTGCCCTATCCGCTGTGTCACCTAGATGCCACATGCCTAGTTAGCACAGTGTAATTTTAAAGACATTAAACTCTTATACCTCTTCCAAGCTGCTGTCTGTTGCCTGAAACTATGCAGTTAGAGCTTCCATCTAGTAAGGGTAACACACAGGGTAGAGGGCCAGGCTTGGAGCCTGGAAGACAGGAGTTCAAATCCAGTTTCAGATGCTTGCTTGCTAGCTGTGTAATGGTGGCAAGTCATTTCACCTCTGTTTGCCAGTTTCCCTATCTGTAAAATGGGGATAATAATAACACCAACTCCCTAGAGTTGTTGTAAGGATCAAATGAGATATTTGTAAAGGACTTAGTGTAGTACACGTAATAGATACTTTATAAGTGCTATTAGTAGTAGTAGTAGTAGTAGTAGTAGTATTAAAAACTTCTGATTTAGAAGCTAGTTTTCCAGTATAATGCAATAGCCTTTTAGGGTTCACAACTCTGCCCAAAAAAAAAGTTTCTAAACTTCAAACCTCTTCTGCCTCCTCAGAAAGTCACAAAAACAAAAAAAAAAGTGTTTGAGTCAAAGTTAATGCCTTTCTCCAGCCTATCTGCATTCCTGGATTTCTACGTGAATATGTGTATATATGGGCAGCAAATTTTACCAAAGTGTGAGTTCCCCAGTTTTTCCTGCTTCCCGGCACTCTACACATTCTTCATACCGTTGCTAGTATAATTTTTCTTATACATAGATCTGATCATGTAATCCCTTTGTTTAAAAATCTTGAATGATTCCCGTCTTGCTTGAAATTTCTATGATATTCTGTAATCCTGCCTTTATAGCCTCATTTCATTTTACCTCTTTTCATATAATCTATGCTTCATTATAGCATTCCCTCCCCTTTAAAAGTAGCATGTACTTCACAATCTGCTCCACATATCTTTGGTCTAGTGGTCCTTTATGCCTGAAGTGTCCTCCCCATCTTTACCTGATGTTTACCCATCCACTTTTAAAAGTCCAACTTAAAAGCCACCTCCTCCAAAAAGTCCTTACTGATCCCTGTGGGTTCCCCTTCAGAACTCACTTGCCATGATTTTGAAACTATCTGATGTCTGCCATCGAATGTGATTTGGCTTTTTGGATGATGGCTTAGAATCTACAGGAATGATAGATGGTGTCTTGGCCAAGATTGGGATGCATATAAAAAAGTCTGGGAAGAAAGTATTTTCCTGAAGATTGTGATAGATGATACTGTAGATACATGTTTAAGTAATAAATGTTTAATGTTTAAATATGTTTTATGTTTAAATAATATATTACCATTCTAAAGAAATTTAGCATCTAATAAGAGGGGGAATAAAAATACATACAATAGGCTTTAAGTGTAATCGACATTATTAACATTTTGTCCATCGCTTTCTTAAATCGAGGCAATCAGCAAGAGGAAAGTTAAGCCTTAATAAATATCATTTGCCGACTTCTGAGGTATAATTGCTCACATGGAAAATATGAAAATAATCTTTTGGAAGCTGGGAGGAGCTAGAGCCAGGACATCCTTGGTAATATTGTACATTATTAGTAGATAGTAACAATGTTTAAATAAGTCCTGTTCCCCCATTCTCACAGAATTTAGCATCTTCTATATGATCCCAACCCAGATAAAAAATGTTGTATAATTCTTGTTTCTATCCTAAAGCCCATTATAATGTTCTGTTATCATCGAACATTTTGTATATAATACATTATATGATATATAAATGCTTAGTGTATTATATATATATATATATGCTTAATGTTTACAGAACATTATATGTGTGTGTGTATGTATGTATGTATGTATGTATGTATGTATGTGTTTTAGCTCTGTAGCCATAGGGAACTTTGCTATGCGAGCCTCAGCCACCTTGCCTATAAAATGGATATGATAATCTGTGCCCTACCTACCTCCCACAGTTGTTAGGAAGGGAAAGGCTTTTTTATCAAGCTTAAAGCTCTCTTTATATTTGGTAAGTTGCTGCTGTTTCTATTTTGAGATATTTGTGATATTCCTGTTTGCTGATTTTTATTTTGCTGTTTGCATCATGTCCCAGGACAATATAGGTTCACTTAGTGAAATCCATAGTCGTTTAAAAAGAGATAAGCCTAACTAATTAAACTGGACAAACAATAGGAATAAAAACCACTTATAAGGCAAATTATGACATGCAATTTGTCAAGGAGCACATTGAGTTTGGATATCTTAGGCTATATGTAATATGTACTACAGAATGTTTATGAGATAGGCACAGGATGGGAAAAGAGAATGAGTAAATCTGGGAATCGTGAAGAATTTTCTGTGACCCCAATCTGTTCTCTTCCATGAAAGTCCATGGTGTTAACATCATTATTCTACTGCCATCTGATTGTGAATTATACCAACAATGAGATCTTAAATGAATTAAAATTGGCCATAGCCTAAAGGGCTGTGGTGGGTATAAAGTGACATGGTGGGTATAAAGATACTGCAACATTTTACAAAATGGTGATATTCTGAAAATGTCACAAAAGGCAAAATCGAGGGTGTACGTGATTGGAAAAGGACTGGCTGCGTAGAGAGAGGTTGTGAGCCTGAATGCTGCTCTGATATCCATACCAAAGAACCACAGAAACAATTCCAGCATGTTGGATGGCATCTTTATGCCTACAGATGACCCTGGACCAGAATTACAAAGGATAAAGAGATGGAAATTGGTTGCAACATGCGCTACTGGGTGCCAACTCAATTCATCAGAAGTTAGGAATTCATCATCCATTTCTTCTAGCTGGCCAAACATTTTGTGGTCTACCCACAGAATAATATCAATATTCCTTCTCATTCATCTGTACCTAATTCCTTCTTCTCACCCACCCTCAAGTTCATGAATTTCCACACAGGTATACATTTTCCCAAGAGCATCTAGGTCATGGACCTGGAGTCAGAAAGATCTGAGTTGAAATCCAGCTTCATTTACTAGCAGTGCGATCCTGAGCAGGTCACTTAACCCCTATTTGCCTCAGTTTCTCATCTGTAAAATGGGGACATACTGGAGAAAGAAATGATAAACCACTCCAGAATCATTTCCAAGCAAACTCCATGGACTTCGTCAAACACAACTGAACAACAACAAAAATAAGTTTTTTTTCAGCATATTATAAGTTTAGGGTATGATTAACACCTCCCTTCCACCTTTTATATGCAACAATTAAAATCTGAGCTTAGCAGAAAGCTCTCCATGTAGCCACACAAATCTCTTTAAACAGCTCTCACCATTTTCTTGACATTGGGATAATTCATGATCATATAGTCAAAATTTCATCCTGCCCTGACCCACCAAAGAGATTGGTTGGATGGCATTTGCCACACATACTAGAACCTCAAATCCTGCAGCCATTCCCAGGTTGCTAAGTAAAACAAATCTCAGCTTTGCTTGTACTGCTCCTCAACCATCATTGTTCAGAGTTCTGGTGGCTTTTTCTTTGGTGTTTGACTGAGCTTCTGTCTCCAGCTCCTAATACTGGGGCCACCTTGCCTAAGTAATACACACTCAGTCTTTACCTCTGACCCTTTCTGGATGATATTTTAATAATTTGCTGTTGATCATTGACTACATTCTATAGATGACCTTTGCCTCTAGCCCCTTCCATCTCTGTGGTGAGCGCCTCATTGCTGACTACTTCACTATAGATTAGCCCCAGTCGCTGACCTTCGCCCCACCCACAGCTGGTTAGTGCGTCCCAGATCTAATGGTATGGTATCCTGTAATGCCTCAGTCACCAGCCTGGTCAAGACAGATGGAAGAGATGGTGTGCAAAACAAAAGACTGTACGGAGGCAGAAGATAATATAAAGCAGCTTCAAATGAATGGAAGGTGGGAGAATGTAGAATAAAAGAGAAAGGGAAAGGAGACACAATCCAAGCTGTTAGAACTCATATCATTGTAGATTTAAAGGTCAAAGGGACCTTAGGGGTCGTCTTGCCCACCCCCTTCATTTTATGGATGAGGATGCTGAGATCCACAGAGGTAAAGTGGATTGTCTGAGGATGCATAAGAAGAAAGTGCTAGAGCTGGGGTTTGAATTCAGGTCATGTGGCTTCAAACATAGGACCCTTTTCTCACTGTACAATGTGTTCAAAGTGTCATAAATTTTGGGCTTAAAAGCACCATAGCATTGATACACAATCATAGGAACAAGGCTTTCTAGTTGCAAAGGACCTCAGAGGCTAGCTAGTTGAATCTTCATTTTCCACATGAGGAAACTGAGACCCAGAAAAGTGAAGAATTACCCAAAGGCACACAGGGCAAAAAAATAAAACAAAACAAAGCAAAACAAAAAACAACATAACATAACATAACATAACATAACATAACATAACATAACATAACATAACATAACATGTATAATATAATGTAAATATGCTAATAATGAGGTTCAACATAACTAAACATACAATATGTATAATATTAAAAAAAGTACTAATAATGAGGTTCATCTCACAGAAGATGAATCCACAGGATATGGATATGGATATATATTTATATAAATATAGCATATGCTTATATTTAAATATATAATAACATATATTGAAACATATATTTATAACAATGTAACATATTTACATATATAATATGTAAATATAATATGTATATGTAAAATATCTAAAATATAAATGTATAGATATAAAACAAATATATATAAATATTTTATATTTTATAAAATATAATGTATAAATATAAAATATATAAATATTGTCATGACATACACACATATATACCATGCATTCATAACGAGAAATGTATTTATAACATGTTTAAGCATGTATAACCCTAAATGTATTTATAACATATATCTAAACATATTTGACACATTTATATTTAGATATTATATTTATATGTGTATTTACATGTATATATTTATATGTATATATCTTATATTCATATTTTATATGCATGCACATATTTATATGGGTATGTATACGTATTTGTATGTTCATCATCATATCACTATAGTGAGTTGAAGTAATAAAACAGTTGACTAAATTAGTTTGGAAAATGACCCACGTTCCTTTCTTTCTTTTCCTCTTCTCTCTTCTCTTTGTTTCTCCCTTTCTCCCTTTCTCCTTTCATCTCCTCCCTTCTTTTTCCTTTTCTCCTTTTCCAAGCCCTTTTCTCTCTCCCTGTCTTGTACTTTGGAGCTCTCTGAGAATGTGTGTGTGTGCCTCTTGCCACCCCACTGATCACGTTCGTTCTGTGCATGGGTTGTCGCTTTGCCATACTGATTAATCTCTGTTCCCACAGAAAACGCCCTCCTGGATGAATGATCTTAGATTTGTTGAGCCTATTGTGGAGAATGTGATTCCATCTATAAATATTCATTGAGCAGCTCCTGGCAGTTGTGTTTCTGTTGTCCCTTGACCTAATTCTGTTGTTACTGTTTTTATCTTGTGCAGCCATCAGTGTGGAAATGACCATTTGTAGAAATATTATTTTTTTTGAAGCCTTAGAACAGAATTAGGACCCTTTGAGTAACCTACTAAGTTGGTAATAAATGAAATAAAAATTCTTTTCAATGTTTTGATGTGTGTGGCTATCTTATTGGAAATTAAAACCCCATTGTGATATTGGGACGACAGAGGATTCTAGCTAAAAGACTCCTTTTTTGTGATGTACTATATCAAAGGAAAGAGTGGCGAGAGGAGGGTAGGTCAATTTCATAACCTGCCTTTCAATATAAGTTGTGGATTTCAAAGACAAAACCCTACCACCATCACCACCAATAGCAAAGAAACAATAACAGCCCAAATCTAACTTAGAGCTTAATTTAGGGGGGGATTCTTTGTGAAGACCAAAGATTTTACTTTAGTATTTTAAAAGAAGCTAATTGACCCTAAAATTGTTCCACGTTTGAAATCGGCAAGAGCTGACAGATGAAAGGAGCAAATGAGTGATGTTGCCCAGCAATGATGAAACCATGGGATCATACTTACGCCATTTAGGTTGTTGTAGATTAGGGCAGCAGGCATAATCATGGTGCTAAGACTGACTCTCACAGATGATGTGGGGGGCATGAAGTCATGAAGACCTGATTTCATCTCCTGCCTCACATGCTTGCTAACTGTGTAAACCTGGACACATCACTTTACTTTTTTCAGCCTCAGTTTCCTCATCTGTAGAACAATGGCTTCTGATAGCCCTAAATCCATTGTACTGTGATAATCAAATGTGAGTAAAGAAATGGATGAATATTCTATGTTATGAACTCGAAAATATTTTGGAAAAAACCTCTAATAGGTATTTGGAGGCAGAACTGTGGACCCACATATTTTGCTAATAGCCTTAATACGTAACTGTTGGGCCATTTTAATATAGGGATTATAGGGCATGGAGATCTTCATTTTTCCACAAGTCCTGGACCTCAAAGGGCCTCTTAATAGGGAAAAAGCACCAGGACTACATTTCTCAGAAGACTGTGTGTGAGTTCCCAGCATGGGATGGCTTCCAGAGAAACATCTCCAAGAAGGGTGTTTAAATAAGGACTGGGAGAGTCTCGGGACAAAGAAGTCAAAGGCATGGAATAGAGGGAATGGGTCTGGCAGAAGAAAATACATGTGGTGATTTGGGCACATATGAATCAAATTTTCTTGGCAACTGGAGTTATTTCTGCATGTGCTGGTTAGATTGCTTGATATGCCAGCCAGCTTCGATGTACTTTAAATATCATTGAAACATATTTTGGCAACAGCTCAGAAGGAGATATTGCTAGACGCCTCTCAATATCAACATAACTAGACGGTGGGTTTATTTTTGTACTTTGTTAATGCTAATATTGTCATAAAATATCCAAATTAGACTAATCTGAGACATAAACATTATAAAGGAAAAAATCCATAATATGAATGTAATGTATATATGTACATAATATAGAAATGTATATAATATATGTATTAATTTCATGTTTCAAAAAGGTGGCACATTTGCTGTTCAACTGGAATAATAATATTTACTTCTATCATAGATTTAAAAACCATATTTAATGCGAAACTGTTGAATATTTGGTTGATTATTACCTGTTGTCCCAGAAGAATGACATTCAATGCCATTCTTATTAAAGGTTATTAGGAAAACATTGCAAAAATACTTTAGACCTTAAATATTATGCAGCTGCAGCCTTTCTAACCTCTCATTGATACTTTAATTGGATGGACAGCTAGCTTTTTCAGAAGAATAAATCATTTTGATTTTGGAAAGGTCTCCTGTTCATCTGGTT
Source organism: Phascolarctos cinereus (assembly GCF_003287225.1). Classification (NCBI taxonomy): domain Eukaryota; kingdom Metazoa; phylum Chordata; class Mammalia; order Diprotodontia; family Phascolarctidae; genus Phascolarctos; species Phascolarctos cinereus. The sequence continues at coordinate 260,318,141 of NW_027555514.1, read as the reverse complement.
TCAATTCAGTTGCTAATATCAATGCCTTTGGTAAGAGTATGCTTTGTTCTAGAATTTGTGGACACAAACAAAAACACTCTGATTGGTTTGTGTAAAATGTGTGATGGAATGGTCTATGGGAGACATTACGTGATGGCCTTGTACTGTGGGGTGTGTGTGTGTGTGTGTGTGTGTGTGTGTGTGTGTGTGTGTACATGCACATGAATCCTTGGATAAGAGGACAGTAAGGTCAGCATGGAAATTGTTGTCTTGAGGCTGTGGGAAGTTGTGACTGTCTTGTCTTCAAGCTACAGGGATTCCATAGCTTGTTCCATTCTTGTATTAGACACCCTGATGAGTTTAGTCACACACAAAGATCATACACAGTACTATAATACTGATGGCCTCCAAGGTCCCTTTCCATGTCCAAGGTCTAAGATCCTAGGTGACTGCCATGTAAATTGTACTGGATTGGTGCCAGAGATACAAGGACATCAAGGTGAGCAGTGCTGCAGTGAAGGATCTAGCACAGAAGCAGATGAGCAAAAATAAGATAGTTTAAGAAAGGAGAGATTACGCTTTGCTGAGACTGGTGATATTGTAAGACTATAATTTTAGGATGGCAGGTCTAAACCTGGAAGATAACTCATAGGTCACATAGCCCAGCCCCTTAATTTTGCTAATGAGTCCCAGAATTTAAATTACTTCCTCAAGATCACACAGGTAAGTAGTAAGAACAAGATTTCTGTTCTAGGAAAAGCAAATCTATTATGGTTTAGAATAGAATATTTTCCTCCCCAAATTATCCAAGACTAGGGTTTTTGGGCAGAGAGATATTTGCAGGCAGAAATATTGCTGGTACATTCATTCCTCAATAGAGGCATATAAAAACAAACAAGTAAACAGAAGCAAAACAAAAACCCTCACACAAATTCTAAACCAATTCCCCAAATCTTTCATTCCCAGTTTTGAATTCCCAGTGTGGGGATACAACTATATCTGAAGAGGAAAAAAAAAGTTAAATACAAGATAAACTGGTAATTTTAAAAATTCAGACTTTTAAACATAATTTTACATCACTAATTTCCTGTTCCATCATTTCACAGAAGTATTGAGTTCTAAAAACAATTAACAACTTACGTTGAACTTTATACATAACTCCATGAATTTCCATAGAAAAAAAGGTTTTCTTTTTGCCTACGTGAATTTAAGGACTGGGCATAGACATTGAACAGGGGACCTAAGTGATATGATGGATAGAGTGTTGGGTCTCCAGTCAGGAAGACTCATGTTTGTGAGTTCAAATCTGGCCTCAAACACTTACTGCCTGCATGACTCTGAACAAGTCATTTAACCCTGTTTGCCTCAGTTTCCTCATCTGTGAAATGAACTGGAGAAGGAAATGGCAAACCACTTCAGTACCTTTGCCAAGAAAATCCCAAGTGGGGTCATGGAGAGTCAGACACGTTTGAACAACAACAGTAGTAGATTTTAGACCATAGGGTTTCCAAGAAGCTATTTAGATGAATGGACAAATGTAGGGGTTTGGTGAATACCCAAGATTCCATCTCCTGCCTCCAAATCTTTGCAGATTTGCCTTACATACTTAGATGCCCTCCTTGCTCACCTCTACTTAGAAGTACCTTCCTTTAGGGCTTAGCCCAGGAGCTGCATTTCCGTATTCTACCTGTTTCCCTTCCTCTTTCATTTCTTAAATTATCTTATTTTTACTTATCTGTTTATATGCTCTTCTTCCTCCCCATCCTCACCCCTACTCTGAAATATAAACTCATTATTATTATTATTATTATTATTATTATTATTATTAGTCCTTGTATCTCTAGTACCAATCATTGTGCAATGCACATTGTAGATAGTGTTTGTCAACTTATATAAAAAGGTAATTAATGGATCTGTGATTTCACTGGTGCAGAAAACTGGGTGGAAGGGAAGGAACCCCTTACCAAACCTCCTGTCCCCACTCATCTTAGAATTCCCTGAGCACTGAAGGGTTAAATGACTTGCTCAGGGCCATACAGTCAATTAAACCCAGTCTTTTTCTAGCTCTGAGGCCAGCTCTCCTTACTATAGCACACTGTATCTTTGTTTACTGAATAGGTTTTAATTCTGCAAAATTACTGTCAGGATCTCTTAGGATATTGCAGAACCAGCTTTTCAACACATGTAGAAGGCATTTTTTTAAAACTCCTTTGGCAAACAACTGAGAATCTGGCTTCTTCTGAATGGTCAGATATTAAATCAGTCAGCACCCCTGAAGGCACCAAAGAAGGATGTTTTCTTCCTCTAGTCACTAGGACATAATGTTGCTTCTCAATGTCATTGGCCTTACTGTTTCTGGCATTCAACACTCCACCTCCTACCTTTATGCGTTTTCACTGGCTGTCCCCCACCCCTGGAATTCTCTCCCTCTGCATCTGTGCCTCCTGGCTTCCCAAGCTTCCTTCAAATACCAGCTAAAATTCCCGCCTTCTACAAAACAAAACAAAACCTTTCCTGATCACTATTACTTTTCTCTCTATTGATGAGCTCCAATTTATGCTGTATACATCATATGTTCACAAAATTGTTTGAATGTTGTCTGTGAGCTCATTGTGGTCAGAAACTGTCTTTTGCCTTTATTTGAATCCCTGGAACTTAGTATAATTCCTGGAACATAGCAGGCACTTAATAAAACCTTGATGAATTGATTTGCATTAGATAAATTTAGTCCTTGCCTTGGAGATACAAAAGAAAAAAAAAAGAATGAGAAGCGACAGGGATGGGCAGCCAGCTAGATACAGCTGTTCTCTTGTTTTTACACATTCCAGCCTGATATTTATGGAGCTGCTGCTGAGTGATTTATTCAGGGGCTGGCTCTGTCCCAGTATGGGGGCTTCAGGCTATAATGGGTTAATACGATTAAAGAGCAGGAGGGGCACGGAGTCCATAGGAGCTACAAGAAACATTCAAACTTCAGGAAAATGACTATTGTAAAATGGCTGAGCCTGAAGGGTATACAGCTGTTTCAGCATCAGATTGCCACATTCTAGAATCTCACTCCTGTTGACAGAACTTATTTCCCTTCAGGTTTTATTCCTTCTATCTCTTGAACTCTTCTGAGATATTGGGAGCTGACCAGAAGAGGCAGCATACACAGGAAGGTCTTGGCAACATTCTGTTTCTCTGTTTGTTTTCTAGCTGTCTTCTGAGTGCCTTAGATAATGAGCACTTTCCTTAATCACTCATCCTCCTAGACACTTTTCAATTTCTCTTTTTCATCTATAAATTTCAGAATATTTCCCTCAGGCAAAATAATCTAACATAAGTACCTTAGAAACCATCTCATTTTTGTATATCAGATCTGCTTAGCAAATACAAAGCAAATTGCTATTTTAGATTGCTACCCTCCTTTGATTCTAATGTATTAGTTCTCGGAATCATTCCTGTTATTTTATTAGGTTCTTTACCCAACTCTGTCTTTGCAAGTGTGTTCCTCTCCTAAAAATGATTTTTTTTCTCTCTATCTTCGCGTCGCCCAGTTTCCATGTTTTGGCACTGTAATTCTCATCTGGGCATATTTCAGAGTTATGTAAGATTCTTTGTATCATTGTTATATGATCACTCCAAACCATAGATGCAAAGTGATTTTCCTAAAATGTGGGTCTGACCATGTCAAGTCAGTACTCACTAAATCCAATGATTCCCCATTACCTCCAGGAGCAAACAAAAAGTCCTTTGCTTAGCATTTACAGTTCTTTATAACCTGGCTTTCCCCTACTTTTCATATCTTCTTAAATTTCCTTCCCTCCACCCTCTCTATAATCCAGGTGTATTGCTGTACTCATTTTTCTTCTCCTGTGACATTGCTAACTCATGATACTTCTCCCTCTGTCTTAGTATCTTTGCTCTGACTTTCTCTCATTCCTGGACACTCCTTCCTCACTCCTCTTAGAGTCTCTAGGTTTCTTTCAAGACTTATTTCAAACACCACCTTCTGTAGGATGCTCTTTTGGTCCTGAGCTCCCTCCTCTAAGGTTGCCCTTTGTGAACTTCCTTGTGTAGAATATAAGCTCCTTGAGGGCAGAGGCCCAGTACCTAGCACAGAGTCATTCCTTTAATTAATACTTGTTCATTTCTTGATTCTGATACCTTGAAGAATGCTTATTGCCCACACTATCATGGGATTATAGATTTAGAATTCTAAGAAATCTCAGAGGTCACTTAGTCCAAACTCCTCATTTTACAGATAAGGCAATTGGGATCCTGAGATGGTGAATGATTTGCCTTAAATTCCCACAGATAGTAGGTGGCAAATCAAGGGTTTGAACCTGGGTTTTCCATCACCAAAGGAATCTTTCTTTCCCCATTGCTCCATGGATGCAATCTGCAAGGTCTGAATTCATGAAGAAAGGCAGCGCCTCTGCTCATCTCTATCTCTCTTAGCCCTTGCAAGCCTCAGCGGAGAGAATACATCTATATAGATAAGAGGAGGGGCCTTGTAAGGATAACTTGTTTCTAAATGTAGATTCTCTGTCCAGGTACTAACTTCTTGATGGGCTCAGGATGAGTTAGAATAAATAAGTAGTGTTCTGCATTACTAGAAAAAATACCCACATCAGTAAGATCATGGATTCAGTAGCATATGGAACACAATGTTAACATCTTAGTTATACGGTATTTTATAGAAACCATTATAACAGAGGAATAACATAGGGCTAGCTTTCTTCAGGAAGTGGCTAGGTGACACAGTGAATAGGGTGCTGGGCTTGGAGTCAGGAAGACCTGAGTTTGACACCTGCTGCAGATACATACTAGCTGTGTGACCTTGGGCAAGTCACTTAACCATATTTGCCTCAGTTTGCTCATCTAGAAAATGAGCTAGAGGAGGAAATGGCAGACCTCTTTGGTATCCTTGACAAGAAAACCCCAAATGGTGTCATAAAGAACATGACTGAAATGACTGAACAACAACGCCTTTCTTCAGAGCTACCAAATAGCTAGGACTGTACAACCAGGGCTTTGCCCCAGGGTACCAAAACTGGTGGCACCTGCATTCCTCCAGCAGCACAGAAACGAATGGGCTAATCATCAGTCTTTTCTGAATCTCAGTTTTCTTACCTACAAAATGGGAATAATAATATTTGCACTGCACACTTCAAAGAGTTTTTGTGAGCAAAGTGCTTTGTAAATTGTTAGGGTCTAAAAAATGTAAGTCATTCTTTTTTTTTGGGTGGGGGCAATTGAGGTTAAGTGACTTGCCCAGGGTCACACAGCTAGTAAACATCAAGTGATGGGTCTGGGCCAGATTTGAACTCAGGTCCTCCTGACTTCAGGGCTAGCGCTCTATCCACTGCTCCAAAGTAGTGGATATTCAATAAATCAGCAAGCATGTATTAGACACCTACTATGTGTGCCAAGCTCTATGTTGTCCTTGGGTAAATGAAGCAAGCAAAGAAACAACAGAGAGATGGAGGGTGGGAGAATATATATATACACACATATATACACACATATACATATACATATACATATACACATATATATACATATATACATATATACACACACATACACACACACACATATATACATATGTGTAGGTGTGTGTAAAGAGAGGGACAGAGAGAGAGAGAGAGAGAAGGAGAGGGAAAGAGGGGGAAGGGGGAAGGGCAGAGGCAGGGAGAGGGGGAAGTGGGAGACAGAGACAGAGGAAGGAAGGAAAAGAAGAAAAGAATTAATTTAACTTCAAAAAGCAAACATCCAAATGGGGGGAGAGCAATAAGTATACATATAAGTAGACATGAAACATAAAAACAAGGCAATTTTGGTGGATGGAAGTACTGGGTACTGGGTGGAAGTAAAAAAAAAACAATGTAGGACTTAAAGGGAGTTTGTAGAATTCAGGGTAAGATGAAGTTCAAGGAATTAACAGTCCTGAGGAAGATACAGCTGAGTAAGTCAAAATGCATTAATATATGGCCAAATAAATATACTTGTTGGGAGAGGGCTGAATGACAATGAAGAAACCAAGCATAAACTATTCTAATGAAGCCAGATGAATCCCTTAGGCTAAAGAAGCATTCCACTAAGAACAAACTAAGAAAAACAATTTTCATTCCCCTAAAATTTAGCATGAAAACATTTTTTCCCATGTCCTATAAATGTCCCCACACTGATGGTTGGGATCATCAGTGCTTCTCTTCACACCCTCAAAAAGTGCCACTCCACAAGGAAAAAAAAAATAAAACTCAGTGTTATGATAAGTGGTGGAAACCATCATTTTATAAAATGAATGATAACCTCCAGCCATTGCTTTGAAGTTTTGCTGATGTTTTCCAACTCATTTCCCAAGGACTGAAAACCTGCCAAAGCACTCCCAGGAGATACAAATGATTTGACCAGAGGAAATCCTCACTGTCTGAAGACAATCAACTGACCAGACATTTAATACAAGAAATTTGGACTGAAATGCACAGCTCACTGAAAAGTGTCCATAGAATGTCACTATTCAAACAAAGCCACTCAACAGAGCCATAACTAGGAATTCTTCTTGCCTAGGGGAAATTCATTTGAATGGAAGGGTAGAGTCAAGGTAGTGGAGATCATGGCAGTAATATAGAGGACAGTCCAAACGTTGGTGCAGTCATATTGGGAAGGGAGGTGCTGCATCTCCCAGAGAGTTCGCCCTGCATCCCTATGGGGACTGGGATAAAATGTGGACCCAGTAACAAGAAACTGTGGGGTATATATAGCCTCGGGACAGATATTTCACAAATCAGTACAGGTTAACAGAGAACCAGAAAAATGAGGCAGAGGGACTATGGTCATTATAGGGGGGAAATGTATAATCTGGAAGTGATCCATTTCAATCCACTCCTCTCCCTCCAGAAGTCAGCACCCGGGGGCAAAGTCCTGCTTGCCCTGTGCTGGCAACAGTTCTGCCAGTTAATTGATATACTTCCCTTGCTTTGGTAGAAAAAAAAATGGAGAAAAGAATGATACTCAAAGCATTACCAATTGGATGAAACTTACTGTCCTTTTTTTTTCCTTTATAAATTTGTGTTAGATATCTCTGAGATGTATTTTCCTTCCATTTGTGGCCTTTTAGATTCTTAAAAAAAACTAGAACAAAATATTTATAATGGATTTTTTTTCCCTAACTCAATAATGCAATATAACTATCTCATTGTTAACACCAAATAGGGGAGAAAAACTTCCACGTACTGTGTGCATTCTAAAGATGACCCAAATGTCCCTGTATTCTCTGGACCCTCAGAATTTGAATGACACCTCGGAGACCATCTAGTTCAACTTGTACCCAGTGTATGGCACCTTTGACAACTAGTTAATCAACCCTCTGCAAAATCCTCTTGGGAGCGTAGTTGTCTACTTCTAAAGCAGCTCCTCTCACTTTTACATAATTCCAATTCTTGGAAAGTTTGGAATTTCAAAGAGCCTAATTTTGCTTGTATGCAATCAAATCTCTAATACCTCTTCCATGACAGGTTGCAAGCTCTTTAGAGGCCAGGGAATGTTTCATTCTTGCCTTTGTATTCCTAGCACCTAGGACAGTGTCTGGCACGTTGAAGAACACAACATATTTGTTGATAGATTAACTGATTGACAACTCTTCAAAATAATTGAGGATTATTATCACATTGTCTCTAAGCCCTCTCTAAACTAAATCTCTCTGCTCCCTTCAAATGGTCGGCATATGGCCTGGTATTCGGTTCCCTGACCATGCTAGGTTGTTCTTCTCTGACTACACTCAATGCCCTTGTTAAAATGTGGTTCTTAGAACAGAACCCAATACTCCCTAGGTGACCTGATTATAGTACAGTATAGCAGAGATATCACAATCCCATGTAGCCTGCCATATCATACTGCTAACTGCTGTTAGGCTTATATTCCACTCAAACTCCCATTTTTTTTTAACATGAGCTATAGTCTAGATATGCTTCTCCTATCCTGCACTTATGAAATTGAAGGGTTTTTTTTTTATAACTCAATTACTCCTATTCTTATTAAATTTCCTTTTATTAGCTTTGGCCCATCATTCTCATCTGTCAAGATGTTTTTGGATCTTGAATCAGTCATGCAACATGTTATCTGTACATGTCTGTGTTGGTTTTGTGTCATCTGCTAATTTGAAAAACCTGCCATCTATACTTAATCTAGAGGTGTCAAACTTACTGCTCCAAGAAGTATACAGCCAACCAGATTAAAATGTGATTGGGAAATGTTTCAACAAAAGATATGAAAATACAACAAAGTTTCTTTGGTTGTATTTGAATTCAGGTCCTCTTGACTCCAAGCCTAGTCCTCTATCTCCTCTATCACTTAGCTGCCTCAGGATCAGTGCACATGAGCTACAGCTATCCAAAAAGATAAGAGAGACACAAATACAATGATGAATGGGAAAAGACAGTGGAAGGGGACCCAGAAGAAGGAAATAACTGATGTTAGGTTGATATCTCCATGGTGAAAATAAGTGCAAATAGTTACAAATGTGTGCACTAATCCATTTTGTTATTGTTAAATTAGAGGTAGCCATGGCAGAGGAGATAGAATGCTGTGCTTGATGTCAGAAATAGACCTTGATACTGAGAAGTAGTACGATTCTTCTCAAGGCACCTTTAACTCCCATAGCTTTCTGTCTCATGGCTTGCCTCTGATACTCACTACCTGGATGATCTTGGAGGGAGAGTCAGCTGGTTGCCCTGGGGATCAGTTTCCTCATCTATAAAATGAGAGGGTTGGAAGGGATGTCCTCTGAGAGTACTTCCAGGTCTACATCTATGGATCCAATGATCTTAGAATCTTTTCAATCATACATGGGTTTAAGTCTGTCTCTGGAGAAGGAGTTTCTTACATGGGGAATTTCCTAGGCTGAGAAAACCACAAATCCTTTGCATATTCAGTCTTTGAGGTTCATGATAAATTGCTTATAAAAAATAAAAATGAAGTAATGCTACCACATTGCTTTGGATTGGATGGTTTGGGACTGTTAAGAGTGTCTAATAATGATAACCTGGAACAGGACTTGGAATATTCTGAGTGTTGAAATTCATCATATATTACATAAATCACTGTTCAGAGCTCATTAACCATTGTACTATCTATTGCTCTGTGAAAAAAAGAAACAGGAACAATAGAAAAACGTTTCTCATTTTGCCCTTCCTTGCAAGATTATATAGTCTCTTCTCAAAATGCAGCTGGGGAGAGGAGAAAGATTTTTTATAATCTAATATGCTAAGCTTGAGTAATGTAACATGGGAACGTGTGATAAGAGTTCCAAGCAACCAACAGCATAGATACATCATGAAGCTGGCTGGTGTCTATCCACTATGGTACTTCTGCTCCCCACATGCACCTTCAAACAATCTTTTGACTCTCACTTTGACTGACGTTTCTTTTTCATTCTTCCTCAGTCTTCTTTTTGCTTTCTCTTAACCCTGTTCTTTTTCCTTTGCTAACTTTTTTCTCTTTAACCAATGCCTTTAAGATAAGAGGGGAGCTGTACCCCAAAGCTGACCATCTGCTGTCCTGTTATCAGAAATATGGGCTGGAGTCAATGGGTCTAGGATTATTTTCTGTATTTATCACAAATAAAGGACTTTAGTTCTTCAGGTCTCCATTTCCCAAACATTCTGAGATCCTTGGATACATCTTACTAACTACATGTGACTTTGGGGAGCATGCCTCCCAGGGATTCGGTTTCCTCATCTGAAAAGGAGATTAGTCTATATGACCTCAAAGGTCCCTTCCAGCTTTCCAACTATGATCCTAGGATTATATGATAGAAAGAAAGAAAATAAGTATTTTTAAGTGGCTATGCATCAGGCACTGTGCTAAATGCTTTACAGTATTATCTCATCTGATCCTCCAAACAACTCTGGGAAGAAGGCTTTATTATAATCTCCATTTTAAAGTTGAGGACACTAAAACAGGCAATGATTAAGTGACTTGTCCAGGGTCAAAGAGCTAATAAATGTCTGAGGTTGGATTTGAATTCAGGTCTTTTGACTCAAGGCCCAACATGCTACCCATTTCATTGCTAGAAAGGATGTAATAATAGCTAGAATTCATATAGCATTTTAAGATTTGGAAAGTGCTTCAAAACGTCTTATTTGATCTTCACAACAGCTCTTGGAGGTACGTGCTATAATTATTGCTATTTTACAGATGACAGAACTGAGGCTAAGTGACTTTCCTAGGGTCACACAGATAGTACATTGTCTAAGGTCAAATGTATCACCTAGCTATCTCTTTAGACACATATATTTTGAGTACTTGAGGTGAATGTTTTAAAAGAGCTAGCCTTACTTTTTATTTTTTAGTGAAAGCACATTTCTTAGCATAGAAACTGATGGATATGATTTTTTTTTATATGTAGGACTTATCTTCATTTAATTTCATCATCTAATATGGAAAAAATATAATAAAAGTTAAATGGCTTATCAAGAGTCAGAAAGCCAATGTGCCCCAGAGGCAGGACCTTGAGTTCAAAACTTCCTCTTTATCTATTACACCATCCTGCCTTTCTTTCAATCAGCAGTTCTTAAACAGGCAAGGATCTATGATTTTTTTTGGTAATATCTTGATGATCATATGTTACTATTGTTTCCTTTGTAATTTTATGTATCTTAGTCGTTAAAATATCATTCTGAGAAAAGATCCACAGGTTTTACCAGATTGCCAAAGCAGTCCAGAGTCCCAACAAAAAGTTAAGGATCTCTGCTTATGTGACACTTTTTTGGAATGATCTCAGTAAAATTGGAAAGTCTTTTGCTGCTCCCATAGGCAGCTAGTGATAACCTTAGTGACTACAGAAAAGATGAGAACTCTAAAATGCTAGAGAATATATTACTGGAAGTCTGCCATCTGTTACAAGTTACTGATTATCCTGAAATTCAAACCTTTCAGTCTGACTGTAACAAGAATCAATATTTCTTTTATTTAGAATGTTGGTATTTGAGACAGAAAATAACCTAGTCAGCCACTAGGTGTCACCTTTTCTTTCTTCAACTACTAGAAAGCCCTCTGGCCATAAATTTAATAACCTTACAGAAATATGGTCCCAAACAGGGCGGTCTTTTGGCCAAGGCTTAATGTATTTGAGAATCCTATTTGGCAAAGTTTCCCATCATGCCATTAATTAGGCAAAGAATAACAATTAACTTCTTCAAATTCATTTTTTTTCTTAGCACATGCATATCATAAAGAAAGGTTAATTAGGTAGATAAATATTAATAAGCACTTCAAAGTCATACTTGATGCCCTAATGCAAAGAGAATTAAATATTAATTTATGTAATGATCAAGACAATAGGCACGCTTTGAGTTGTGGATATGCATAGAATATTTTAAGGTCTGGCTCATATTCATTCCCTTCTTTTTTGTCTCATCTGATGGAGCGCCCAGACTAATTTGGGGTTGTTTATGGGCATTTATTTTGGCCCGGCAGGAAAATTGAGTTTACCGCTGGAGAGAAATGATATTATAATTTTAGCCTTTCTGCTCTATGTCTGCAATGCTCGCCCATCTCACTTCTGCATTGTTTCCTTCACAACCCTAAGAGGTATCTTCTGTCTTCTGTACCTTGGCTGACACGAGTGCCCTTCTCCATGCAAATAAACCTGCCTTGTATTTTGCACATACATATTTATGTACAAGCCATCTTTTCCGATACAACGTCAATTTCTCAAAAGCAAATGACTCAAAAGCATTTTGGCTTCTGTATCCCCAGAGCCTAGCACAGTGCTTGGACTATGGTAGATACTTAATAAATGTGTGTTGGTTGATTGATTAAAAAAGGTGGATCCTAGTATTCCAGTCACGTGAACAGGACTCTTAGATTTTTCTTTGAGTCTTTTTTTTTTCTCCAGTAGAATCCTCAGTTCACAGAATTAGACACTTAAGGGAAGTATTGTGGTACAGCGCAAAGAACGCTAGCTCTGAAGGCAGAGAACATAGGTTCAGATCTCCTCTCTGACACTTACTGTTTCAACTTTGGGCCAGTTATCCATCCTTCCTGGCCATCCTTTTCTTCTTCCTTAAAATGAGTAGTTTGTCCTAGGATGACCTGTAAGACCCCTCTGTGGCTCTGAATCTCTATGCTCTTATGATTTATTGACAGTCAGATGCAGGAAGGAGGAGGATGAAGGAAGATGATGGTGTCGTTTCTTCATGAAACAGAGAAAAGCAGTGGAGGGGAAAATAAGCCTGTAAAAAGTGTGGTATGAGACTCCTTCACGCTAGAGCTTCACAAGAGAATTGATAGATGAAATGGGAGGAAGGGAACAAAAGCAAGTGAAATGGAACAGATTTTCCATCACTTTTACAGTCTCATAGTCAATTAGTCAAAGATCATAGGATCTCCTTGCTTGGATCTAACCACCCCAGTATATAATTTTATATATATATATATACATATATACATGTATATATATATGTATATAATATATAATACATGTAAATAATATATATTATATATGTATATAATATATATTATATACATGTATTATATATTATATACATGTATATATGTATATAATATATAATACATGTATATAATATATATTATATATGTATATAATATATATACATGCACACATATATATGCACACACAAACATACACACATGTATATGTACACACATACATATATCGATAGGTATACATACATACATATATCTGTGTTTGCATACACACATAAACACATACTTGTGAATATAAACATATATACGTGCATTATGTATACACACATACATCTACATCATATATACACATCATGTTATATGTGTATGTATCATGTGATATACACATCATGTTATATATATCTATATCATGGTATATACATATATAACTGGAAATGGTGCTTTACACAATAAAATTGGGGTTAATGTGTTGATTAATTTTGCTGAGATGTTTTTCCTATTCTCTTTTTTATTGTTTATTACAAGAGATTTCTCTCTCAGTGGAGAAAGGAGGGAGGGATATTTTGGGAAATGAAGGTGATGTAAAAACAAAAGTTATCAATTAAGATATTAAAATGAAAGGAAGTATGAGGGCACTCCAACCAAATAGAGAGAAAAAAAAAACTATTGCAGTTGAGTGAATGAAAAAAACCCCTTAGAAATCAGTTTTTAAGATATCTTAATGAGAAATAGAAACCTCTGATTTAATGATTTTAAATTTCCTCATAAAGGAAATTTGACCCTGTTATGTTCTCTGCCTTCACAGCCAGGAGTTCTTTCCACTGTACCAGAATATCTGCCGTAAGTGGCTGATTCTGTGAATTAAGTATTCTACTGGAGGGGGAAAAAAAGACTCAAACAAAAAAACAAATCTGATTTCTCTTCACGTGTAGAATATTAGGATTCACCTTTCCTAATTAAAATGAATGGTAAAGACAACTCCCAGTTGAGGGAATTCAGTCTACTAATGGAGGCCAGAACCTTCTCTTCAGCTTAAATTATTATTATTATTATTATTATTATTATTATTATTATTATTATTATTATTATTATTATTATTATTATTTATATATTTTTTAAGACTAGCTCTCCCTAACTCACCTGTCCTGGAAGGACAACAGCTGTTCGTTGGGTTCAAAAGCTTTAACTTGTTCCATGTTTCTGACATGGACCTACTTGCTCCTCCTCAGATAGTCTGGTGATTCTCCACTCCTAGGGACTTACCCTACCAATGCTGGAGTGAATGAGGGCATTTGGTAGGCTTCCGCCCTACTACAGGACAGAACTCCTGAAGTCAAACAATCTGTCAGCCTCAGCTTCCTCCACTAACAGGGATTAAAGGCCTGATCCACCAAACATGGCAATTTAAAGTCTTGAAAGAGTTGTCTGGCATTATAAGGCTAAATGACTTACCCCCATCTATGTTAGAGGTAGAGACTTGAATCCAGGTCTTCTCGGGTCTGAGGTCAGCTTCCTAACCATTATATAGCATTGTCTCTACAAGCACACGGGAAGGAGGGAGAGATTACTAAATAATGGAAAAGATCACTGAAAATGCATATATATATATATATATATATATATATATATACACACACACACACAAACATATATATGTGTATATATATATACACACACACACACAAACATATATATGTGTATATATATATATATACATATCAGCAAACACACACATGTAATAAATAATGACAAAAGACTATTGAGAAGACAGTAATTAATGGAACAACATATACCTACTTTCTCATCAAAATAGGAACTCTCTCCATGGACCCCGTTTCTATACTTTGAGAGATGGTCTTCATGAGTTTATTTGGTCAATATTCATAAAACAGCCTTTTGGTAATGAGCCATTTAAAACATTTAGCTCTCCTGAGCATCAGACAACAGACATCCAAATTGGCTTTGTATGTAAACTTGAAGCCTTTGTAGCTTGATAGAAATTGTTAGAGCCTGTGGTCCTCAGGCACAGCCTACAAAAATCTAGGGTCAAGGGCCACGAATGCCATGATGAAGTCCTAGAGGTAACCTTTATTAGATAAATTGACCTATGAGATTTTCACATAAATACGACATGAGAAGGACATTAAAAAAATTTGTATAGGTAAGGTTTCAAAAGCATAACACATTCAAAATTAACTGTTTTTTTTCTTGTTAAATACTAAGGAAATATACTTGTTATCAATTGTTTCAGACATGCTTGTGTCAATCACGTAATCATTCAACCAACAAACAATTATTCAATGCTTAATATAGTATGCCAGGCTCTCTACTAGATCTCTGTACTTAAAAAAAGAGCGGATAATAGGACAATAGGTGGTGTATGGATAGAGAATCAGGAAACTTCTCTTCCTGAGTTCAAATCTGGCCTCAGATACTTACTCCTTGTGTGACCCTGGGCAAGTCATTTAATACTGTTTGCCTTAGTTTACTCATCTGCAAAATGAGCTGGAGAAGGAAATGGCAAACCGCTCCAGTATCTTTGTCAAGAATACCCTGATTGAGGTCATGAGACTTAGATGAGGCTGAAGAACAACCGAACAACATAACAGTTTGCAAAAGATAGGATGTAAATGGAAACAGCACCACAAAAAGGCATCTGAGCTCAGCTTAATGGAAATAATCCATCTTGGTCTTGGAGAAGAGATAATGAAATATTTCTACCTTCTCAGTGGAGCCATGGGGGGAACAGGGGTCATATGTTACATACCCTATTAAATGCTGTGGCTTTGTCAAGCATCAGTGGAGACTAGAGGGCATTTCAGAAAAAAAAAAAGGACTATGATGTAAACAAACAAGAAGATAAACAAACAAGTAAATGAATACAAGAATAAATAAATTAAACATTATTTCAAAACAAGTAAAATAAAATTTTATTTAGCCTTTGTTTTAAATTCTTAAAAGCAAGTTTTATCTATCTAATATCAGAGCACTGATAACAGAAGACAGAGATTGAGCATTTGGTCTACAATACATCTTGGAATTTGTAGACATCAGAATAACTGATTGAAAGGTCCTCTTTATATACATTAAAAAACCAAAACACAAAGACCCTCCACCCCCACCCCCAGCCTTTAAAATACTTTCACAATAACAGACATGGGGACTGGCAGAGCTTGCCTTTATCATGAAGGTATATTGACATCTAGTGGCAAAATTGTGAATTATCTCTATCATACTGACCATGGCATTTTGTTGTTTTCTGGCAATATTGTGTTCATAGCAGTAAATATGTTCTTTACTTAGGAAATTCATTTGTTCATCCATCCATCCATCCATCCATCCATCCATCCATCCATCCATTGTCTATCCATTCATGAATTATGAATGAATTTATCCAATAGTGATAATATTTTTTGCACAAAGAACATTTCTACTCTTGGAGATCAGCTAAACAAAACTCAAGTCAGCATGAACTGAGCCCATAAGCCCAGATTAACTCGAAATGTTTTCCTAGTGCTTCCTCAACTTTACAGATTCCCTATTCTGCCAATTAAGTGAATATGTCCTTGGGCTTTCTTCTCTGATTACCATGATAATTTATAATTAGCCCAACAAGCTTGAGTTCACAAGCGCGAGGCTTGATGAGCAATCCTCCAGAAATAAGTAATGCTGCCTTAACTCTCAGCTCAACTTCCTCCATTTGAGAGAGGTGTCTTGTCAAAGACACTCGTCAACAACATATCCACCCAACCACTTTTCTTAGGCTGAGTAATGAGATACCTTGGAAGAAAACAACAGAGAAATATCCATAAGGTGTGGATAGATGACAGTCATCCTTTCTAGAAGAGATTCTGGGAATGCTAAGGGGTAGGAATGTGGGGAAGAGAGAGAAAGGGAGGGGAAAGGAAAGAAAGGAGAGAAGGAGGAAGAGGTATAATTTGCAGGGTTTTAAAAATCAGCTTGCCTACTCAAGATACATTGCCTGTATTGAGTCTGAAATCCCACTTCATTTAAACTTACCTACCCATGTATAGATCTTTAAATTCATCCCTGTTAAATATCATCTTCTTCTATGTGACCAGTTGTGCTAGCCATTCAAAACCTTTTCAAATCCTGACTCAGCCATCCAATAGTCCTTCTCAACAAACTTGGAATGCTCTTCCTCCTTACCGCTGTCTTTTGGGAACCCCAGTTCCTTGTAAGGCTCAGCTCAAGCGCCATCTACCTTCTTTAAGAAGTCCTTCCTGATGCCCCCCTCCCAATGATATTCCTTCCTGCCAATCATTGGTATTCATCCTGTTATATCCTACATTTACTTTTATGTAACCATGTCTTTTCTCCTTAGTAAAACATAGGCTTCTTCAGAGTAAGAATTTCTTTCTTTCATGTTTGTAGCCCCATTGTATTATTAAGCACGAACCAGAAGCTTAATAAATGCTAGTTGATATATTAATAATAATAATATTGTTATTGTTCATCCTTTGTTTTTGAAAAGGATTAATGACATCACAGGTGATGTCTTGACTTGCACATGAATTGGATTTAAATAAGGCAGTTGTACTCTTCCAGAGTCATTGAAATCCAGTGGTAAGACAAAAGTCAATATGACTGGTGACAGCCTGGGATGCAGTGGATGATTTTGGCATCTTCTATGTCTGACCAAGTTCTAAGTGCTCCATGGTGCCTGTCTCATGGCTGGCATTTGTAACAAATTGTTCTCATCCACCCATTCTGCTGTGAGAAGTCTTCACAAGCCTCACCGTGCCTGTGAACAGTAACAATGACAGTAGTGGCAGTGGTGGCAGCATCAGCACAGTCTATGCTATGTGCTAGACACTGTGCTAAGTATTTTACAAGCTATATGATACCTCTCCTTTTGAGCTCTGGGTCATCTACACATTTGGTAAAAATCCTTTCTTCTAAGTCATTCATGTATTAAATATTAAAAAAAAATGTCAAACAGATAATTCTTCAGGTTACCGCAATAGTTGACTATTACTTGCCCCATATTGAGTCTACCAATTCTACCAGTTGAGTTCAACCAATTCAACATCCAAGCAACCAATAAGCCCTTATTAAATGACTACTATATCAGGCACTATGCTAGATATTAGGGATACTAATTCAAAAATGAGACGGTTCTCATCTTCAAAGAGCTTCCTTTTTTTCCCTTCTGAGGGATTATAAGATATTTTTAGACTCAATCTAAGTACATTATCACCTGACCAACATCTCTCTAATATGTCCACTAGGATAGACTGAAATACTGCCAAATGCTTAGCTGAAATGCAGTGGCATCCTCCTAATCCATCAAGTCTAGTTTAGGTTTTGGTTCATACCTGTTATTTCATTGGTATAGGTAACTTCTAATAAAGAAATGCCCTTTCCCCATCAGCACCTGTTCAACTACTTCTGATGTTAAAGAGTTGGCCAGTGGGAGTTTAAATGACTTGTCCAGATCTAGACAGCCAATATGCATTAGAAATAGGAAACGGAACTTGAACCCAAGTCTTCCTGATTTTGAAGCCATCTCTTTATCCACTATGCTATATTGCCTCTGCTGGTCTAGCGATAATGTCGCAAAAGGAAATGGAATTACTCTAGCATCAATTGTTCTTGAGGAAACCAATAGGAAACTTCTTATCAACTTTGCTTCCTTTTGCAATGTTTATAAACAATTTTGTACTATATATAGCTTTTCTCCCAAATAAAAATCAATTTTTAAACTTAGGAAGAATCCAATATATATGTGTGTGTGTGTGTGTGTGTGTGTGTGTGTGTGTGCACGTGTGTGTGCGTATAAATATACATAAATACACATATGGGTATGTATATATGTATGTATGTATGTATTTAAAAAGCAAGACAATATTTGGCACCTTTAGGCTGGACCATCTCTACCATGATGTCTAATGGATAGAGCAATGGGCTTTACTTCAGGCAGAATGATGTTCAAATCCTGCCTAAGATGCTAGCTAGGTGACCCTGTGCTGCTCATTTAAATTCTTGGCTTCTCAGTTTCCTCATCTATAAAAGGAAAAGTTGGACTTAATGGCCTTCAAGATCCCTTCAAGCTCTAAAGCTATGGCAGTGGCCAACATGGATTCTACAGAAACATGTTTTTAAAACTGACATTTAGAAAAATTTTCTTCCTTCCCTTTTTCCTTCTTTCCTTCTTCCCTTCCCTCCCTTCCCTTCCCTCCCCTCCCTCCCCTCCCTCCCTCTCCCTCCCTCCCCTCTCCTCCCCTCCCCTCCCCTCCCCTCCCCTCCCCTCCCCTCCCTCCCTCCCTCCCTCCCTCCCCTCCCTCCCCTCCCCTCCCCTCCCCTCTCCTCTCCTCTCCTTTCCTCTCCTCTCCTCTCTTCTCGCTCTCGCTCTCTCTCTCCCTCCCTCCCTTTCTCTGTCTTTCTGACTTACATAAAGGTATAAATGACATGGCTGTCAAATTTTCAGGTGTCAAAGTTAGGAGGGAACGTTTCACGTATGGGCTATTGGGTTCAATCTGTGGTTCATACTTTATGAAGAGCATTGATAATTTGAGGTGAAGGTGCTGAGTACCTTGACAAACAAGGATCAATGGTTTTAAGTCAGGATTTTTATCCTGAAGAGGAGAAGACTGGGAGGGAGGAAGATACAATGACTGTCTTGCTGTAGTTTTTGAAAGACTGTCATTTAAAAAGTAAAAAGAGGGCTTACATTTATTTTACTTAGCTCCAGGGATAGAATTAGGAACAATAAGTAAAAGCTATGAAGGGGTAGATTTAGGCTTGATTGAGGGGGGACAGAGCCCTCAAAATGAAAACTATCTGAGAGTGGAGTATGGATTGCTTCAGAGTGTGGCTGGTTCTTCTTCAGTCTCTGCTGGATAACCAACAGCTTCTCAGGGAGGGCATTCCTCTTCAAATATGGGTGGGCCTGCCTAGATGATCTCTGGGTTTCTTCTTGCTCTGAGATGCTTCGATTCTATGAGCTCATGGCTGGCTATGTGATTTCTAAAATCCTATGAAATGTACTTGTGTAGCCAAGACCTGGCTATACTTTCCTCCATTATTCAGGAAATACTGATCCACCAGATGGCGATATAAGCCTATTCCAGTGCCTGGCATCCTAACCATGAGCTAAGGGCAGGGGTGTGTATCCTGTGTTTTAATGTATCTAAAAGATGGCTTTTATATGGAGAACTTAATTGTTAATAGACACTTCCCATGCTTAAAAACGCTGATGCTTACATTTTATTCTTCTTCTTCTCATTCTTAGACGTCTTGTTTATATATAAGTGCTAGTATGTTGGATCTCCCATTAGATTCTGCTCTCCTTGGGAGCAGAGATTGTTGTCTTTCTTTGTATCCCTAGTACTTAGTGGTCAGTCAGTCAGTCAGTCAGTCAATAAACATTTATTAAGTGCCTATTGTGTACTAAGCACTGGGGATGCAAAGAAAGATAAAAGATAGTCTTTGCTTTCAAGGTGCTCACAGTCTAAGGGGAGAGATGCAAACTATGGCGTCTAAACAAGCTGTGGTTAGGATCAATTGAGTGGCTTCCTGTAGAAGGTGGGCTTTTAGCGGAGACTTGAAGGAAGCCAGGGGATCCAGAAGGTGGAGATGAGAAGAGAGAGCATTCCAGATATGGAGAACAGCCAGTGAACATGCCTGGAATTGAGAGGTGAGTATGTTGGGTAAGGGACAGCAAGGAGGCAAGTGCCACTTCATTCCCCAAGGAGGGAACCAAGTAGGAAGAAGAGAACAGCGCAGAGAAGGAAAAATTAAATAAATCGTTGGGTTAATTCACTTAGAGTGCTATACAGTTAGTGTTTGAGTTAAGCCTGGAATTAGGTAATTAGGGAGTGATGTGAATAGAGTCACCTAAGAGCCAGGGAGCCCTGCCTCTGATCCATACTGGCTATATGACCTTGGACAAGTCACTTAACCTCTCAATCCTCTACGCAACTCTTTCAGTTTCAGGACAGCCCACCTGCACAGGTAGAAGGAATCTTCCCTTCTGGGAGTTCTCTATGCCAATGAAATCTCAGGTTCATTCTCTATAATTAGAGATGTAAATAGGAACTCTGAGAACTGAGAGCAGATAGCTCTGACAGATTCAACTGAGTTGAAGCAGACATTGAAAGAGACTCAGACTTGAGATTGAAGACTGTATTCAGAGAGAGAGTCCTTGGTAAGGAAATTACAAAGAGAAAAGAAGGCGAAGATGGGTGGGGGCAAGCTTCTATCTATCTATATCTATCTATCTATTTTTGGCAAGGCAATTGGGATTAAGTGCCCTGCCCAGGATCACACAGCTAGTAAGTATCATGTGTCTGAGGCCAGATTTGAACTCATGTCCTCTGACTCCAGGACTGGTGCTG
>NW_027555514.1:260164864-260294864 GCF_003287225.1 Phascolarctos cinereus | reverse complement strand
GTACTACATATCAGGTCTAACCCTAAGCCAGGATCCAAGACTTAGATTCTTGCTCCTCCTTTGCCTAATAGTGGCTCCAATGATGGTGGCAAATACTCTTAATTTGGCACTTTTCTATAAAATGAAGGGGTTAAATTGGATAATCTCTGATCGTCCTACTAACTCTGACATTTCATGATTCATTCCCTATATATAAGGTCAACCCTGTAATTTGCATTTCCACAAGTGTGGTATGCCTGAACTCTTTATGCAAACATGCTTTGTCTTCTGTTGATTTCTCACATTTACAACACATCCAGGCAGGCTCAGAAGCCAGTCATAAAACTACAGCTAGGCTTGACACCAGAGGTCATCTAATCTAACCTTCTTCTTTTGCAGAGAAGCAAAATGAATTCCAAAGAAGTGTTGTTGTTTGCCCTTCATTCTCAAAGAGGACCATGACATCAGGGAGGTAATGCCATGACTTGCAAGTGAATTGGATTTAAGTAAGGGAGGGCTGGGCAAAGTCACCAGCCTCACTTTCAGCCCCGGAGCCATGTGGGTTCAGTGGACAGATAAAGATCAGGATAACTAGAGATCCCCCCCCTCCAAAGACTTGAATGACTTGTTCAAGGTCACATAGCTGGTAAGTAGTCAGGACTTGAACCCAGGTCATTGGACTCCAAACACCACCCTCTTTACATCAGGCTCTGTAGCCCTACCTTCATACTGCTAGGTAACAGTAGAAGCTCTTACTTAAAGAGACACATAGCTAGACTTGAGAGTAGACAGATAAATTATTACTTACATTTATAAAGAATTTAAAGATTTACAAGGTGATTTCTTCATCACAGGGAAATAAGTAGCACAAGTATTATCCCTGTTTTATGGCTGAGTAAATTGAAGCCCTGAGTAGTTAAGAGACTTGGTACAGTTAGTAAGTGTCAAAGCAAGGGGTCTAGCTCAGGTTTCTCCAGGGTCTCATATATTTTCTGCTACTATTCAAAAACCAGTTCATAATAGAATTTTGTAATAGGGAGTCTTAGAAATTGAGCTCCCTCATTTCACAGTTAAGGAAACTGAAATCCGTTAGACTAATCTATGTACCAAATGTCACAGAATCTCAGGGTTAGAATGGAACCCAAGGGCCATCTATGGTAACTCCTAAAGCATAATATCATAGAATCTTAGATGTGAAAGGCACCTCAAAAGACTAGTTAGTGGCAGATCCAATATGGTGTCCCCACTAAGAATGTGAGCTCCTTGAGGCTAGTGACTGTTTTTCACAATTCTTTGTATCCCTAGCACTTAGCACAGTGCCTGGCACCTACTAAACACTCAATAAATGCGTGTTGACTTGATAAATTGAGTAGGGCTAGCCTTTCCTGACTCCTAAGCCAGGGTGCTTTTCATTAGTGATTAATTTGCTGATTGATTGTCCTTCCTTGTCACAAATATAGGTCATGATAATATACTTGAAATTCTATAGTAGTAATTCCTTCTCCAGTTATTGCTAATTGAACTGGAAAACTCATCTTTCATAAATGTGGGGAAAAGACAGTAATCTGCTATATTTTTTTCATTGGCATTTTGGCTTTTGTTTTGGAATTTCCCTCCCACTCCCTCACTATTCCAGTCCTTCATTGTAATCACGCCTGTAAATGTCATTATGATGTCATTTCATTAGGAAAGAATACTCTGTTCATTGGTGAGGAAAACTTTACTGGAATCAACAATTGGAATTTCTAACCTGCATTTTTCTGTTTTCCTCTTTAATCTGTGATTGAAAGATCCAGCAGGTTCCATCAAACTCGCTTTTACTTGGTCAGAGAGTGTTTTGACAGCATCTTTTTCCAGGAATGGTACAAAGAACTGGGCAGGGAATAATTTTTTTTTCTCCCATAAGTCAAACAAAATAAAATATCTGTCCACTAAAAGCTACCTTCCTGACTAGCAATGAGATGAAATTTAGCAAGTGTTGGAAATGCATACAGCCCAGAGAGAAAGCAAGAGTAGTGTTTGCATTTTAGGCATTGCTCAGAAGGATGGACTATGTCAAGTATAGTTGATTTTTTTTCCTGTGGAATTTTATTTTTTTTCTTTGTGTAATATTTATGGCATGTGGAAGAAAGAAGGAAAAGAATAGCTTAACTGTTTTGGGTTCATTGTAATTTGCAATTTAAAATTCATAAAGAATCATTTCAAGTAGAGCAGATGAGGATGATGATGAAGATGATGATGAGGATGAGGATGAGGATGAGGATGATGATGATGATGATGATAAGAGGTCATATTGTGTGATGTAGAGAGGACTTGGGATTAGGAATATCTGGGTTTAAGTCCTGCTTGGGACATATGTTATCTCTATGACTAATAGAAAGTTACTTAACTTTTTAGTGCAGAAGAAATTCTCAAAGAATGTAGGTAAGGGATAAGTTACTGATTTTTCTTAGCAGAGGGAGTAACCACACCAGGGTGTTCTCACCACCCTTGTGACCCTGGGCAAATTACTTGACCTACATATGCCTCAGTGTCTATCTTCATATTTCTCATAGATGTCCCCTTCTTTCCACTCATGCAATCATAATCTTCACTCAGGTCCTCAGCACCTCCCATATGAACTGTTATACTAGCCTTCTAATCAGTTTCCCTATTTTAACTGTCCCCAAGGGTCTTTTCTTTTCTTTTTTTTTTTTAATTAGGCAATTGGGGTTAAGTGACTTGCCCAGGGTCAGTCACACAGTGTCAAGTGTCTGGTCTGAGTCTGAATTTGAACTCAGGTCCTCCTGACTTCAGGGCCCCATGCTCTATCCGCTGCACCACCTAGCTGCCCCACCAGGTTATTTTCTAAAGCATAGATCACACTTTCACTGAGCCACAGTAATCCTTTATTACTACCAACAATTATATATATTATATATATATATATATTATATATATATATATATATATATATATATATTATTTTGTTTGGCATTTTAAGCTCTGTATAATCTGATTCCTTCCTATCTCTTGTATCCTACTCCCCTCCATGTACTCCAGTAATACTTATGGTTCCTCAAGCACAACGCTTTTCCTGCCATTATATTGGCTGTCCTCTGTACCCCTCACCTCAGCCTTCTAGTACAGACACATAGGTGGCACAATGGGTCTGGAGTCAAGACAACTTGAGTTCTTGGATGCCTACTAGCTGTGTGACCCTAGGCAAGTCACCTCTGTTTACCTCAATTTCATCTTCTGTGAAATGGAGATAATAACAGATCTTCCTCCTAGGGTTATTGTGAGGATCAAATGAGGTAATATTTGTAAAGTGTCACCCTGGCACATAGGAAGCACTGTACAAATGTTATTTATTTTTACAGAGAAATGCTCTTTTTTTTGGGGGGGTTAAGTTTAGAATTAAAAAAAGAAGTCAATTTAATAATATTTAATAATTTAATTTAATCAATCGAAATAACCAATAATTATTAAATCATTATAGTAATTCATTGTGTATTATTATATTTTATACAATGTTATTATATTGATGATAGTAAATTGATTTAATTATATTTAATAATTTAATCCATTTAAATAATTAGTGGTTATTTATTACAATAATGTTTATATACTATTAATAATAATAAAATCAATTTAATAATAATAGAAACAAGACACAGAGGAAACGGCAATATAGTATGATGAGGCACTGTTAAGGCTTCTGGACTGTTGCTTTACCTTTACGATGGTGCTTAAGGAAGCCATTCTCATTCTCTTTACCCAAGAGACAACAGGAAAAGAGCAGAGGACTTGGAGAATGAGGTCCTCAGTTCAAATCTAGCTCACCCAGACAGCAAGTCCCTTCACTCTCTCAGATTGCTTCCTCACCTGTAAAATGAGGAGGTTGTGCTCAGTGACCTCTGAGGTCCTTCCCAGCTCTAAATCTTATGACCTCCCCCTGGAAGGTTGATGCCTCTGCATCAACACTGACACCCTCCCTCTTACTTCTTACTTTTAAGGCACTGGGGGCAGTTTGGTGCCGGTCACTAAAGTGCTTTGATTTTCTCCTTTCTAAAAATCAACATAGCTTTATTGTGTTTACTCTCAGTCTACTCCAGGGCATATGGTTTGTGTTACCTGTCATTTTCTTCACACTTTTCTTATTAGATTGTATTTCCCTTTCATTTCTCTTGTTAGAAGTCCATCCAAGAAGTTTCCTGCCGCATGTCGAAAACTGAAATACAATTGACTCAGGTTTCTGATCCTTGAATTTTTTTATTGCTCTAATGACCACTCCACCCTCCTTTGGGGGGCAAGGATGGGAACTGGGGAAAGAAGGGGTGGAATTTCATCGAATACGGATTTTTTTAAAAAATTGCTAGGAATCCAACAGAAACGTTGGGAAGAGTACTGAAAATGAGGAATAGGGCATCTAAAGTTAGTCACTCAGTAATATACACACAATCTAAGGCTCCAGATCGGGGCGGTTTAGCAGGAGAAGTGTGGGTTTTGGAATGTAGAGACCCAGGATATAGGCCCACATGGATCAGGAAAGAGTTGGGTGACTTTGGATAAAATTCTCTTGTGTCATTGTTTTAAAACTGTTTATTGATGTCTTTTGGTTTTTTTCCTCCTCATCTATCTTTCCTACTCTATCCCTACATAGACTTTCTTCTGGAAGCCAGCCTTCATAATAAATACTAAAAAAGGAAAATAAAAAAATCAACAATATATTGCAAACATCTGATACTATATAATTATGCGTATATGTATAATATATGGAGCACTTCAAACATTTGCAAAGCATTTCGTAAATATTATTTTATTCTCCTAACAAGTCTGGGAAGTAGACACTATTATTATCCTTATTTTATAGATAAGGAAACTGAGGCAGGTAAAGAGAGGCCAAGTAACAAGGTCAAATAGCTAGTAAGTGTCTGAGGCTGGATTTGAACTCAGGTTATCCTGATTCCAGGTCCAGCATGCTTCTCACTTCACCACCTAGCTGACCCTAAAATAATAGCTAGCATTTATGTAACACTTTAAGGTTGGCAAAGTACTTTGTAAATATTATCTCACTTTATCATCACATCAGCCCTGGGAGGTAGATGGTATTATTATCCCCATTTTACAGATGAAGAAACTGAGGCAGGCAAAGTTAAATGATTTGCCTAAGGTCACACAGCTAGGAAGTATCAGAGGCCAGATTTGAACTCAGGTCTTCCTGACACCACCTTAGTTACTACTCTGCAACATTCCACACTCTTGTGCCCCCACCTCTGTTAAAAAAAAAAAGAAAAAGAAGTTGGGGAAGAGCTCAAACAACATCCTTAACCTTTCTGGGCTTCATAAGATTGTACACGTAGAGAGAGATAGACATCTTAAAGGTCATTTAGTTCAAAGTCCTCATTTTACAGATAAGGAAACTGAAGACCAGAAAAGTTATATACTTTGACCAAGGTCATACATAAAGAATCGAGATTTGAATTCAGGCCCTCCTGAGCTACTGACTGCTCTTTTACCCAATGATTCTGCCTGTTAATTGTCTTCATCTTTAAATGAGGATAAAATAGCTATATTAACTCTCTAAGATTATGGAGAATATTAAAGTAGGCATGGATGTGAGAAGTCCTTTGAGAACTATAAGATAGTGTAAAAATACAGGCACTATAATATATAACATATACATAAAACTTACAATAATAATACATATTGTACATTTACATAAAATAAATATTTGCATGTTATTTATAATTTATATAGATGTAATATACATACATACATACATATATATATATATATATATATATGTGATATACACATACATATTTATATAGATGTAATATAAACATATCCCCTCCTGGATCACCTCCTTGTTGTGGGGGAGGGCCTTACATAGCCCAGTTACCCAAGATGTACAGGTCATTGGGGAGAGTTCTGACAAATGGTGATCCACTGGGGAAGGAAATTTCAAACCACTTTAGCGTCTTTGCCAAGAAACGCTACTGGACAGTGTTAGCCACGAACACGAGCTTGGCCAGACTTTGGGAGATGGTGGAATACTATGGCCCACGGGGTCACAAAGAGAGGACTGAACGACTGAATAACAGCAACATACATATTATATGTACATTCTTGTAAAAAGGAAAATAAAAGTGATAAAAGCAGAAATACACATAGGCAGGCTTAGTTCTAGGTGAAACTATAAAGAATGTGAAATTTATCATGGGTCATCCTCTATTCCTCCCATCATTTATTTTTATGGTTCACAGCCTCTGGCACCCAGTACCCTTATTCTCACCCTGGATGCTAAGTATCCAATCAGTAATGGGAACGATTCATGTCCATAATCCTCAGCTCCATAAAAACTTACCCATCCCATGCTATTGCCCCCTGATGTCCTGAGCCAAACTCCTTCAACAGACGTCTTAAACTCATATGTCCAAAACAGAATGCACTGTTTTCCCCCCAAACAGTCCCTGACTCCTACATTCCATATTACTATAGAGGGCATCACCATCCTTCTACATCCTCGGGCTCACAACCTAGAAGACATCCTGCATTCTTCATGATCTCTCATATGCAGTCTGTTCCCAGGGTTATTGATTTCACTTTCGCACCCTCTCTTGAATGTGCCCTCTTCTCTCCTCTGACACTGCCACCTCCTGGTACAGACCCTCATCACTTCAAACTTGGACTGTTTGAATAGTCTGCTGGTGGGTCTGCCTACCTCGTCTACCTGCTCCCATCCGTCCTCCATTCAGCCACTAAAGTAATGACGTGCCTGCATCAAAGAAGGAACTGTGCTCAATGAGCAACACAGAATTACAGTAGCTCAAAAGAAATGCTGAATTACAATAGCTCAAAAGAAACATAAGATGCAGAAATCTAGAGATATCTCCATCCCCAAAGTTCAAGCAGACTACTCGTGCTCGACCTGTGGTAGAGCTTGCTGAGATGGTGCTGGTCTGATCAGCCACAGTCGGACACACAGTACCTCACCCCCAACATTGTGATGTTATTTTGGTCCTCTTTGAGTATGAAGGAAGAACTACAAAGTGATTTTCCCAAAGCACAGGGCCAACTGTGTCACCTTCCCCCTCTCCTTCACTCAATAAACTCAAGTGGCTCCCTATTGCCTTCAGCTCTCTAAGTAAAACCCTTCTCACTTCCCTGCTCTTCAGTCCCATATCAACAGTTCCCTATCAGATATTTCAGACTGTGTCCTAGAGACATCTTAAAATCAACATGAACTCATGATCTTTTTCCTGTAACCTCCCCTATTCAAAATTCTGATTGAAGGCATCCCCATCCTTCAAGCTTTCCAGCATCTCAGGTTTCTGACTTCAGCCTTATCCTGACCTCCTCACTCTCCCTCACTCCCCATTATCAGTCAATTCGTTGCCGTATCTTGCTATTTCTACCTCTTGCTTCTGACACCCTTTCAATCACACAGCTATCGCTTGTGTTCAGCCCCTTATCAACTTTTCCTAGATTATTGCAACAGCTTTCAAATCAAGGTTCCTTTTTTAAGCCCCTCTCCTCACTAGTCCAGCCTATTCACTCCTGTGAAAGTAATTTTCCTTAAGCACAAATCTGATCATGTGATTCCCCTACTCAGTCAAGTCCAGTGGCTTCCTATTGTCTTTCAGATCAATAATGAATTCCTCTGTTTAACTTTTAAAGTCTGGCCCCAACTTAATGTTTCCAGTCTATTGGGAGGGGAGCATTATTATCTCTGCCACACTGCAATACAAACAGACTGACTTTCTCTCTGTCTCTTACACACAAGTCAAGACATCACATGTGACATCATTGGTCCTCTTTCAAAACGAAGGACAAACAACAACATGGCCGTGTTCTATCCCATCTTTATGTCTCTGTACTGGCCATTCCTCCATGCCTGGAATGCACTCATTTATGGGTGATGTCCAGTGAGCCAGTCTGGGAAAATTATGAGAGGGAATAATGTGAGATCTGTCTGGAAGGATAGAGTGTGAAGGACTTTAAATGCTGAAGAAAGCATTTTGTATTTTGTCCCAGAGTCAGCAAGGAGCCAGATCAACATTTTGTAGAGCAGAGTAGAGTGTTCACATGTGTTCAGATTTCTGGCAAATTGTCTCTGGGGTCTACATGATTACTAAGGTCCCTGTGAGCAACAGGAATGGCTGAGCTTCTGTAACAGAGTACTCATGGGAACAACCTTTCTCTTCTTTACTGCTCTCCAACTTCCTTTGAAGGCTACTCTTCTAAGATTTACAGCAATCTTTCTTGCCTACTTTGCTATTCTAACTAAATACTTTTGTAACGAAATTAGGAAATTTTATAGGTTTGGGGCTTGTGTTGCTCTGTCCTTTAATTCAAGATGATTTGATCCAATCTATAATCTTGTCCATGACTCTTTGAAAGTTTGCTTTTAATATGAGATCCTAGAAATGAAATGGACAGCAAGGTGGCAGAGTAGATAGAGTGCCAGGGCTGAAGTCAGGAAGACTCATCTTCCTAAGTTCAAATCTAGCCTCAGACACTTACTCACTGTGTGACTCTGGGCAAGTCACTTAAGTCTGTTTGCTGAGTTCGAGAAGGAAATGGTAAACCACTTCAGTATCTTGGCCAAGGAAAAAAAACTGTAAATGGGTCATGAAGAGTTGGCCATGACTGAAATGACTGAACAACAAGAAGTGATATGGAAAACATTTAGAAAGGAATGAGCAAACAAAGAAACAAACAAACAAAATATATATGTATATGTATATGTATATGTATATGTATATGTATATGTATATGTATATGTATATGTATATGTATATGTATATGTATACGTATACGTATACGTATACGTATATGTATATGTATATGTATATGTATATGTATATGTATATGTATATGTATATGTATATGTGTATGTATATGTATATGTGTATGTATGTATATATACACACATATATCACATGTATATGTTTTTTGTTTGCTCACTCATTTCTAAACATATATACCTACATACATAAACTTTAAATACAGTTACATATAATTTATATAGATTTATATATAATTTTAAAGTGAAGAAATAAAAGTGAGGGAAGCTTATCTAGAAAGTTTGGAAAATATATTGTCAGAAAATAGAGTTGATAAGAGCCAGATTGGAAGATGTCAACAAAGATGTAGGGGAAAGGGATGAAGAACCATGAAGGGAGGGGCAGCTAGGTGGCACAGTGGATAGAGCACTGGCCCTGAAGTCAGGAGGACCTGAGTTCAAATCCAGCCTCAGACCAAACACTTGACACTTACTAGCTGTGTGACCCTGGGCAAGTCGCTTAACCTCAATTGCCTAAAAAAAAGAAACAAAAACAAAAAAACAAACAAACAAGCAAAAAAATCCATGAAGGTAAGGACCATAAGATTACAGATTTAGAACCAGAAAGCATCTTGGAAATCATTGAATCTACTCATCATTTTATAGATAAAGAAGCTGAAAAACAGAGTTGTCTCTTGTCCAAGTCATAGAAATATTCAGTGGCAGAGCTAGAATTCAAACCCAAATCCTTTGATTTCAAAACTAACCCTTTTTTCACATATAAGTCAACTTCACTTTCCCCCATTTTACATTGGAAGAATATGATAGAAATGGAAAATAAGTTTAAGGGAAACTTGGAGGAATGAATCATTGAAAAGCATGGCCCCTCTAACACTTGGCACTGAAGGAACAGAACTCTCTGTCTTTTCTTGTGCCAGCAAGATCTTATTCAAAGTCCATTCCAATTCCATGAAGTATCAATATCATTGGGAAAAGTAAAATTGTTTTTGCTCCTTGGCCAACTGACATGAGACATCTTCCAAAATTTTTCAAGTGTTTCTGAGCCCAATGTTTATAGGGTCTTTTGTAATACAGAATTATACCCTAGAAATTGGAATCAGAGGTCTGTTTGGAGATGAAAATACTCAATAATAAGGGAAGAATCCAAAATTAATTTCAGCCATGGATTTCCCCAAAGACCCAAATTGCCTTTTATAAGAAGGAACGTTGCATGCTTGGCAGGATTTATTTTTTAAATAATCGTTGTACAGTTAATATATATATATATATATATGCTATAATATATATATATATATGCTATAAGGCAGCATATATCTTTGCAACTTGGAATGAGATCAACACATTAACAGAGGAGGACTTCTCATTTTTCTTTAGAAATATTTTGAACTTTTGTTTTGAAATCATATTTATATGCACATACCCTAGAATCACAGTTTTCAAGTAGAAGGGACCTTAGCAACTATCAAAGCCAGCTTATACATTTTACCTGTGGGGAAACTGAGGCACAGCAAAGTTAAATACCTTATCCAGTCTCAAGTAGTTAGTAAATGTCTGAAGTAGGAATCAAACTGACATCTTCCTAAATCTAAGCCCAGTGTTCTGTCTACCATATCACCCAGCTGCATACCTTCCTACCTCCCACCCCAAGAACCACCCTTTGTAAAATAAAATTAAAAAAAAAGAAAGAAAACCAGCAGTTCAGCAATACTAATTAACATGTCAACTGAATTCTGCAAGTCTAGAAGGAGATATGTCTTCTTCTCATCTTCAGGGACAAATCTGATAATTATAATAGCACAACATTGAGTTTGGGAGTTTACTTTGATCGCTGTTACTACTCGTTCCATTAACATCGTTGTATTCACGGTGACAGAGGGCAGTGAGGTGGCGCCATAGTTCATACAGCCCTGGCCCTGGAGTCAGTAAGACTCATCTTCCTGAGTTCAAATCTGGCCTCTGACACTTACTAGCTGGGTTACCCTAGGCAAGTCGCTTAACCCTGTTGCCTCAGTTTCCTCATCTGTAGAAGGAGCTGGAGCAGGAAAGAGCAAACCACTCCAGTATCTTTTGCAAGAAAACCCCAAATGGGCTCTTGAAAAGTTGGACATGACTGAAAATGACTGAACAACAACAGTCACTCTGTGTGTGTGTGTATGTGTATGAATGTATGAATGTGCATGTACACATACATGTTCTTCTAAAATATGTACATACATATACAGATATACACACATTTTTTCTGGCATTACTTTGTATCAGTTCACATAAGGTTTCTCATACTTCTCTGTATCCATCACATTCATTATTACTTAAAGCATAGTAATAGTCTACATATTTGACTTCTTGCATTTGTCAAATGGAAACAGGCAGAGAGAGATTAAGTGACTTGTCCAATGTCACACGGCTAGTAAGAATTTGATGTAGGACTTGAATCCAGGTCTTCCTGATTACAAGTGAGAAGGAAACTAAGAACATGAAAGACAATCCCTAATTCTCTTCTCAGATAAATGGTTCCCCCATCTCTCTCTCCTCCACATAGTTTCTGTCCAGCTAGGTCATTCAATTCTCATCTCAGTGTCCCAGCATTTATTCTTTATGATTACCGACTGCTGCCTGTCCTCAAGATTTTCTGGTCCCCACCATTGTGACTCTTTCTGGGTCCTCTCTTATCTCACCTTCCATTCTTCTCCTCAACCCTTATGCCTGCCAGAGATCCAGCACCCAGATATACGCAAGTGTCTGGCTGTCATCCCATGTCCCTTCCTTTATGACCTCCAGCCCCTTAACTAATGTGGTCTTTTGAAACTTCACACTCTCAGGTCTAACTCTACTTAGGTTCTTCTATCTCCCCATCCTAAAGGAATGGGAAAGAGTCAATTTATGAATCACAAAGTTTCAGTCTGTCATGGTGTCAGAAGAACTCCACAAAGGTTCAAATAGGAGGGTGGGGTTGGTGTTTCAATAGGTTTTTTCAGGCAGAATACATGGTCTCTGGTGTCTGGTTATAAGAATAGGAGGCCTAGAGATGTTAAATGACCTGCCTGTGCTCATTCAGTTATAGATCTTTGGGGAAATGCATAAGATCATAGCCTGGGAGCTAGGAAGGACCTTAGAGGCGTCCTCAGCTTATGGATGTGAAGTTGAGTGGAGAAGGGAAATGATTTGTCCAAGAGCATACAGGTGGTAAGTGATACAGCCAGGATTCAAACTCTTAACAATGACATACCATTCCTGATGCTAAGGTTTAATACATCCTCTGCTGTTATGCTGTCTCTTATTGTTTCACTGGCCCTATCTTTCTGTGGCAGTGCCTGGGAATAAGAGATTGGTCAATTGTGAGCGCTCCAGAAATTGCCCATGATGGGACCTAACTGCAGCCTTTCTTAATTGGTGTGTGCCTATGTTGTTTTCTTCTCTCATATGTAGATTATAGCAGCAGGAAGATGAAATACTAGTGATAATGCAAAGGGCTAATATCCCTTGTTTTACTGGATTAAACTTTTGAAGGCCATGCTTCCATTAAAAAAACACAGCCCTGATGTGAGACATCAAATATTTCTCCAATTATTTAAATTGTTTTTATGTACTGGAATATCATTTTGTAATTGTGTCTATAGAAGTCTTTAGTGAATCTTGGAATAATGAATCTTAGATATTTTATAAATTTTGTAGGAATTTTGAATAACTTTCCTTTTCAAAAAATTTTCCCTTGATTTTGTTATTGCTAAATAGAAATGCTAGTGTGTGTGTGTGTGTGTGTGTGTGTGTGTGTGTGTGTGTGGTGTTAATTTTGTATCCTACTACTTGGCATAAGCTACTAATAGTAACATGAGTCATGGAAGTAACAAGACTGTCTTCAAAGACAGGGAGACCTAGAGACCAGTCTTACCTCTGACACATGTTGGTTGTGTGATCCTAAGCAAGTGACTTAACCTCTCAGATCTCAGGTCCCATCTCTCTCCAAAGTTCTAATCATCTCTTAATTTCCAAATCTAATGGCTTTTCTTATGCTTCTTGATTTCTCTACAACTTTTGACATACTGTTGATCCCTCTCTTCTTGAACATCTCTCCTCTCTAGGTTTTCATGACATTATTCTCTTCTGATTCTCCTCTTACCTGTCTGACTATTCCTTCTCTGTCTCCCTTGCTCCATCTTCATCCACATCAAGCCTGCTAAGAGTAAAGGTTACCCAAGTCTCCGTTTTGGGCACTTTTCTCTTCCATCTCTATACTATGTCACTTGGTGATTTCTTTAGTTCCCATGGTTTCAATTATCATCATCGTGCAGATGGCTCTTAGATCTGCTCATCCTATCCCTACTTCTCTCTAGACCTCCATTTTCATATCTCCAACTGCCTTTTAGACCTCTTAAACTCAACATGTCTAAAACTGAACTCATTATCTTTCCCACTAAACTCTTTTCTCTTCCTGACTTCCTTGTAACTAATGAGAGTGTCATCATCCTGAGTTAGTACTTCGGTATATATATCTTGGATATGCAATGCAGATAAAGCGTGAGTTGGGTCCACAATTGAAGAGGAAGAGAAGGAGGAAGAGGAGGAGAAAGAGGAAGAGGAGGAGAAGGAGGAAGAGGGGAAGAATAAGGAGACATTGAGATACATCCCATAGATTTAGAGCTAGAAGGGACCTCAAAGGCTGTCCAGTCCAACTCTTATTTTACCATTGAGGAAACTGAGGCCCAGAGAAAACAAATGAGAGGCCCATGGTCACATAGGTAGTGAGCATCAGAGATGGCATTCTAATTCAGGTTGCCTGACTCTTGAGCCAATATTCTTTCCACTGGAGCATACTGCCTTCTTAGCTCTAGCTCTTTTTCTATTGGACCATGATGCCTCCTAATAAAATAATGGTGGTCATTTTCATACTATTCTTATTGTGGCCTGAAATTTCATCTGTTTTGGATAATAATTAAGAGAGAAGTTCTAATTTTTTTTTGTTTTTTGTTTACAGCCAGGCTAACATTCAAAATATACTTACTTTTTCTTATTCCATTTTGGTGATGTTCTCTAGGCACTCAACTTTCTATTGCACATCATCTAGAAAGTGATGTGAATTTGAAACGTGAGCATCTTCTGACCTGGGACATCTTCCAGCTCCCTACCCTTAATAGTTTGGCTGGAACTAGTCTAAATTGATCAAGATTCATAGTTATCTTCTCTTTTTCATATGGACACAGCTCGCAGGATATCAGAAATCTTCCCAAAGCTAGCACAAAGGAATTTAGCTGAGAGTTTGAAATGCATCCAAATATTAGAGACATGTTGAGACCTACCATGAATATCTGTGAAAGGTAGAAAGCATGTCCTGGGGGCAGCAGAATGACACAAATAACACTTGGTGCAGGTTTATCGTCATCCTTTGCACGCAAAGGTGATGAAATGTTGTCCTTTATGATCCCCCTGAAAGGGTCTTGAAAACCCCAAGGGGTTTCCGGGACCACAATTTGAGAAACAGCCAGATGTCATGGATACAATAATAGGACTTAGCGTCCTAATAGATATGGGTTCAAATCCCACCTTAGAAACTTATTAACAATATGGGGTCTCTCTGAGTCTGTGTTTATTCATCTCTAAGATGAGGACATTGGACTTTATGATCTCTAAAGTCAGAAATTCAATTCTATTTTTTTTAATCTATAAAAACTTTTTAAAAAGCACTTTTATCACTATCTATTAACCTCCCCCTCCCCATTTCCCTTACAGGCCTTCCCATTTAACAAATACATCCAGGATGTTCCAAAATTCTGCATGCAGTTTTAAGCTACTAAAACCATGAAGAATTTTTAGATATTCCATTTAGTCCAGCAAAACAAATAAACCACATCTGAGAATACATAATTCACACAACACTGGTAGTTCAATACCTCTCTGTCAAGACACGGGGAGGGAGACTACATCATAAGCACTTTCAGGTCACTATTATTGGCTGTCTGGATCAGAGTTCTCAGGTCTTTTAACTGTTGTTTTTCTTCCCATTATATTGCTATCAAGGGAGTATTATTCTTTTCATTCTTTAGGCACCGATTATTAAAGAGAAGGTCTGTGAGGACTTAGAAAGGGGAGTCGTGATCATTATAAACCAGCATGGAGCCATTAAATATTTAGTGGCAAACTAAGTTCATTCACTTTGGTGATGGGGATTCTAGGCTGGGAAATGTGATAAACATGTTATAATGAGGTTGAAGTGAGATGGAAATTGAATTGTTCATAGAGTCCAGTCGAAGAAGATGGGGGCAAATGGTAATTAGTGGTTGTGCAACTAAAAAACTAGTTGGCCAACCAGTTTCAAAGATGGGTGAGAGAAGGGTCATTGTGGAGAAAAGCCTTTGGTGGAGGGCTTTTGGGCTTCTGGACCCCATTAACCATGGCTGGTCAGTGATTCAGATAAATGCAAAGATGGCATACTTATCAGATTTGTGATGACAGAATCAATTGATCAATTAAGCACTACATTTATAATCAGTGCTTACTTATATGCCAGGCATATCCTGAGAACTAAGAAATAAAGAGATCCCTCCCAATTCCTGCCCTCAAGGAGCTTACATTCTATGGAGGCAAAGGTGGGGGGAGAAGCGATACATACATATTAAAGTACAGAGGTATATGGCTCGATGAATAGAAGGCAGGTCCTAGAATCAGGAAGACATCTTCTTGGGTTCAAATCTGGCCTCAGACACTTCCTAGCTGTGTGATCCTGGGCAAGTCACTTAATGCTGTTTGCCTCAGTTTCCTCTCATCTGTAAAAAGAGCTGGAGCAGGAAATGGCAAACCATTCCAGTAACTTTGCCAAGAAAACTGCAAATGAGGTCATGAAGGGTCAGACCCAACTGGAAAACTGAAACTGAGATTAAAAGAATTTGCTCAGAGTATTACAGCTAGGAAAGGTCCAAGCTGCGATCAAACACCTGGTTGTTGGTTTCAAGGTCAGAAATCTAACCATTACACCAAGTGAGAGGTTATAGGGAGAGAAATGGGATGATGACAGAGTCTTGAAGTCTACCCACAGTCAGGGCATTAAACGCCAAATAGAGGGATGTGCATTGGACCCTAGAGAGAATAGGAATCCATTGCAGTTTATCTACAAGGGGAGGAGAACAATAAAAACAGCAGAACAAGAGGAGGGAACAATCATTTCCAAGTTTTTGACAGTGGCACAAATAGCAAATTGATGAAAACTGGCACTTTGTGCAATACTTTGGAAAAGGATGAAAGATGAAGACATGAAATCAGAAAGGATAAGGATAAATCCCTGCCTAGAGTCCTATTCTGAAAATCTATTTCCTTCAAGCTCCAATTAAATTAAATTTTAATTTTAAATTTAATTAAATGTGTATAGTGTACTGATATTTTTGGGGGGCTTGCTTAATCAAGTTTATGTAGTTTCTTCCTTATGGAATTATTATTTTTTAAAGAAAATTGCATATGTTTAAAATCAAAGAAGCATAAAGGTAACTAGAATGATGGAAGTGCTATTATTATTTTTTTAAATCTCTCTAACAATTTCTCACCTGTTATGATTTCTCTCTTTTTCTCAGTATAAGCGAAACAGGCCCAGTTGAATTTTCTCTCTCAAACAGTAGGTGGTGGTGCCGGGTTAGCCATATAAATTTCATTTACTGCTTGCAGATGTGGCCCTGCTGCAGATTAGGAGTAAATGCAGGCATCTGGCTTTGGGTTGGCCAGTTATGAAAATAACTCCTTGGCTTTGTCGAATAATCTACAGAAAATTTAGATTTTCAAATGGCTGTGGAATGTTATTGTCCTCTGGAGGAAGATTCTTAACCTTTTTTTTTTCTTTTTGTTTTTGGTGACATGTACTCCTTGAGCAGTGTCTGGTGAAGCATATAGACCCCTTCTCAGAAGCATGGTTTTAGATGCATAAAACACATAGAGTTGCAAAGGAAGCAGTTATGATGAAAAATTGCTACTTTTTTAAAAAGAAACTTCATAGATCCCAGGTAAAGAACTTGTTCTATAGGAAGGAAGTTATGCCTAGGAATAGTTAGCATGTATAATATAGCATCATATCATAACTATAACTTATATGACAGGAAATGGGTAATAACTGATGTTTAAAGCAAGAAAAACCTATTAGTCATTCAAGATATGTTGATCTTTATTTTGTAGCAATGGATGGAATTGATTTTTTTTTAATTGCTCAAAGACAGAGGCAGTATGGCTCAGTGGATAGAGAACTGTATTCTGAGTCAGAATAGACCTGGGTTTGAAACCTGTCTGCCACAGGCTGGTAATGCTTCTCAATGCTTCAAGGCAGCTCTTTAAGAAATTATGGAGTAGGTGCTAATTTTCACTGACAGAAAAGACTTTTCACTCAGAGCTGCCTACTATGGTGAAGTCACAAGTCTAGTTTAAAAAATGTTTTGAAAGAAAGTGTTTCTAAGTACTAGGTAGCAATTATAAAAAAAAAAATCCTGAAAGTGTTAATGGAAAGAAAAGACCATCTCTACCCAACCCACCACCCCCCTGAAAAAATCAAATGGATCTGTGTTTTTATCAGTATGGATTTGTTGTTATTCAGTTGTTTTAGTCATATTTGACTCTAACTGACCTCATTTGGGGTTTTCCTTGGTAAAGATACTGGAGTGGTTTGCCATTTCTTTTTCTAGCTCATTTTACAGAGCAGGAAATTGAGGCAAGCAAGGTAAAGTGATTTGCTCAGGGTGACACAGCTAGTAAGTGTCTGAGGTCAAATCTGAACTAAGGTATTCCTTCCTGATTCCAGGCCTGGCATTCTATCCGCTGTGCCACTTAGCTGCCCCAATAAAACAAAGATAAAGTTAATTTGTGGTTTTCTAAGTCAATATGCTGTCTGCAGGAATCCTTATGTACAGTTTAGTGGCTCCTGTTTCTATACCACTAAAAGTTAAGTGACTTGCCCAGGGTTGCACAGCCAATATCTGCCAGAAATAGAACTTGAACCTATTTGTTAATAATTATACTAAATTCACATTTTTATAAAGCTATAGGGTTGATAAAGGGCTTTCCTCATAACAACTTTTGATGTATATAGTAAAATTATGTTTTTTCCTGAGGGGGTGAAATATCAGATGTGGAAACCCCCTGAACCATTACAGAGAAGACACAAATCTGTAATTTACAGTCTTGGGGAGTTTCCTGGGACACTGAGAGGTTAAGTGATTTGTTTTTGGTTACACAGCTAGTGTTTACCAAAGTCTGAGTTTGAACCCAGCTTTTCTTGACTCTCAGATCAGTATGCCTCATGTGAAAATATTATTATTCTCTCTCTTCCAT
The DNA here is from genome assembly GCF_003287225.1 of Phascolarctos cinereus. Taxonomy (NCBI): domain Eukaryota; kingdom Metazoa; phylum Chordata; class Mammalia; order Diprotodontia; family Phascolarctidae; genus Phascolarctos; species Phascolarctos cinereus. Next base: position 260,276,797 of record NW_027555514.1, on the reverse strand, counting down.
TTTATGAAAGAAGAAATTGAAGTTCTGAGAGATTCCGTGATTTACCCAGAGCCATACAACTGTAAATGTATCTGAGGCACAATTCAAACCCAGGCTTCCCGACTCTAGGCCCAGTACTCCCCAGATATTTCCCTCTCGCTCTAGTATCTTACAAGGACACTGTAAAACTGATCCTGACTCATTTTTCTTTTTCAGCTCATAACAAAAATTTCCCAGGACTTCAAAAGGGTCTCCCAGGATCTTGGCTTTGGGAACTCATTTTGTTGGATTTTGGAGGGGAAGAGATGAGGGAAATGGAGAACATGGGGCTTTTATTTTAAATTTTTTGTCATTACTTTCAATAAGTGAAATGACATCACTCGGGCATTGTTATTCACTATTGTGCAGTTAGAATAATGGCTGATCATTGCTATAGCCCATTGATCAAACCCTATCCACCATCATAAAGAATATCATAAAGAATAAAGGTCATTCTCATTATCTCCAGTGACTTGCCTTCCATATTGAGGGCTGTGAGGCAGATGGCGTCTCCAAGGATTCATAGCAGCTATTTTTGAATGTTGGATAGCTGACAGATGGACTGGAGAAGAGGCAGGTGGTTGAGAGTCATTGGAATGAGGTAGGACCAGGTGGCTGGCAGCAGCTGAGGGTCAGGGGGTGGAAGCAATACAAGTTCAAATGGTGCAGGGAGGTAATGGGAAATAGCATGAACACGAACTTTCTCTAAATCATATTTTATAGAGCTGGAACTCTGTGGACTATGCATTTTAATTCAGCAACCTCTACTGGATTGCAACACATTCATTCTGCTCAGTTATTCTGTAGCTAGAGCCCAGTGATAAAGTCTTTCTTGTAAGTCACTTAAACTCTCAATTCCTCAGTTTTTCCCTTTATGAAATCAGGAGATGGGTGGGGATTGATAGTCCTTAAGTTTTCTTCCAGCTCTAATATATCTGTTTCTATTAAATTCAAAATAATACAGATAAATGATTTCACCCAAGGCAAACATGAGTGTGTGTGTATGTGTGTGTGTGTGTGTGTACACACATATATAGATATATAGCTAGGCACAAGATACACAGTGATAATATAGGAGTCCTGCCCTCTGGAGACTTTCACTCAACTAGGAGTAAATAGTCATACAGATATACACGCATGCTGTATATACATATACATATATAATATATGTATATTATATATTTATGTACACACATAAAATATGTGCATGTGCATGTACATACCTATAAATAGACACCTATGCATATATACACATGTATGTATGCATGTGCATGTATGATAGTTCCTCTTCTGGAGAAAGAAATGGCAAACCACTCTTGTGTCTTTGCCAAGAAAACCCCAAATGAGGTCATGAAGAGTCAGACACAACTGAAAAATGGTTGAACAACAAACATGCATACATACACATATACACACGTACACGTATGAGTGTATGCATTTATATGTATATATGTGTGTATATACACATATATGTGAAGATGTGTATACACACTGACATAACTAATCACAGAAATCACAATACGATCAGGGCATAAAACAAATATATGTACTATGCTATGAGTACAGAGGAGTGAAGCCACTCCTGCCTAAGGGAGATCAAGAAGAGCTTTTTGGGGGAGGGAGAATTACAGTTCTTGAACATTCCATCTGCTTTTGTCATAGATATTCTGAATTATAGGGATCACCAGTTGGACTCAATATGAATATTATGAATACACATTGTTCTTAACTCTTGAGGCAGATGCTTGGAGTAATAGGGCAATGGGAAGCAGGTAGAGTGTATGTAAGCATGTTACATGAAGAAAGCATCATTAAACAGAATTTTGGAGAACGGAAGGGACATGGCTTACCAGAAACAAGAGAATGGGATTCCAAATCCCTTGCTCCTTGAGTCTTATTCTCATTTGGATACAATCATTTCTGGGAAACCAATAACACCAATCCTTTTTTCCAAATAAATTTTCTGGATGTATTTTATCTTCATATTAGTTATGTTTACCTATATATCCTTCCCCCTCTCTCTCCCAGAGACCCAACTCATAACAAAAGAAGAGGGGAAAATAATTCAGCAAAACCAATCAACATACATAATGAGTTTAATATTATAGGCAGTGTTCCATATCCAAATTGCCCCACCTCTGCAAAGAAGGGGGATAGGGAATATTTACCTTCTAATAGATCTTTGGGAACAAGCTTGATCATTAAGATTTTGCAGCACCTCAGACACAGGACACTTACTAGCTGTGTGACCCTGGGCAAGTCACTTCACCCTAACTGCCTCACCAAAAGGCAAAAAAAAAATAAATTGCAGCATTCAGCTTTGGATGTTTTGTTATTACTGTTCCTTCTGATCCTATTATTGTAGTCATCGTGCATATTTTTTCTAGTTTTGTTTAACTCACTTTGCATCAGCTAATGTAACTCTGTCCATGCTTCTCTGTAGTCATTAGACTTATTGTTTCTCGCAGCACAGCAATATCTCATGATGTTCATACATCACAGTCTCTGTAGCCAGTCTTCATTTGAGGTCCATCTCCTTTGTTTCCAGATCTTTGCTACCATAAACTACACTTCTATAAATTTCATATTGTCCCATTTTCAACTGCTGATAGTGTTTTTTCTCAATAATTCTTAATCAGAACTAAAAATAACCTATTATTTAACAAGACATTTACTTGAATAATAGTTTGCTTATGTTGATTATTTACCTGTTAACTATAAACTATAATGTTTAGGCACATATGTATTTTTCACTGAGTCAGCAAATATAAATAAATATAAATAAACAGAATATTGTTTATTTGCTAATGCGAGTCTCTACACTGCTCCTGTTTCACTATGTAGTGGAGTCATTGAAAAACTGATTTAGAATTCCTAAGCTTTTTGCTTGGCAACATAATAGATACTTAATAAATGCTCTTTATTTCTTTCATTCAGTCATTCATCATTTATCATCCATCCATCCATCCATCCCTCCATACATCCATCCACTCAAGGTGCAACTCAAATGTTATCACTTTTATGAAAAGTTTTCTAATTCCTTTCTCCCTTTTCAAATTACCTTGAATGTATTTATCTGTGTACATGACACATCTCCCTGACCTCAGTGGAATGTCAAGTTCTTTTTGGAAGAGAATATCTAATTTTTAAAATTTATTTTATTCTGAACTAAAGAAATAAAACAAGTATTTCCATAACATAATAGAATAGAAATTTAAAAAAAAGATAATTGCACATAAAACTGCAAATCTACTATGTACAACTTGTTTTTAAATATATAATATTTATATTGCATTTTCCTTTTAGATATATAATAAAGTTATCATATGACTTTCTTTTCCACCTCCCCTCCCCCATCCTAGAGATGGTTACCATTAGATACAAACATGTAATATATGTAAAACCGTTCTATACATACTTCTATTTATCAGTTCTTTCTCTGGATGCAGATAGCATCTTCCTTCATAGGTCCTTTGTAGTTAATTTGGATATTTATAAGGATAGGATCAAAATGACTTAGTCACTCAAAGTCGTACTGTATATAATGTCCTCATCTTCCACCATTTACCAAAATAGCTAATTTTTTTTTTGTTTTGAATCCTTAAACACCTAACATAGAACCTGACACATAGCACCTATTGAACAAATTAATTAGATTGAATCAATGACACTTTTGATTTTCCTATTTTGATCATCAAAAATATAAAATAAATGAAAATAATATTTAAATATCCTTTTGGAAGCTAATTTCCTATAAAACCAAAGTGCATAAGTGTAAGCTAAGAAAACACATTTCTATTTTTGAAGAACAGAAAAGGAGCAGTTGTTAATCTGAGCTTGGAAGAAGAGAGAAAAAAATCTGGCTCCGTATGTTTGACTGGTGATGGGTTTCATCTTTTGTGCTCTGTTCTCTGTGAGTGCTAAGTAAATATTTACAGGATAAAAAAATGGATTTGCTGGAAATTTTTGTTTGTAGAAAGAAAAAGTGATTAGGAAACTAACTAGAAACAGTGTGTGTCATCGTGTATTTCCCCCAATGTTGCCCGATGCTCCTAAAGGACCCTCTGTTTCCTTAGAAGAGGTTTGCCTGCTGGGGGATATTCTAACACATGGATCTCAACATCTTGCTTTTACTAAGCACAATTTGAGATTTTTACCTCTTCAGTCTCTTCTTTCCCACAGGCATTGCTAAGTGTGACATTTCATACTGGTGACGGAAGAGATGGGGAGGTGGGAGAGAGATAAGGGAGCAGAAAGAACAGAGACTTCAGATGCATCTGGTCTGGGGTCATTGGTTCCTGAGGCAGGGTTATGGAGCAGGGGAAAGTTAGCTGTCTCGAGGTGGTAGACCTTAATGCCTGGGGTCTCCTCCTGCAAGACGATTTCCCAGTACTAGATGATCTTCGCTTGCAGAAAAGTCAATACCAGGTAGCAGATCCCTATTTACTGAGATGAGCTGCATTTGTTTTTGTCTTTTTTTTTTTTATTTTGGTTTCTCTATTGTTTGGAACTTGAGCTCCCAATAGAACATTTGAGAAATTATGTCCACAGTCTTTATTTCTTGTAATCTTTATTTTGGTGTAGTGTGTAAAGTTGGACCTGGAGTTATTGCTGTCCTATTGCAAATTTCTCCCTGCCCTTGCCCTTTGACAGCTGTGTGACCTTGGGTGAATCACTTAACCTAATCCTTCTCTTCATAGCCTTAGTTCTCTTATCTGCAAAATGGGGATAATAATGTCAGCAGTGCTTTAACCTTACAGAATTGAAGCCCAAGTGAGGTGAAGCACATAAATAACTTTTCAGACATTAAACTGACGCTCCCCAATTTTGCCCCCACCTCCCACCCCCGACCTTAGTGGAGAAAGAGCTGGCTTCTGAATTAGGAAGACCTAAGGTCAAATTCCACCTGTGAAGCTTATTGGCTATGTGGTCTTGGGAGAGTCACTTTCTTAATCTGCACTCCCCACCCCAACCCCCCCAAACTGTCTAGGACTATAAACTAGAAAGAGTGCTAATTTTCTAGAGCCAGCTAGGAGGCTAAGTGGGTAGAGCATTGGGACTGGATTAAAAAACAAAAACAAAAAAGTTCAAATCTAGCCTCAGATACTTACTAGATGTATGACTCCTAGACATATCATTTAACCTCTGCCTCAGTTTTCCCAACCATAAAATGGGGATAACAATAACATCTGCCTCACAAGGTTGTTGTGAGTCTCAAATGAGATTTTATTGTAAAGCTCTTAGCTATATGCACTGTGCCTGGTGTATAGGAGGCAGTATATAAACGGTTATTCTCTCCCTTCTCATTCTCTTCTCTCCAACCTGCATTGGTAGAGAATGCTCCTCATTGACAGCTGCCTATACCAATGAAATCGCATCTTGTTCTTGTATTTATTTTTTTAACATTCTGTAGACATGTTAGTTATTTTTACTGTTTTTTCAAAGGAAAGCTAATTTACTTCACATGCAGTTTGGTACAGTGTAAAGAACACTGGATCTGGAGCCAGGACCTGCTTTCACTTTCTAGCTCTGTGGCTTGCGGCCTTTATGACCCTGGGGCAAGTCATTTTAACCTCTGTCTGCCTCAGTTTCCTCAACTGTAAAAGGGAGGGTAATAACAGCACTTACCTCCAAGGGTTGTAAAGAATAAATGAGATCAAGTGTTTATCCTGGCATATAGTACACACTTGGTAAATTCTTGTTTCCCAACCTCCCTCTTTCCTTTTCCTTCCTTCCTTCCTTCCTTCCTTCCTTCCTTCTTCCTGCTTTCCTTCCTTCCTGCCTGCTTTCCTTCCTGCCTGCTTTCCTTCCTTCCTTCCTTCCTTCCTTCCTTCCTTCCTTCCTTCCTTCCTGCTTTCCTTCCTTCCTGCCTGCTTCCTTCCTTCCTTCCTTCCTTCTTCCTTCTGCTTTCCTTCCTTCCTTCCTTCTTTTCCTTCCTTCTTCTTCCTTCTTCCTTCCTTCCTTCCTTCCTTCCTTCTTTCTTTCCTTCCTTACCTTAATACAGTACCTGGCACATAGTAAAAAGTCTATGAATGCTAGCTATTATGCTAGATAACTTCACTGATGAAATCACAAGTCCAGACCAATTTGAATAAATCAAAATGGGGCTTTATGGACAGGAATAATACAGGGTGAGAATCTTTGGATTTATTTCTATCTGTCACATAGTAGGCACTTTAAAAAATAACTTCTTGTTTCCTCATTTCCTTCTTTTACTTAATAGTTGTGTGGCCTCAGATATGTCACTGAACTCCAACGAGCCTCATGTTTCTCTTTGGTACAGTAGAGGGGCTGAGCTAGGTGCCTTCTAAGAGTCCTTCAAGCTCGGCATCTCTGCTCCCATGGTCCAGATTCTAAGTACCCCCCACCCCATCTCAGTACTCTGATTCTCTCACTGTGGGTTTATCTCACCTCTCCAAGCCAGCAGAGCCTCCTGTTAGAGTGGCTAGTGTAAATGATAGGTGGTCTGTGAAGAAAGGCCCGAAGAAAAGACCCAAACTGCCAAAATCATTCTGGGTGCTCTGGGAATGGAAGGGTCTTGGCAGTTAGGATTTTAAAAGCATAGACTCACATTAAAAAAGGAAGGGGGGCTGGAGAGCAGCATGCAGAGAGCTGGATTTTTATGGTTTTGGTCTGTTCCAGTGTAATCAGCCAACATAACTCACCCTGTTAAGTCTAATTGTTGCACCACATATGGGTACGTGGCACCAGAAGCTGAAGCTTGCTAAAAAAAAAGAAAAAAAAAACAACCAAAAAAACGGATCATAAGAGCTGTGCAGATCAGCGCCAACTAGGAGCCAGGAAGAATTTTCATTCTAATTATATAGTTGCTGTCTTGTCAGAGGGTGTAAAATTCACATTGCTCTTTGGAATTTTTCTTCCCCTTCTACGGATTTGCATTAGTTATAAGCAAATATTGTTTAAATTTACTGAGGGTGGAGTCAGGAAAAGACAATATATTCAAGTTCCGAACATTTATGGAAGGGTTTTTTTGCCCCTTCTTTCTTCATTTTTTCCCTCTTCTATTTCTTGGCAATATTACAGAAAAAACAAACAAACAAGCAAACATGTCTTCCAGGAGTTTTACTCTACTCACATGACTTTTTAAGGATGCTATTTACAAATAGAATCTTTATATTTTAAAAGCATAGCACATTTCATTAATATTTGCTCAGGGGAAGAGTGGGAAGCTGGACTGGATGTCGTTTATGTGAAACACATTCATCAACCATGAGGGCCTCTGGACCTTCAGTTTAGAGGTAGCTGCACAGACAGAGTCAGTGTGTAAGAGTAATCTCAAGGGGAAAAGAAAAGAGCTAAGGCAGGAGCAGTTTATCAGATGTCCCCTCTTTTGCTGATTGTAGATGGAGTCTCATCTGTCAGCCTTAGAAAGGCTTCTCAGAGAGGGAAGATAAACTAGTCATAGAATATAAATGTTGCTCAGTCATTTTTCAGTTGTGTCTTACTCTTCAGGACCCCATTTGGGGTTTTCTTGGCAGAGATATTGGAGTGCTTTTCCATTTCCTTCTCCAGCTCATTTTACATACGAAGAAGCTGAAGAAAACAGAGTTAAGTGACTTTTCCAGGATCACACAACTCGTAAGAGTCTGAGGTCAGATTTCAACTCAGGAAGATGAGTCTTCCTGAATTCCAGCCCAGTGCTCTATGCATTATGCCGCCACCTAGCTGACCCATGGAATATAAATAACTTTGCTTAAAAAAATCTAGAACTTTGGGATGCGTCCAACTGATCTTGGAGGTCTAGGTAAGGGATTCTTACCTAGGTGTTTGTCATGGATCCCTTTGGTAGTTTGGTAAAGCTGACAAACCCCTTCTCAGAATAAAGTGTTTAAGTAATTGTGCTATATTTCAGTTAGAAGTTAGTGGTTATAAAGATTCATTTTTTTTCCTTTCCCTATGTAATTTTTGAAACTTCCTGAAATTTGTCCATGGACCTGACCACAAGTGAAGAATATATGGTCTAGAATGAACCTTTCATATTTCACCTGTTCATAATTCAAATAAAATTCTCAGGTCTTCAGAACATTTTCAGAAAGGATTTTCTTGATCTTCAACCAGATTGTAAGCTCTTTGTAAGTAGAGACTGTTTTCATTTTTCTATTGTATGTCCAGTTCCCTGCAAACAAAATGGCTAAATAAATGCTTATGGGAACGGATTAAATAATTGGAAATTCATTATGAAGGAATAAGATGCCCCCTACAGGCAGGGTAACATTGCCATTATTTACTTCTATACTTCATTTATTCTACCTTTTGTACACATCCGCCATTCACCTCCTAATTGTGCTTTGGTTGATTTTGACTTTCTACCACCAAGCTGCCAAATCAATAGCAAATATCATCTCCTTTCTAGTAATTATGAAAACAACATATTAAAACACTCTATTCTTAACATATGGTGGTTTTAAATACTGACATCCAGAATACAATTTTCTGTTTTTTCTCTCTTTCATTTTCTCTTTTCTTTCTCTCTCTCTCTCTCTTTCCCTCCCTCCTTCCTTCCTTCCTTCCTTCCTTCCTTCCTTTCTTTCTTTCTTTCTTTCTTTCTTTCTTTCTTTCTTTCTTTCTTTCTTTCTTTCTTTCTTTCTTTCTTTCTTTCTTTCTTCTTTCCTCCCTCCCTTGCTCCCTCCCTCCTTCCCTCCTAACTTCTTTCTTTCTTTTTCCTCTTTTTTCCTCTTTCTTTCTATCTCTCTTCTCTTCTCTTCTCTTCTCCTTTCTCTTCTCTTCTCTTCTCTTCTCTTCTCTCTCTCTTCTCTTCTCTCTCTTCTCCTCTCTCTCTCCTCTCCTCCTCTCCCTCCTCCCTCTCCTCTCTCCTCCCTCCTCTCCTCTCTCCTCCTCCTCCTCCTCCCCTCCTCTCTCTCCTCCTTTCTCCTCTCTCTCTTCTCCTCTCCCCTCCCTCCTCTCCCTCATCTCCTCTCCCTCCCTCTCTCCCTCTTCTCTTTTCCTCTCCTCTCCTCTCTCTCCATTTTCAACACCTCATCTATGCCAGGTGTTTGAGTCAGTTTGGTATAGTGTAGAGACACCTAGCCTCAAAGTGTGGTAGACCTAGGTTCCAGTCCTTCCTCTGACACATGTTAGTTAAGTGACCACTCCTTAGTGCTCCAGGAAATTAGATTATAAATTACAGACCAGTTAGACATCTGCATTGGAAGATGGAGTTTCCTCATTAAGTAGTTTTCATCCCAAATGAAATCAGAGTTCTAGTACAAAAACCATACATGTGCTAGAGATATTCTATTTTAAGCTAACCATAGAATTAGGTCTAGAAGTTTCCTTCACTTCATCATTTTATAGATCAGGAAATGGAAGCTCAGAGAGGGAAGTAACTTGTGACTAACAGCTAAGATTAGAGCCATCTCTGTGTCTCTAAATTCTCTGCTCTTTCCACCATACCATGCTAAGATTTTGAAGCAAAGATGGGATGACTGGATCTAGTCATTAATACACCAGGAGTTCAGAACTGAACCCTCCTATGGGTTGTCTCCAGTATTAAAATGTGAGTGCCTTCATAAAAGCACTGCCTCCCTTTTGTTTTATCTGCATCCCCAGCACTGAGTACAGAGCTTAAGTAAGCACTTAATAAGTGCTTTGTCATTTACTCATTCACTCCTTCCTTTTCTTTTTTTTTTTTTTTTTGATGAGGCAATGGGGCAAGTGACTTGCCCGGAGTCATACAGCTAGTGAGTGTTATGTGTCTGAGGCTGGATTTGAACTCAGGTCCTCCTGACTCCAAGGCTGGAGCTCTATTCACTGCACCACATAACTGCCCCCATTCATTCATTCAATCAAATATCCTTTCAAAACTAAATAAAAATTATACATCAAAGGTAATACCTTATTTTGTTTGTTTTTTCTTAAGCAAAAATCAGACATAACTTGCTGAGTAGTATATAATCAATAATTTAATCAACAAGCATTTATGAAGCACTACTGCATTCCAGTCACTGTGCTAGGCACTGGGGGAGGGGGCAAAAACAAATATGAAGAAATCCTTCCCCCTAAAAAGGGTGTGTGTGGGGCAGGGGAGAGAAACCAAACCAGATTATGCATAGCCATGAGTTGCAGTTGAAAATAAAAGATTGTATTTGAAAAAATCAAAAGATCCAGAAATCATGTTAAAATATAGCATTTAAAGCTATCAATAAAATTGAGTGACATATTTTTGGACATAGCCAATGTGGGAATTCGTTTTGCTTGCCTGTGCACATTTGTTATCAGGTCTCTGTTTTTCTTTTAAATTGAGAGGGAGAGAAAATAAGCGCTTGTTAATTTTAAAAATGAAATGGAAAAAATAATCCTGCCCACATTTTTTTTTTTGCTGTTGTCTTCCAAGTCAAAATGGAGACTCTGAATGTGCTATTGCTGCACTCTCCATAAGAGGGCGCCTGTGTAGTCCCCATCTTTTTCTCTCCCTGTCCTGGAGCCAGGGGAGCCAGAGGGACCCAGATCGAGAGGTTTTAGGAATCTGCAGCCAATCTCTCAGAGATCTGCTTTGCTGCTCTTGCAAAGGAAGGACTACCCCTTTCTGCTCAAGCAGTATGCCTGCTAAAAGCTAATTTTATTTGTCAAAACTTTGCTTCCAGTGGACTTATCTATTTGAAAAAGAAAAAAAAATACCCCTTCCCTCTATTCATTGACAGAAGTCATATTTCTTCCTCAGAAAACCAGGATACAGTTTGGCCTTTTTCACCCCTTTATAATTTATAGGTAACACATAGCAAGCCTGCTTTGTGTCATTCTTTCAAACAAACTTTCCTAGCAGGTCAAATAAAGGATTATGGGTTTTCCCAAGGAGGAATTAGTCATTCAGACTATAAAAGATGTGGGAGAGATTGAGGCAGGAAAATGAGAAGGCTAGGTGGTGTTGAGATTCTGAATTAGAAATTCGGAATTTAAGAAGATTGAATAGGAGATGAAAACTGGTATAATGTGAACATTAGCCATTCTTAGGGCTAGTTATCCACCAATCTACTTTACCCATTCTTCTTACGTTTTGTGTACAATGGTGTATTTCATCTGGCCAATGGTGTATTCATAAAATGGGCTAAGTAGGAAATAAGGTCTGGAAACTTACATCTTATACTGTCCGAAAGATGTTTGATTCTTCCCCTCCTTTTTTTGGCTTAATACATGCCCTTTGGGACCTTGTGCCTGCTTGTTCTAAGTGATTCCCCACTCCCACTGAGACATTCTCATGCTCAAGAGAGATGTATGGTTACCATCTTACATATGGTATGATTTATTTACCCAGGAAGCACTCTAATACTTGAGAGAGATGTATGGTACTAGCTTAGATATGACAGGGGCAGAGAATGGATTGCAGTCATTTTCAAGCTATCATCCCTCCTCTTCTTAGCCCCCAGCCTCTACCACCCTACTTCTACATAGAGAGGGACTCCTGATGATTCACTTAGCTGGACTGTTCACAGCTCTTTGAAATGCAAAAAGTGCTTTATATATACTTTAAGCCTTACAACTAGCCTATGGCTTAAGAGGTTAAATGATTTGCTTAAAGCTACATAGCTCAATAAGTGTAGAATTATTGTTGTTGTTCAGTAGCTTCTTTGTGACCCTGTTTGGGCTTTTCTTGGTCAAGATACTGGAGTGGTTTGCCGTTTCCTTCTCTAACTCAATTTACAGATGACGAAACTGAGGCAAACAGGATGAAGTAACTTGCCCAGGGTCATACAGCTAGTAAGTGTCCTGTGAAACATGGCCTCCATAGACGTGTACATAGTACAATAGATGGAAAAGGTACCCTTCACCTGAAGAACAGAACCCACCCTTACATTCTGCCAGTTCATTTACTCTAGCTAATCCTACCAGGAGAGGTCAAGGGCATGACTTTCTAGTGTTCAGAGCCACTGATTTTTCTGAAAAGGATACCTGGGGACACTTAGAGTTGTAGGGAACCTGAAATTTGTCAAGAACTTTTGGGGACCAAGGAGGTAATATTTCTTCCTATCCAAGAGACAAGGATAGAATTTCTCCACAGCAAATGAGGACGAGGGTCAGGGAAGCAGGCATAAGTATAAGGGGTACTAGCTGGGAAGAAGAGAAAAAAGGATGGAAAGGAGGGTTCAAAGGGAGGTGCCCAGGTCTGCATTTCATTTGGGAGAATAGATCCTAGAAAAGCTGTTAGAGGCACATTGCCAAGCTACCTTGGCTGGTAACCTAGAGTCAGAGCTGGCTGTCAGCCCACACAGGATTAGACCAGTTGAATCCAAAGAAAGATCTGGAAAAAGACATGCAGGCAAGCAAGGGAGGGGAGAGTAAGACAGATTAGGACTAATTCCCTGTATATTTAAATGTGTGGCCAAGATTACTTGTAAATTTTTTTTTAATCTTTTAAACATTCCCCTTTATTGTTCTTGAACCTCTTGAGCTTTTTTTTTTTTCTGTAATGCTTAGTGGTAAAATATTTTAAAGGGATATCTGGGTTTGCATCCAACATCTGACACATGCTGGCTGTTTGACTTTGGGCAAGTAACAACCTCTCAGAGCCCCCAGGCAATTCTCTGGAAGTATAAATTGCAGCACAGTGATCAATCCATATGGATGGAGGGAAATTCCCATGCCTGAAATTTCCCAGCACAATTAAGTCACAGGTTTAGAAAATTAAAATCTTACATTAATTTTAAAAGGAAATGCAAGAATGTATGGTGGTGGTAAGTAGACTTGAACATATAACCAACAATGACAATGATATTAATTCCTATACGATCTTGGGGAAGCTACTATGATGGGACTGATGGAGCAATGGGACCCCTAGGAAATCCTTGAACTTTCCCATGGATTTTAGGAGCTTGGTCCCTGGAGGTCACTTGAGGCATCAGGCTTATCCCAGTATAATGCTTTCAACTGTCCTTTCATTGTGGGCACCCCCCCCCGAACTAAGCCCAGTCTTTCTCTGTTACTTCTGGACCATCCTAGGCTACTTGCCACTCCTCAATCCCATCAAGATCTTTCACTGAACCTTTTCCCCTTTCTCTGTATAAAACTATCATTTTTACTCCCATTAAGCTCATGACAAATTTCATTTAGAAATTAGTGAAAATAAGATGAATTTTTTTTCTTCTCCAAGTTGATGGACCCCCTTAAATCTCTTAGACTTCTTGAAGCTCCCTGGACACCAGGTTAAGAACCTTTGCTACAGAACAATATTTCTAATGAATATTCATGCCAACATTTTGAATAAAATATTGGCAAAAAGATTGCAGCAAAATTTTAGGGTACTATGCATTATGACCAGGCTAGATTTATACAAGGAATACAAAGTTATTTCATTACTGGGAAAACCATCAATTTAATTAATTATATTAATAAAATTATGAATATTATATCACTGTGTCAATAGATGTGGAATGAAAACTTGGCAAAATAGAATATTTCCATTCAAAATATCAAAAATAATAGCAATAAATGAACCTTTACTGTCTAATATACATAATGTGTGTGTCTATGTATCCACAAAGAGATGGCATTGTGCCTTGGAAAAATACTGGATTTCTTTTTAACCTTTCTAATTTGACTGGGGTAAAGCAAAGGTATGCATTATTAATTACTTGATATTGCTCTAGAAATACTAGCTATAGCAATAAGTAAAGAAAAAAATGAGCACAAGAGGAAATGAAATGATACTCTTTTTGTAGATGGTCTGATGTTCTTAGAGATATCTAGTGATCAGACTAACTTTAATAGTAACAATAATAACTTCAGCAAACTGCAGAATATAAAATAAACACACAAATCATCTGCCTTTCTGTATATTATTAACAAAATTCAACAGTAAGAGATAGAAAGATAAATTCCATTCAAAATAACTACAGAATGTTTAAAATATGTGGGAGTACATCTACATGATGCATATAGGAATTATGTAACTACAGTTGCAAAATACTCTACAGAAATGACAAACCTAAATAATAGGAATTATATGAATTATTCATATGTGAACTATTCCATGCTATCCCAAACTAACCCAGTTTTATTTTATCAATCTGGAGGAAAATATAACAAAAAAAAAATTCAAAGGAACTATACTACATCTCAAATTATACTACAAAGTACTAATCATCAAAAGTACTTAATGTTGCTTTAAAAAATAAATTCATCAGTACATAGTGAGTGTACTTCATTTTCCAAGAACAAAGCTTTTGCATATCTCCTTCATATTCTAGGACAGTTCTTACTAATTGCGGGCTCCCATTGTTAGCCAACAGTGATTAGCACTCCAGTTCCCATAACCCGATAACCACTTTATATCCATTAGCTTTTACAAAGAGATATCTACTTCAATGATAAGATAGTAACAAACATTCTATTCCAAAGCCCAGGAGGCACTATTCATTCATTTGAGTACTGTCAGATTATTTATGATCCCATAAGGAGATTTCTTGGTAAAGATAACTGGAGTGGTTTGCCATTTCCTTCTCTAGATCATTTTACAGATGAGGAAACTGAGGCAAACAGGGTTAAGTGATTTACCCAGGGTCACGTAACTTGTAAGAGTCTGGGGCCAGATTTGGACTCAGAAAGATGAGTTTTCCTGACTCCAGACTCAACACCCCATCCACTGGGCCACCTACCTGTCACCTAGAGGCACACTCTTACCTATACCATCTTAGTCTCTGGTAGAATAGGCTCATCCTTAGGAAACTTTCTATATAACATTGTTCCCAACACATTCACATCCAACTATAACATGACTGCTTGATGAATCTTCATCTCAGCTAAAACTTGGTTGGATTCCTAAGGTCACTCTTAAAGGTTGTTTCTTGTGTCTTGGGATATCAGTGATGAGATTGTGACATCTGCCATAGACTCAGATTCCTGGATTCTGACCTTTTGAAATTCACAAGGTAAGAGCTTCTAGACAAATTTCATTTTCTTAAAACAGAAAGACCAAATGATGAGAAAAAATATCAAGCCTTCTTCTCGTGGGGTCACGTGCCTACAGAGGAGGGAGGTCAGTGTTTCTCTCTTTATGGTATTGTCTCTTTCTAGATGCCATCAGCAAAGGAAGGAGGACGAGAGAGAGCAAACAGCATGGTCCAGGATGACTAATGAGGTTTCCCCTGGGTCATGCTCTGTAGCCAATCAAAAATTCTTCCTCATCACATGGCCAGTTTCAGGACGTCCTCCTATGCTCCAAGGTCGCAACTCTCCAGGAAGTAGCATCTTCAGCCTCTCCAATATGGGGAATTTGCATCAGCCAAGCATTCTGATTCACTCAACATAAATGCTAATGCTTCAATATAAGGAGATCAGTTGAAGATCATAAGATCTAAGAAGAAAATGAAGATAACATATTATATTCAATAAACCCAAAGAGACCTAACCACCACTGTAGGAACTCACTACTTCACAAAAAATGCTGTGAAAAGTGGAAATCAATCTTGCAGAAACTAGGTTTAGACAAAGACTCATAACATAGACTATAATATATTTTAAATGGATACATGACCAGACTAGGAAAGGTCACACAATAATCCAATTAGAGGAACAGTGAAAGAGGAACCTTAGGTGGTAGAGCAGATATAGTGCTGGGCTTGAAGTCAGGAAGACCTGAATTCAAATCCAGTTTCAGATACTTACTAGCTCTATGACCCTGGGTAAATCCCTTAATCTCTATTTGCCTCAGTTTTCTGAACTATAAAATGAGGATGATAGCACCTGGGTTGCTGTAAAAACCGAATGAGATAACAATTATAAAGCACTTAGCACAGTGCCTGTCAAATAGTGGTTGCTATATAAATGCTACTTATTGCTGTTGTTATTATTATTATTAACAGTAGTTATAGTAGTTAGTAGTAGTAGTAGTAGTAGTAGTAGTAATAGTAGCAGTAGCAGCAGCAGCAGCTGTAGTAGTAGTAGTAGCAGTGGTAGTAACAATGGGCAGCAAAGCCTAGGCAGTAGAAAAAGTGCTAGGCCTGAAGTCAAGAAAACTCATCTTCCTGAGTTCAAATCCAGCCTCAGACACTTACTAGCTATGTGACCCTGGGCAAGTCACTTCATCTTGTTTACCTCAATTTCCTCATCTGGAAAATGAGTTGGAGAAGGAAATGGCAAACCACCCCAGTATCTTTACCAAGTAAACTCAAAATGGAGTCAAAGAGTTGGAAATGACTGAAATGACAACAAAAGTAATAATAATATGTAAAAGGGTTAAATTCTGATTAAAAAAGGAATAGAAAAAATCACGGGAGATAAAATGACATGATTACATGAAGTTTAAAAGCTTCTGCACAAACAAAATCAATGCAGATAAAATTAGAAGGGAAATATTTAACTAGGGCCAAAAAGTTAGAGCTGCAAGTGTACCTGATAAAGACCTGAGATCCAAAATACACAAAGTAATTCAAACATATAAGAAACGAGTCACTACTCAATAGATAAATGGCCAAGGGATATGAATGGTTTTCAAAAGGAATAATGAAAGCTATCAACAATGTGAAGAATGATTCAAATCACTACTAATAAGAGAAATAAAAATTGAAACAACTTAGAAGCTCTACCTCATAATCATTAGATTGATGAAGAGGAAGGAAGGAAGGAGAAGAAAGAAAGAAAGAAAGAAAGAAAGAAAGAAAAAAGAAAAGAGAAAAAAAAAAGAAAGAAAGAAAGAAAGAAAGAAAGAAAGAAAGAAAGAAAGAAAAGAAAGAAAGAAAGAAAGAAAGAAAGAAAGAAAGAAAGAAAGAAAGAAAGAAAGAAAGAAAGAAAGAGAAAGAAAGAATTGTTGGGATGACAAGCACATTAATGCTTTTTGGTGCATCTATGGTTTAGCCATTCTGGAGAGCCATTTGGAACTATATCCCAAATGCCACCACATTATGCATTTCCCTTCCCCCTTCAATACGACATCAAGACATAGAAACTGAAGCCAACTTGAACTGTCTCGAAAGAGACAATTGTTAAATTTTCAGTGTGAGTATTTGTAACTTGGAAATTAGGAAACACTAGAAATCTGAAGATTTGTTATTTTGTTGATTGTTTAGACTTAAGAAAGTACTGGACAAAATGGTAATAATGCAGATTAAATTTAAAAGTTTGTCAATTTTTTTTTTATTGAACATTCACCAGCACAATCCTGGACAGGATCCATATGAGCAAAAGTCTTTGTAGCAGCACCTCTTATTGCAGCGAAGAACTTGAAACTGAGGGGTTGCTCTTATGCTGAATTGAGTATATACTTAAAATAACGAGTTGTATGTAATGAAATTCATGGTTTAATATTTGATTCTCTTTTTGTTCTTTGCATATTAAAATCTTCATTTTTCTTTTTGGTGTTTTTCAAGTTCAGAATAGCAAAATTCAAAATAAATGAAAGATTCTTGAGATAGTCTGGAGGTAGCTTCTAAGATTACATGCAACTCTCAGATTCTATAGACATAGGCTAAAATTCCTTTGTTTCCTAGCAAGGAAAGGGATGCTCCCTATTGATTCCCATAGGAATTTTGGGGCTTTATTGCTAGAGTGTTTGGAGTGAACAGGGAAAATGACGGTTACCTTGGTACCTGAGCATATATACATCCTATAGGCAAACCTGATGCCATAAGCATGGACAGAGGGCCAGGTGGTGCAAGATGCCATGGGACAACATAATCACAAACCTTATAATCACAGCAGCAAATATATATATATACACATGTATATATGTATATTGTATATATATATATATACAATATAGATTTATGTATGTACATATTTGTATATATGTATGTATGTGTATATGGGGGGAGAGACAGAAAAAGAGAGAGACACAGAGAGAGAGAGAGACAGAGGCAGAGACCGAGATAGACAGATAGGCATTCATATCATTGATATCACGTCATCTAACTCTGAATACCCCAAATTTTGATGCTGTGCCCTTTTTACTTCTCTCTCTACTCCCTTGTTAGAAAAAGACAATGCTGATTTATTTATTATCCGAATGCAAATGCCCCATAATCTACATATCCTGCTGCAGTCTCTCTTCCAAACTCTAGTCACATGTGACCAGCTCCCTACCAAAAATTTCAAAGTCAATATCATATAGGTGTCTCATTTCAATATATCAAAAATGGAATTCATTGTCTTTTACCGCAAATACACCTCTTCTAGGCTTCCGTATTTCTACCTAGAGCATCATCATTTTTCTGCTTACACAGGTTAACAACCTTGGTGTCATACTGGGCTTCTCACTTTCTTCTAAATATTCTTCCAATCCATTGCCAAGTCTTCTTGTTTTCCTTTTCTACAACATCTCTTAAACCATACCCTCCTCACTACACAGATATATACTTTTCTGGTTCATAAGTTCTTTGCCTCTCATCTGGATTAATACATTGTTTAGTCACGTCTGACTCTTCGTGACCCCATTTGGGGTGTTCTTGGCAGAGATACTGGGGTGGTTAGCCATTTCCTTCTCCAGCTCATTTTATGGATGGGGAAACAGAGGCAAACAGAGTTAAGTGACTTTCCCAGGGTCACACAGCTAGTGTCTGAGGCTAGATTTGAACTCAGGAAGATGAGTCTTCCTGACTCCAAGCCCAGCGCTCTATACTATGGCGCCACTTAGCTGCCCCACTACTACTGTATCATTCCAATTGATCTCCCTTGCAAAAAAATCCCTCCCCTCTCCAATGTCTCCTCCATACATATGTCAAAGTGATTTTCCTAAAATGAGGTCTGACCATGCCATTCCCCTGCACAATAAACTCCAGAGGCTCTTTCTTACATCTAAGATAAAATACAAACTTGAGTGATGTTTAAAGCCCTTTATAACCCGGCCCCAATCTCTTATTACACATTACTTCTTTCATGTATCCTATGGTTCAGTCATACTGGCCTAATTGTTTGTTGTTCTTAATATATCACATTCCATCTCCCTTCCCTCTCTGCCTTTGCCTTGTCTGTCCTCTATGCTTGGAATGTACTCTGCTCTCACCCCAGCCCTCTCCTCTTAGAATTGCTAGCCCCCTTTAAGACTCCTATTGAGTGACACCTTTTAGGTGAAGCTTTTCTTAGTGTCTTCCCCACTGAAATCACCCTCTATCTAATTTTATCTAATATATATAGATATAGATATAGATATAGATATAGATATAGATATAGATATAGATATAGATATAGATATAGATATAGATATAGATATAGATATATATAGATATAGATATATACCAATATAGGTCACATTGTCTTATTCAATAGAATGTAAGCTTCTTGTGGGTAGGGACTGATTCAGTTTTCTTTCTACCTTTAATATGCATCATAGTGCTTGGAACATAGTAGACATTTAATACAATCTTTCTGATAGATTGATTGAAATAAACTCTAAACACCTCATGGTTTTTCCTCTCCTTAATAGGAATCTTCTTCTCTCAGTCCTACTCACTCTATTTTGGAACATTGTAAAGAGTTATAGAAATCAAGTTCACACCACTGCTAAAGTTTGTTCAAGTAAATTTTTGCAAGAGAATATGGCCCAAAGAAATTTGCTGTGAGACTGAGCAAGTGCCTAATCCTCTGTGTGTGTGTTTGTGTGTGTGTGTGCGCGCGCACATGTGCGTGTGTGTATTTGTTTGTTTGGTAGCCTATAAGGTAAAATAGAAACATAACATTTTAATACATTAAAATTAAACATAGAAATGAAGGTATTACATCTCCTAGAACTTGAGTCTTCAAAGTGAGAACAACTAAAATTCTTTGAGATCAAGCTAAAATCATTTTCAAAAATAATGAAAAAATAAATATGTCAATGTAGGCCCAATTCCTTTTAAAGCCACTGGTAAAAAGAAAGTAATGGAAAAGAAATTACTTTCTAAAGATTCTGCATTTCTGAAAGAACAAGCATTGTTACTTCCTCCCCAACACATACTGAAACGTGTTCATGCTAGAAAGAATGATTTTTTTTGGGGAAAAAAAAAGTCAGGAAAGCTAATCAGTAATTTAGGTCAAGGACAAAAATCCTTAATATCTTAAGAATATGATACCCACAGGCAAGGCCAGAACTCAAATCCCTCAATGGAAGAAAATTACTTTTCTAATTACAAATCATTTTTTTTCTTTATACTTAGCTGGAGGCTACTTTTTATGGCATTATGACACATCCCCAAAGCACATAATACAGTATTAGAAAATACCACAAAATACCCTGATGAATGCCATCTGGAAATCCAACAAGTCTATTCAATGGTATATGCACTGATTTCAGTTGGAAATCCTTCTGTTTGCTCAGTGGTTTGGGGCTCTATCAGTGCAGAAAATAAGCACAGAGAAGACATTTTCTCTGAGTAAATTTCACTCAAAAACAATTCCCACACATTTCTGCTACTCCCTACTCTTTTGTCCGTTGATAAGTGTTTGAACTAGCAGACTATTCCATTTTTTTTTTAAAAGGCAAGTCCATTTTGCTCTGATAGACCTGCAGCTGTTAGTATTAAAGGTATTCAAGACTTCTCCAAGGCACATTGCGTGTACAAGGTGGAGTTCAGTCACGGAATTTTTACCAAAAAATATCCTAGATCCACACACACTATATTGGAGATGCTCTGTGCAATTCAAATTTGATATCACATTTTCCAAGTTCAACTCAATGCTGTCTCATTAAAACTGCATCAGGGACCAGATTAATTCCAAGTTCCTTCATGAAGCTTTTCTGGATTATTTTGGCCCCAATACTCTGTCTCTTCTTAATTTCTATAGCACTTAACCATTTGCATTATACATTTTATCATTAATCATGTCTGGTCTTACATTGTGTTCCATCTGAGTGTACCTTTTCTCTTGGATAAACTAATAAGATGCCTAATGCCAAGGATCAAGTCACTTAATCTGGGTCAGCTATAATAGCTGCAGTCCCAGAAATAGAAATATGGTTTTAAAATGACTTTGCAAAAGGAGTATTCCCGGTCAGACTATATATCCCTTTTTTTGTGATTCAAAAATATGGTCACCGTTATTCAGTCTTCTACTACAATAAATATTAGCATTAAGGAGATACTCAATAACCACTTATTGAAATAAATTGAATTGAATTAAATTATAGAATTGTAGTGTTTTAGCATTTGAAGAGGCCTTGGTTGCTATCTAATTCAACTCTATAGCCATTTTCCTTTTTTAAAATTAGTTTTTATTTATTTATTTTTTTTTAGTTTTCAGGCAATTGGGGTTAAGTGACTTGCCCAGGGTCACACAGCTAGTAAGTGTCAAGTGTTTGGTCTGAGGCTGGATTTGAACTCAGGTCCTCCTGACCAGGGGCGGTGCTGTATTCACTGCGCCACCTAGCTGCCCCTTAAAATTAATTTTTATTAATTTATTTTGAGTTATCAATCACTTCCATACGTTTTTGAGTTTTGAATTTTTCTCCCCCTTCCTCCCCACCTCCCTTCCTAAGACAGTGCACAATCTGATATAGGCTATACATATTCATTCCTATTAAATCTATTTTCACATTAGTCATGTTGTAAGGAAGAATTAGAACCAATACGAGGAACCACAAGAAAGAGAAAACAAAACAAAACAGGAGAAAAAAAAGAGCAAATAGTATGCTTCCATCTGCATTCAAACTCCATAGTTCTTTCTTTGGATATGGATAGCATTTTCCATCATGGGACCTGGAGATATCTTAGATCCTTGCATTGCTGAGAAAGGCTAAGTCTATCAAAGTTAGTAATTGCACAACATGGCTGTTACTGTGTACAAGGTTCTCCTGGTTCTGCTCCCTTCACTCAGCATCAGTTCATGTCAGTTTTTCCAGGTTTTTCTGTAAGCATCTTACTCATCATTTCTTATAGCACAATAGTATTCCATTACATTCATGTACCACAGCTTGTTCAGCCATTCCCCAATTGATGGGAATCCCTTCAATTTCCAATTCTTTGCCACCACGAAAAGAGCTGCTATAAATACTGTTGTGCATGTGGGTCTTTTACCCATTTTTATGATCTCTTTGGGATACAACTCTATTGTCATCTCCCCTTTTTTAAATGACTCTACGTTCAAGACATATAAGTGAATTCGGAGTGGGGCAGCTGGGTGGCATGGCCAAGTCTGGAGCAGAGATGACTTGAGTTCAAGTCTGGCCTCAGACCTGACCCTGGGGGAGTCACTTAAGCTTATCTGACTCAATTTCCTCATCTGTAAAATGAACTGGAGAAGGAAATGGCAAACCATTTTAATATCTTTGGCAAGAAAATTCCAAATGGGATCACAAAAAGCTGGGCATAGCTGAAATAACTGGAAACAACAATAACAAGATGAATTCTGAAGGGCCTTGGGGTAATTGAATAAATGAATAGATGAAGGCATTACTATTAATTGATTAATATATGCTAAGTGTGGATACACAAAAAATGTGACCTTAAGTATAGCTGGTATTTCACACAAAAACAAAAATGTCATTTGAGAAGAAAAAGGGAATGATTCCACTAAAGAAGTTCAGAGAGAAATATGATAAGTGTCTTCAGGTATTCAAATGACTGACAAGTGAAAGAGGGACTAGCCTTTTTCTGATTGGCCCCAGAAGTCATAATTAGAAGCAAAGGGTGAAAGTCAGAAAGAATAAGATTTGATATAAGAAAGGCTTCCTAGAAAGCTTGACTTAGCTGTTTTTGTTAGTGTTCATCCTTTGTTTTCCTAGAGGACCAAGAAATCACAAGGGTGAGGTCCTGGACAAAGCTTGGCTTAGTAGCTAAAGAGCTGGAACTGGAGACTGGAAACAACTTCAAATCTCACCTCAGGTGATCACAACCACTACAAACTGGGGCAAGTCCCTTTAATTGTCTATACCTTAGTTCCATCATCTGTAAAATGAGGGGGTTGCACTTAATGGCCCCTGGGGCCCCTTCCTGCCAGAGATCTATGACCCTTTACTGCTATGATGCTATGATCATGGAAACTGTCCCAGTGTGGAATGGGATCCTTGTGAGTTAGTGGGTTCTTACTTCCCCCACCCCTCACCCCCCCCCACAGCAGAGGTCTTCAGGCTAAGATAGGGCAACAAACAATTTGACAGGGATACTATGGAAAAAAGATTCTTCTTTAGGGATGGGTCAGACCACAGGGCCTCAAAATTCCCTTTTAATTCAGATTCTGAAATTATACAATTCCGTGATTCAGGAAAGGAAGGCATTGCCATAAATCATGTGCTTGGCTCAGCCTTAAAAAAAATCATTAGAGAGGCTCTCAGTCCATATCTGTTGATTCATTTTGGAATATTTTCACTCGTTTTTGCTCTCATGTCTTCTACTCCACAATACACACACACTCTCCTGCTGATCTATTTTATAGGCATATAATAGATGGAATATGTAGGAATATAATAGAATGTAGGTATGTAATATATATCACTAGGTGGTTTCAAATTCTTAAATGAGTGGCCTACCCCAGGAGAGGATGATGTAACGGAAGAAGCATCAGTTTTAGGTGGGAGTCAGCAGAACTGAGCTTTAGTCCTTGTTCTGCCATTGACTAAGTGTGGGTTCCTGGGCAAGCTACTTGACTCACCCTTAAAATAAAAGATCATCTCTGAGATCCTCGTGAGTTCTACAATTTTGTCAGGTTAATAAAGTAGGGTAGAGTGTGTCTTTATTCCAGTAACTGGGCCTTAAATTGGGTGTTCAGGGTAGTAACAACAATAAACATTTACTAAATGTATTTTATGTGCAGCAAGGCCTTGAGGGTTGGGGAAAGGCAAAATCAGTTCCTGCCTTCAGGGAACTCACATTTTAATGGTCATTAACAACAATTAGTCATTTCTGGAATTTCTGCTTAATTTCAACTCCGTTCATCAAGCATTTATTAGACACCTACCATGTGCAAGAGAGGCAGTATGTTGCAGTGGATAGAGATCTAATCTCAGTCAAGTCAAGTCAATAAGCATTTATTAAGCATTTTCTATTTGTCAGGCACTGTACTAAGATCTGGGGTTACAAAGACAGAGAAAATAGGTCCCATCTTCACAGAGTTCACATGGGAAGCTCACATTCTAAGGGTGGACGGAGGTGCTTCCTAGTTGAAAGGTTCACTTTATATTAGAATAAGTTATTGAGAGAGGAGACAGGACCTCTTCTCTACTATTTTTTAATTTTTTTTTTTTTAAGAATAGAAGAGGTTTGGGTTCTGTTCTGCTTGAGCTTAGGGAGATTGATTTTATGACATTTATGAAATCCTCTCAGCCCTGTGGCAGGTCAGCAATCTTTCTAAGTTGGGAAATGGGGACAAAGAAAGGACTTTGCTGTAGGCTGAGCCTGTCCAGATTGAAGCAAGAGGAGGCAATGTTCTGAACAAACTCTCCTCTGGGCTAAAGGCCCGGGCTTTTACCTGCCAATTTTTTTTTTAATAATACATCCAATGTCTGAGAGGAGGATCTTTATTAAGAAAAAGGTTTCATTTTAAGCTGGAATGGATTTTCATCCCCTCATTCAAGCTGATTCCATTTTCCTTTATGCTTCCTCAAATACATCTGACTAAACAGTTTTAAGTAATCTTGGCTTCAGGGATATGCTTTGATTTCTCTTTCAGCTATTTGCAAAAAAGCATAAATTCATTTGAGGTTATATGTTGCCCTGGTGGTCGAGGTATGATTTCTCCTTCTCCTCTTTCTCCTCCACCTCCTCCTTCTTTTTGCAATCTGTAAAGTATTAAGAGGCTACTGAGGGATGGGTGGATAGAATGTTGATGGCTGCCTTATTTACAACAATTTCTTTTAAACACATTTCCTTTTGTTCTTCAGACAATTTAGACCCTAAATCTTAATATGAAGTCATGGAGATATACCCATCTGTTATTTTTAATATCCTGTGGTGTCAACGATCTGAATGATTCCAGTAAAAAACAAGAGTGAATACATTTTTGTGGGACGAAGCAAAAAAACAAGTCAGGACTGCCTTCTAATCTTGGAAACACAGTTTTTCTTTCTTTCTTTTGAGGGTGTGCTTTGAAAAAGATTTTGGATCCCAAGTTATCTAGGGTTAAATGCAAATTAGGAGAGAGAGAGAGAGAGAGAGAGAGAGAGAGAGAGAGAGAGAGAGAGAGAGAGAGAGAATTGTCATTTCCCTCTTCTATAATTTAGGCAATCTGTTTGGTGTGAGATGATATCTCAAAGTTGTTTTAATGACAAATGCTGAAGGGAATGTGGAAAAATTGGGACACTGAAGCATTGTTGATGGAACTGTGAACTGATCCAACCATTTTGGAGAGCAATTTGGAGTTATGCCCAAAGAGTTATATAACTGTATATAACTTTTGACCCAGCAATACCGCTATTAGGTCTACTTCCCAAAGTGATCAGGGAAAAAGGAAAAGAACCAATATGTTCTAAAATACTTATAGCAACTCTCTTTGTTGTGGCAAAGAACTGAGAATTGAGAGAGTGCCTGTCAATTGGGGAGTGGCTCAATGAGTTGTGGTATATGATTGTGGTGGAATCCTACTATGCTGTAAGAAATAATGAGCAGGTTGATTTTAGGAAAAAAAACCATGGAAAGACCTGCGTGGAATAATGAAGAGTAAAACAAGCAGAACCAAGAGAATATTGTATATAGTAATAGCAATATTATTCAAAGAATAACTGTGAATGCTAAGCTATTCTGAGTATTACACATATTCAAAACAACTACACAGGACCTATAAAGTAAGATGCTATAGACCTCCAGAGAAAGAACTGATAAATAGAAGTATGCATAGTATGGTTAGATAGATAGATCTATATTTATCTATTTATCTATATATACGTCAAATGATGGCCTTCTCTAGTGTGGGGAGGGGAGGGAGACAGGAACTTAAAATGTACCAAAAAATTAAATTAAATTTAAAAAAAAACAAAGAAAAACACACCTAGCAGCCATTAGTTGTAAGAAGTATGAATCACAATGACAAGGTAGGGCTTGGAGGGTCCATGGTCCAGGGTACTGGTATACAGATGGAGTCAGTATTCAGAAAGATTCAGAGATGGAGAAGTGTTAGTCATCTCTGGGATGGTTTTCTCAGATCTTGGTGAGGTTCTAACAATGAGCATATGAACCATAGACTATAGTTTGAAATGGAGGCAGCATAGTGTTGCAGATAAGGGTGTTGGTTCAGGAAGACTTAGGTTCAATCCTACTGGAACTCAAGGAGCAGTAGTTCTTAACATGCTGGCAAGAGTCAGCAGAAGACAGTACATCTGACCTCTGATGCTTAGCTTAGGTAAGTTCACAGTCTCTTCATCAAAGAAGGAATCCATGTTTTCTACATCTCCTCTCTGTCTGTGTGTCTGTCTGTCTGTCTTGCTCTTTCTCTCTCTCTCTCTCTGTCTGTCTGTCCCTCCCTTTCTCTCTCTCTCTCTCTCTCTCTCTCTCTCTCTCTCTCTCTCTCTCTCTCTCTCTCTCTCTCCCCCTCCCTCCTTCCCTTGTCTATCACACTTTACAAACTCGCATACATGCACATTTTCTCTACTACAATGAAACCTCCTTGAAAGTAAGGACTTTCATTTATTTTTCATCCTATTCCCTGAGCCTAGCTCATGGCAAGTAATTTTAAAAGTTAATTTTCATGAATAAGGGCTTCAAATGAGGCAGAAGAAAGTGGGATAGTTGATATCCCACTTTTTAAAAACATTAAAATTAAAAACTTATCACAAGGTGATTCTTTTGAGAAGCCCCCCTCTCTTTTGCTGGGCTTGAGTACAATGCCTTGTTTGTCTATTTCTGGTTTTTTAAAATAAAATTTTATTAAACGTTATGCAAAGCACCCCAAAGCACTTCACTTTAAGCATCATGTGTTTTTATGTCAGCTTCAGGGATAGTCACACATTTTTTGACTGTAGAAAGAAAAGGGCAGGACAGGGAGTTTATTCAAAACAGCAGCCTACTCAAGGACTCATGAACATTTTTACACATCCATTTTTCCCTATTTATCTCAAAACTATCATCAGAGACCTCTGGACTCTGAAAGAAATGTAAGAAGCACATTTTGCATCGTGCTTCAACTGGATTTCTTTATGAAAATGGCATCTTTATCAGCATATTTCCTCCCTGACCTTGTTGTACATAATTTTCAATCGACAAAGGATTATATAGTTTAAAAAACTGGTACAAAAATGGAAACCACATAACACAAGTGGTTATGATCAGCTCTTTCCTCACAGAGGAAAATCATTCAAGATCAAAAGGTTTTCTCTTGTGTTGGGTGGAGAGAACGCTCAGATACCAAATCAAATACTACCGGCCATAACCAGAATCTATTAAAATTGAAAGTCAAAGAAACCACTCAAGGGATTCCATATTGTTACATGTGGTAAGCAAGAATAAAACCAAGTACCCAGTTTGAACAATGATGCTTTAAAATTGTCCATAGAGTCATTTCATCCTAAAACTTGCTGCTTTGACAACTATGAATGCATTAACAACTCTGAGCTAATCTTTTCTGAGCAATTTCCTTTTCATGTCCAAGAAAATCACAAAGGGAACATATTAGCCTCTTTATTCTGTAGTCCTCATGAATCTAGCTTTATCTTTATTTTTCCCTTGTAAATTTGCTGGCAGCAAAAAGCATCACCAAAGAGGAGCCAGGCCTTCAGTCTTAAAAGCTCACCAAATATATAATATTATGCTTGCTATTACTCAGAGTTTTATTGTTTGTCACTCCCTGACACATTCCCTCAGATACATGCCCAATGACAAATATCTTCCATTAAAAAGCTAGAAGGAAAATTAATACGTTGGATGATAGTCAGGATTCTATAAGATCTTAACAAAATAGAAAATTATACTGACTCTAATAAGATGGCATTTGAAAGAGAGTACATGTAATTCTTACTCTTGGGTTTCAGAATTCAATTTCACAAGTGTAAGATGGAGGGATGGGAATGTTTACATGTAAAACAGGCAGTAGATAAAATATATATTAAATGTCTTCTATGTCTCAGGCAACACAGTAAGTTCTAGAGATACAAATACAAGCAAACAAAACTATTCTTACCCTCAAGGAGCTTACATTCTAACGCGGGAAGATGACACATACAATGGAGGTTGAAAGGGTGGGGAGAGGGTGGGCAGGATGATGTGGAGATGACCAGGAAGTGAGGAGGCCTGGTTCCAACAAGATGAGATAAAAGCTCATCTATGATAGCCTGGCATCCCTGTACTGGGGTCCAAGAATCCACTGGGAGGAAGGGTAGATGGGGATCGTGGCTAGAGTGAAAGTGGCATGGTGTGTAGATGGCTGGGAAGAGTAGTTCATCTAAAAACAACCAAGGGCTTTTAATGCATGCATATGAATCACACATGTGGTATGGTACCCGATGTAGGGGCACTAACCTAACACTACCCCTCATACAGGTTAGGATAGTTTTTCCTTAAAAGTTATTGAAACCATTCCCCAAGTATGGTAGACTGGGGGAAGCCAATGTTCACATCTCTTCCTAGTTGCAGGAGTACAAAGCAGCCAGGTGGAGCTCTGGGACAGCTCTGATGTTTGAAGCTTCTCTCAGTTGAACCAAACGAAGGTGTCCTCATTGTCTGTCCTTGCTGAATAGCCACCTCCTGCTAAGGAGATGGTGAGGAAAATTTCCTGTTAAGGAAATTTTCATTTATTTATTGTTGAATGATCTCTGAGTACCTTGTTTTGTTTCAGTATCAGATTTCAACTAGATCCAACCCTGAAAAATAATTTAAAAAGTTAGCATGATTCTGATCAAGCCAATGACTAACCTTAGCTTCCAACAACTCAGCATGAAACATGGCTACCCCCCCTCCAGATAAAGTGGTGAAGGACTCAGAGTGCAAGCTTGAGACTTTTTTTTAATAGTATGACCAACATGGAAATTTGTTTTGTTTGACTATATGTGCTGTAAATTGATTTCTTTTTCTTGCTTTCTCAATGTGGGGGCAAGGAAGAGAGAAGGTAGATCCTCATTTGAAAATAAAATTTAATTAAAAAAAATTTAGTTTGATTTTGGGATATTTTAGGATAAGCCCAGCTTCCAGGAATGAGGTGATGATCCCCCCATTTAAGACGATGTCCAGGCTAGCCATCTCTTAATTTTCTACCAGACTGAATCCTCTGGATCTCTTCATCATACCTAGATTGGGGAATCTTCTTATCTCCCCCTTTTACTTCCCTCTTTTTCAGTTTTCTTTTATGGTTACTTTTTCCATTAGAATATAAACTCCTTGGCGGCAGGGACTTCTTGCTTCTATTTATATTCCCAGCCCTTAGTACAGTGTCTGACATATAGAAAGCACTTAATAAATGCTTGTTGACTGACTGATTTACTGACTAATTGATTATAGTCTGATTGTACCCTGCCTGGCTAGACCACCCTTGGAACATTATGTTTCATTCTAGGATCCATGTTTTATAATAGACATTGATAACTTGGATTTTCATCCAAAATTGAAGTGCCGTGAATCCATGCCATGATAGAGTCAATTAAAATTAGTTTGGAGAAGGAAAAGGAGTGTGTTAGAGGTAGGGGGAGGGGAGGGAAAAGGGAAGGCACAGGGTAATGGTCTTCAAGTACTTGCACATTTGTTAAGTCCTTGGAAGGAAGTGAGTGCCTCCTCCCTAGGAACCTTTGAGCAGGAGTTAGATGGTCACATATTGGTTGTATTTTACAGGGGACTCTTTTGGGGATCTATATGTTGGACTAGATGGTTACCATGACACCTTCTAACTCTGAAATTCTGTAATTCTTTTAAAATATATTACCATAAACCATCACGAATATATGTAGCATGTAATAATAGGAATAGCTTTCTATGTGCCTCATAAGGCAGCTCTAAAGCAAAGATTCTTAACCTTGGGTCTACAATTATACACACACATCCACATCTATATAAATCTGTGTGTATGTATATATAATATATTATACAATTATATATATGTATAGGAGTTGCCTCTGCAACATTCATAATGGTATACAGACACACAGAGAAACACACACACACATACACATATATATGGGTGTATATACTCCCTCTCTCTCTCTCTCTCTCTCTCTCTCTCTCTCTCTCTCTCTCTCTCTCTCTCTCTCTCTCTCTCTAATATATATATATATATATATATATATATATATATATATATATATATATATATATATATATATATAAATATATATAATATATATATATATAATATATATATAATATATATATATAATATATATATATAATATATATATACATATGTACATACATACATACATACATACACACACACACATATATATACATATATATATATATATATATATATATATATATATATATACACTGTCTTTCAATGTAATTAATTTCCTTTGCAATTTTATATTTTATGGAATATATTTTATTTGGTTTAAGGAATCTTGTTTTATCCATTTAAAAACGATTTTTTTGCTGTCCACAAAGAAGAAAGAATTATGGAGTTTGAATGCAGATTGAAGCATACTATTTGCTTTTTTTTTCCTTCTGTTGTGTTTTGTTTCCTCTTTCTGGTGGTTCCTCCTATTGGTTCTAATTCTTACTTACAACATCACTAACGTGAAAATATGTTTAACAGGAATGTATATATATAGCCTACATCAGATTGCATGCCATCTTGGGGAAGGAGAGGGAGAAAAATTTGAAGCTCGAAGCTTGTGGAAGTGATTGTTGATAATTCAAAATAAACTAATTAAAAAATAATCTAAAAATGAGCTGGAAAAAGATGTACAAAATAATTTTTGAAAAGGAGTCCATAGGTTTTTCCTGACTCCTAAAAGGGTCTATCTCTCTCTCTCTCTCTCTCTCTCTCTCTCTCTCTCTCTCTCTCTCTCTCTCACACACACACACACACACAACACACACACACACACACACACACACACACAGGCATTTCAAAAGGATTTGGTCCAGAAAATGTTTTGAGTAATGACAAGATTGAAGTAAGTGTAAAAACTCTAAAAATGATTACTTTGAAAGACAGCTCTAACTTGGATATGCACATTCTTATATGTTTGTTTAAGAAAAAGAATCAATCTCCATACTCTGTGGTTATACCTCATATTTGTAACAATCCAACTTAGCTCACATATTTCCAGTGTACTTCTGCCTGATTTTGCCATCAACTGACATTTCAGAAGAAATGCCCTATATACAAATTATATGAGTGGTATGGGCAATCTTTCCACCCTTTAAATAGATCAGGAGAGTAAATTTTAGTCCAATAAGCAAAATCAAAGGGAAACACTCTGTCAGAGGTACCCATATCACCAATGGAAGAGAGAACATTGTAGCCCAGACAACTCATGCTCTTAGGGTTATGTACCAGTTAAGATATGTCTATGCCTCTAAGGCCCCTACTAATTGTGTTCTCCCCGTTTTAGGGGTCCAGCTCCTCAGTTCCCTTCAGCCACTTAGCAGTCAGATCATTCTTTTACAGAGGAATATTTAACTCAAAGTTATAGCACAAATAAACATACAAGCATTCCCATACTCCAAAACAGTAGGCATCATCCTCCCAACTCCCTTCTTTGAGTCCTTGAGAAAAGAGCACTGGGTTTTTGTTGTTGTTTTTTGGCTATTTGCCTTTCTTTGTATCCCCAGCACTTAGCATAGTGCCTGGCACACAGTAGGCAATTAATAAATGCTAGTTGATTGATGCTTTCCACAAGTCTGCTGATGTCACCTGCTGGGATATGTTGCTTCTTTTGTCAAGACGCTATAGCGATGTGTTGCTTTACTACTGGATTGCTGGATTGCTCCTCCTCTGAGCTGCTATTTCCACTTATTCCTTCCCTGCTAAATTGTGGCTGTGGTGTGCCTTCTTCCCTGCGTGGGAGTTTTTGTAGGTCTTTTTATGAGTCAGCCCATAGCCTTGGGGGTTTTTCATCTCTTTCATGAGACAGACCCACAGCAAATATTATACTTTCCTGTCAGTGGGAGTTCTTCCCGACTCACTTGATGTACGGGTTTGGGGTGAGGAAATTAATTTCATCTCTCATTTTGTTCTTGGCAACTAGGAGCAGGACCATTTACATTACCCTTAGATTGTACTAAGGGACTTTCTTGCAGTGGTGAACTAACATCCTGTATAGGTACCCAGATCATCTCTCCCATCACATTGCTCAGAGAAGGACTGGTAATAGTAGATATTTTTATACTTCTGTTGTCCTATACCCTATCTGAAATCTCCTAAAATTAATTTTTAAATTGGGAAATTGGGAAATTTCAGGAAGCCTTTGCTATTAGAGCTTGTTGGACAAGAAGAGTAGATTGGTTGAGTGTGAAACCTTAGGAGAAGACTCTGAATATGGGTTGAGAAATGAGAATGGAGTTAAGTCCCACCCCCTCAGATGTTTTTCCCAAGGACTAGCAGTAAAAGAGGCTAGGTTTGAATCCCACCTTTGTCACTGTCTGACCTTGGGCTGAATGTGGCTCCTCATCCATAAAATGAAGGAGGTGGATAAGCTGACCACCTAAGCCCCTTCCCACTCCTACTTGTTCTGTGTGTTCTATGCTCTCCCTAGGTCTCAGTCCTTATTCATCACCTTATGCATCAGTAAGGTGAATGGGGGAGGCCAGATGACCTCTGTCTCTCCCAGACCTCTTTGCGCTTCCATAACATACTCAAAGTTATATAGCTAGCTAGTGATATGGCCATGCAGCTTGACTCTTAGACAAGAATTGTTTTCTGCTGCATCACACTCCCCTTATAACAATACCGTTTCTGTGTGTATATACACATATGCATACAGATGTGCATATGTATATCTACACATGTAGATATACATAGACATATCTACATAAATGGTAGGTACACATGTGTGTGTATCTATGTGTGTATGTGTGTATATCTATATGTGTATGTATATATATATATATATATATAGTCTGAACCAAAAGCATATATACACACATATACATATGTGTTTATATATTTTAGTATATATAGTCTGAACCCAAACCACACATATATATATATCCACATATACATGCATACATGCATATACTACACGTGCGCATGTGCATACGTAGATATACATGCATATGTATATATGTATTGTATAAATGTACATTTGCATAGATGTGTGTATGTGCATGTGTATGTGTATGTATGTATATTTATATCTATTTGTATCTATATCTCTATCTATCCATCCATCAGTCTAGTCTGTAGAAGCCATACACACATAAACATATGCATTTATATATTATATATATATATATATATACACACACACACACACAGAAACCAAACCATGCAAACATATACATACACATGCGCATACATGCATACAGATATACGTGTATGTATCATACGTGTTTGAGTTGCATAGTATAAATACACAATTACAGGTGCATGTATGTGTTTATTTCACAATATACATAACCAATACATATGTGCACACATGTATGCATGTGGTATACACACATACATACATATAATACATATACTCACACATGTATAAGTTCAGACTTGTCATTTCATCAGTTCGGGGAAACTAAGTCTAGCAACTCCTTTATAAGAGATAGTTTTAGAGAGGTGTTCAGGGCACTGAAAGGTTTGAGGTTACTCAACTAGCCTGTATCACAAGTAGAACCTAAATATGGGGGTCATCCTGACTCCAAGGCCAGCTCTGTCCACTATGCCAAACTTGAGGTCACAGAGTCTAGTCAAAAACATACGTAGAAGTGTGTTTGTATATGTGTCTGTGTATGTGTGTCTGTGTATGTATATATATATATATACACATATATATGTATGTATATATACACATATACACACATACACATATGCACATATGCACATATGTGTGTATGCATACACACATATATGCATTTGTATATGTATATGTTTATGTGTGCTGAAAGGCTGAGGCAACTTCTGAGAGCCAATCTCATTTATTATATTCATCTCCTATTCAACAAGAAATCTGAACTGCTTTTTCCCCTTAAAATACCTTATTCCTTTACCCTAATCCTTTAATAGTTTTCTTCATGCCCTACTGATCAAGGTCTCCTGTCTGCCTCCTTTTCTAGATAGATGCCATTATCTCTCTCGTCTTCATATCTCAGAAGCCTCTCCAAGATGACTATCATTGTTATTGTTGATGGAAGTATGTGGAAAATCAGAAAGCTTGAAGAGACCTCATGGGCACTGGTGATATAGAAAAAAGTATTTGAGAATTCACCTAGTTAGTTGTGAAAGTAACAAACTGAGCTGTTCATACTAGTACTCTGAGTAATTAAATCAGAAGTTTAATTAGATGATTGTATTCAGAATAAAGCAATTAGCTGGTAATTCTTATGTTACTCTAGACTGGCTTGTGTAGACTGAAATCTAGATGGGGTTATTATTCACACCCCTTGGCGGGCAACTGATGTGTTATTCAGCTGGAAACACAAGTTCATGGCAGGGACACTGAATGGTTGTGGAGTCTGACTTGAGATTCTTGAAGCAAATTATTTAGAGGGGTTTGGCGAGGGAATCCTCAAGTCAGTTAAATAATTTCCCTAGAACAAAAATAGGCAAAAAACTGCAGTGAAAAGGAAGAGAGGGAACAGGAGGGAGAACTAGGAAAACATACATGCCCAGGCACACGAGAACATCACTATCAAAATTCACTTGGACCAGAAGCTCACTAACATAAGTGGTTTCCTGAGCGTCTCTGGATTGAAATCCCATCCTAAATGGAAAACAAAAGGGGCCATTGATTTGGTAGTAGCAAAAGGAGTTAACATGTGGCTGCTTTCAATGAGCCACGAACCCATTGTTTCCTTTTAAAAAGGGAATGGTCTTTGGCCACTGTTGTTTAATTTGTGCTTAAAATGAGGATGGAAAGTGATGTCATTTTCGACTGGATGCCAACTGGGCTTTTGGAAGGGATGGACTTTTAAACAAAGAACCAAGTGGTTAAAATCTGATTCATCACCTGATCCCACTTACTAAAATCTCAACAAAAGAGTCTGTGGATTCATAAGTTCCAGAGTGGTGACTTCCATCCAAGTGGACCCTAAAATGCTTGGAGAGACTTGGGAGGTTAATTATCTAGTACTCATGTTGCACAGCCATGCAGAGTTCTAACAAGTAAATCAAATGGGTTATAAATTTAGATCTGCAAGACTTTAGAATCCATGGCGTGTAACCCCCCTTTGTTTTACACGTAAGTGACCCGAGGCTAAGAAGTTGCTACATCCCCAGAGTAACTGAGGTGAGATTTGAACTCATATCTTCCAGACTCGACATTCAGCACTCTATACTCTATACTTCCTAGCTGCTAAGCATGAGAAAATGTGTTTGGGATAAATAGAATGCAAAATGCCCTAGAATAGACCATTTGAAGATGAATTCAGTTGGAAAGATGGAGAAAGACTTTTGGGAGAGAACTCTGATGGGAAGACATAAGACTTTGGGCTACCAGCTTTTATGGGAACAGTCTTAGAACATTATGAGGTCTGTCTTTGCCTCTCTCTCTATGTCCTTCATTTCTTCCTGTCTGTCTCTCCTCAGACATTTCCTAGCTGTAAAATCCTGGGCAAGTTAGATACTCTGTCTGCTTTAATTTCCTCAATTACGAAATGGGGATAATAATAGAACCTACCTCTCAGGATCGGTTTTTTTTTAATTAATTATTTTTTAGTTTTCAACATTCACTTCCATAAGATTGAGAGTTCCAAATATTTTTTCCCCCATATCTCCCCTCCCTCCACTCCAAGATGGCATGCAATTTTATACAGGCTCTACATATACATTCATATTGAACCTATTTTCACATTAGTCATGTTGTAAAGAAGAATTCGAATCAATGGGAGAAACCATGAGAAAGAAGAAACAAACAAGAAAAGGGAAAAAGAGAGAGAGAGAGCAAATAATATACTTTGATCAGCATTCAGTTCTTTTTCTGGACGTGGACAGCATTTTCCATCATGAGTCATTTGGAGTTGTCTTGGATTCTTGCATTGCTAAGAAGAGATAAGTCTATCAAAATTGCTCATCGCACAACGTGGCTGTTACTGTGTACAATGTTCTCCTGGTTCACTCAGCATCAGTCCATACAAGTCTTTCCAGGTTTTTTGAATTCCACTTGCTCCTCATTTCTTATAACACAGTAGTATTCCATTACCTTCATATAACACAACTTGTTCAGCCACTCCCCAATTGATGGGCATCCCCTCCATTTCCAATTCTTTGCCACTACAAAAAAGAGGTGCTATAAATATTTTTGTACATGTGGGTCTCCCAGGATTGTTGTGAGGATCAAATGAGATAATATTTGTGAAGTACTTAGCAAACAGTAGGCATTTAATAAACGCTTCCTTCCTTCCTTCCTTCCTATCCCTATTCCTATTCTTGCAGACTAGATAATAGATTCAGTTGCTTTTACCTTCTGAAGATTCAAGGGCTATTAGTACCCACAGGATCACAGATCTAGGGCTGGAAGGCATTTCAGATGCTTATCCAATTCCCTAATTTTACAGATTCCCTAATTTTTACAGATTTTACAGGAAACTAGGTTCTAGGAAGGTTCAGTGACTTGTCTAAGGTCATATAAACATTGAAATTCAGAGGAGGGCTTTGAACCCAGTTCCTCTGACTCTGGAGCCAGAAATCTTTGTATTGTTTCAAACTCCCTATAAATTTTGAAGCCCGGAGCCAAAGTCCCTTTCACCTAGCTGTTGTTTCCCTCTGTAGAGAGAACATTTTGAGGAGTCATGATTTGGAAAGAGGAATATCACTGCATAATTTTGCTTGAGGGCTTAGAATTTTAAATTAGGTTATTGACTCCAAAGAGAGAAGAGACAAGATGTTTTGAATTATCTGACAATTCCTGGTCCAGTCAGATTCCCAGGAAAAAAAAAACATTTGAGGAGGTTGGGATTGTTTCCCTCAGTACTCGGGCTTTTGCTCTTCCTTATGCTTGGAATGTCCTCCTTCCATTACTTCTTGGGGTTGAAATCAAACCCAGGCTTTCAGACCCAAATAGAATGCAACCACCCCAGGAAGCCTTCCCAGCATCATCTTTGTTAGTCATGGCGGTGGTTGGGCCTTACCAAATGTAACTGTGATGTCGAACAGAATTATTGTTGAGTCACAAAATTTTATCCTTTCATTTCAGAATTATATGAAGTTCCAGTTGAAAGATTCTCCTAAGCCAATATACCAATTCTCAGATGAAATGCAGACTGTTTTGGCTTGATGGAAACTCCTTATTCTTGCTTTAACCCATGTAACTTTAAATCCCATTTATTTCATTTTCCTTTTCATTATGGGCCTTTGAAATTGGCCACATTCAGTCTACCTCCCTTATATTAAATGGTCAGGGACATTTTTATCCTCCCATTATTTTCAGTGTTAGCAAGGCTGGGCTGCACAAAGTTTGCAAAACTTTGCCAAATCCCTCCAACTGGAGTCACTTTGCCTTGTACCTAATGATTTGCTAGAACACTATTTTTTTAAAGGGTTCAACTAAGTTGTTTATGTTTTATGAATTCCCAGAGGCACTCTTTCCTTCCTGATGTATTCTGGTTACCATGGTACTATATATTGGCTTGTATCTCATTCGGTAATTCTTTTATTTAATCACAAGAAAGTCTAGATTTATCCCAAGAGCAGTGCAAACTATTGTACAGCATCTTGGAAAGCGATAGACTGCTTGGGAAAGGTCAGTTCTACTTTTCCTAAAATAAGTACAGTTTCACTGTGCTAGGTACATCTAGTCATTCCACCTTCTGCCTTAAGGATCTTGGGCTCATCTTGAAAGCCCGAATCTTGTTCTTATGCATCATGACAACAGCAAAAAATTATAGCATGCAAAGAGCTGGCCTTGGAGCTAGGAAGACTTGGGTGCAAGTGTTGCTTCTTACACATACAGGCTATGAAACACTGGGCAAGTCAATTAACTTCTCGGTGCTCTAGGTAACTAAGATTAAAAGTTCCCCTCTGCGCGCCCCTCCGACAAAAGTTCCCTTGTGTGTTTGTAGAACTTTCCTCATCTGGGAGTTCTCAATACCAGTGAAATCAAAGGTCTAATCAGTTCCCTGCTTGCCTCACAGAATTACTTAATGATAAAAACAAGCTACCACATAATACTATGTAAATGCTTTTGACAACCGTAAAATCGAATTTTTAAAAAGTGAAGATATTGGTCTTTAATAGACACAGCAACTACAGGAACGTAAGGAGAAAGAACAACACAAAGGATACACAAAACAACTAAAACTAAAAACTAAACCCTATGTAATGGAAATTATATTTGTCCCTGAGGAAAACACAAGAAAATGTGCCTTGATCCTTGTTCACCGAGGTGTGGGATTATGGGTGTAGAACATTTCAAATACTGTCAGTCTCAGATGATACATTAATTTTTTCTTCTTTTTTCTTTAAATTATTTATTTTTAATTTTCAACATTTACTTTCACAAGATTTTGAATTCCAAATTTTCACCCCATCTTGCCCCTCCCCCACCCCAAGATGGCATGCATTCTGAATATCCCTTTCCCTAGTCTGCCCTCCCTTCTATCTCCCCCATCCCTTCTCTTATCCCCTTCCCCTTCTACTTTCCTGTGGGGCAGGATAGACTTCTGTACCCCATTTCCTGTATTTCTTATTTCCCAGTTGCATGTGAAAACATTTTTAAAAAATATATGTTTTTAAAACTTTGGGTTCCAAATTTTCTCCCTTCCTCCCTCCCCACCCACCCTCATTGAAAAGGCAAGCAATTCAATATAGGTTATACATGCGCAGTTATGCAAAACACTTCCATAGTAGTCATGTTGTGAAAAACTAACTCTATTTCCCTTAATCCTATCCCCCATGATATATTCTATTCTTTCTTTTGACCCTGTCCTTCTTCAGAAGTGTTTGCTTCTGATTACCCCCTTTCCCAATCTGCCCTCCTCTCTACCATTTCCCTTCAGGGTAAGACAAATTTCCATGCCCAATTGAGTGTGCATGTTATTCCATCCTTAAGTCAAATCCTATAAGAATAAGATTCACTCATTCCCTCTCCCCTTCCCCTGTTTCCCCTCCACTGTAAGAGCCTTCTCTGTTTTATTTTGTTTTTTTTGTGAGATAATTTACCCTGTTCTACCTCTCCCACTCTCCTTCTCCCAGTATAATCCTCTCTCACCCCTTAATTTCATTCTCCAGATATGACCCCTTCATCTTCAACTCACCCTGTACCCTCTATCTATATCTATATCTATATCCATATCTATATCTATATCTATATCTATATCTATATCTATATCTATATCTATATCTATATCTATATCTATATCTATATCTATATCTATATCTATATCTATATCTATATCTATATCATCTATATCTATATCTATATCTATATCTATATCTATATCTATATCTATATCTATATCTATATCTATATCTATATCTATATCTATATCTATATCTATATCTATATGCATATATCTATATCTATATATCTATATCTATATACACATACATACATATAATTTTTTCCCTCCAACTACCCTAAAACTGACAAAGGTCTCATGAGTTATAAATATCATCTTTCCATGCAGGAATGTAAACAGTTCAACCTTAATAAGTCTCTTATGATTTCTCTTTCCTGTTTACCTCTTCATGTTCCACTTGAGTCTTGTATTGGAAAGTCAAATTTTCTATTCAGCTCTGGTCTTTTCATCAAAAATGCTTGAAAGTCCTCTATTTCACTGAATGACCATTTTTCCCCCTGAAGGATTATACTCAGTTTTGCTGGGTAGGTGATTCTTGGTTGTAATCCTATCTCCTTTACCCTCTGGAATATCATATGCCATGCCCTTCAATCCCTTAACATAGAAGTGGCTAAATCATGTGTTATCCTGATTGTGTTTCCACAGTACTTGAACTGTTTCTTTCTGGTAGCTTGTAATATTTTCTCCTTGACCTGGGAACTCTGGAATTTGGCTACAATATTCCTCGGAGTTTTCCTTTGGGGATCTCCTTCAGGAGGAGCTTGGTGGATTCTTTCAATTTATATTTTGCCCTCTGGTTTTTAAATATCAAGGTAGTTTTCCTTGATAATTTCTTTCTTTCTCTCTCTCTCTTTTTTTTTTTTTGGTTAGGCAATGGGGTTAAGTGACTTGCCGAGGGTCACACAGCTAGTAAGTGTTACGTGTCAGTCTGAGGCCGGATTTGAACTCACGTCCTCCTGAATTCCGGGCCAGTACTCTATCCACTGTGCTACCTAGCTGCCCCAATAATTTCTTGAAAGATGATGTCTAGGCTCTTTTTTTGATCATGGCTTTCAGAAAGTCCAATAATTTTTAAATTCTCTCTCCTGGATCTATTTTCCAGGTCAGTTGTTTTTCCAACGAGATATTTCACATTGTTTTCTAGTTTTTCATTCTTTTGGATTTGTTTTACAGTGTCTTGATTTCTCATAAAGTCACTAGCTTCTAATTGCTCTATTCTAATTTTTTAAGGAAATATTTTCTTTAATAATCTTTTGGACTTCCTTTTCCATTTGGCCAATTTTTCTTTTTAGGGCATTCTTCTCCTCATTGGCTTTTTGGACCTCTTTTGCCATTTTGGTTAGGCTATTTTTTAAGGTGTTATTTTCTTCAGCATTTTTTGGGTCTCCTTTAGCAAGCTGTTGACTTGTTTTTCAAGATTTTCTTGCATCACTCATTTCTCTTCCCAGTTTTTCCTCTACTTTTCTTATTTGCTTCTCAAGCTCCTTTTTGGCTCTTCCAAGACCTGGGACTGATTCATATTTTTCTTGGAGGCTTTGGTTGTAGGAGCTTTGACTTTGTTGTCTTCTTCTGGTTGTATGTTTTGATCTTCTTTGTTACCAAAAAAAGATTCTATGGTCTAATACTTCTTGCGAGGTTTGCTCATGATCCCAGCTGATTACTTGGAATTATAAACTCTCTATTAAGGTAGAGGTCTGCTTCCAATGTGGAGAATATGCTGTCCTAAGCTTTGGGAGTTTGTACAGCTGTTTTCAGAGATACTTCTAGAGACCTGTAAATATTCAGTTCTTCCAAGGTTATATGATAAGGGGAGAGGTGTTTGCTCCTTTCCTGGTCTGTGCTCTGGTCTATGAGTGACCACGAGCACTCTTTTATGTCTTGGAACTGTGAGGATGGTTTCTTCTACACTGCCACTACAAGTTCCACCACCCTAATGCTCCTCTTTGCCCCAGAACTGCCACACAGAACTGTGACCCAGATCCAAGCATGGGCAAAGCAAGAGGTTCCTGCCTCAGCACTGGCAAAGAAATCACTGCAATCCCTCTCTGATCAGCCACTCGATTCCCCTTTGGTGTGTGGTCCAGAAGCTCAGGAGGCAACTGCTGCCCTGGGGCCGCACTCTCAGGAATTGGGGCTGAACCTAGCTTCTCTCTCACCTTAGAAACAGACTTTTCCCACTGATCTTCTATGTTGTCTTTGGAGTTCTTTAGTTGAGAAGTCTGGAAACTGTCACAGTTGCCCGCGATTCATTTCTCTGAGGCCTGCTCCAGTTTCGCTGCAGCCTGCATGCCTAGGCCCAACTGTGCTTCTCTCACAGACTGGCACGATATACCTTTCTGATCAACCATCCAGTCTGTCTTGGGCTAGAAATCTGTTTCACTGTGTCTTTTTGTGGGTTCTGCTGCTTCAGAATTTGTTTAGAGCCATTTTTTATATGTATTTGGAGGGGTTTGGGGGAGAGCTCAAGCAAGTCACTGCTTTCACTCCACCATCTTGGCTCTGCCTCCCCCAACTAGTTAGTTTTTCAGAAAATACTTTGTACCTCTTTCTTTGCTGAAAGCAATGATTTTCTAATAGAAGAAGATGGAGAGCTACATCTTGAAATAAAGCTAATATAAAATATTTTAAAATATCTATACTTTTAAAAATATTTTAAATTTCTTCATAAACTTTATATCTTTAGATTAATATACAAATGTCCCTGGCAATTTTGTATAAGGGAGATAGATAAGTTGTAGACAGTTTCAAAGACCTATGATAAAAGTGAAGATGAAATAGTTAGGAATTAAGATAACCTGTACACTCATAGTTCTTTTTTAATCCTTCTATTTTCTGTCTCTCCTCTCTCTTTCTCTTTTTTTTCTTTCAGTATTACCCATCAAACAACAAACAACAACAATAACAAAAAGCTGGGAAAATTTCTTCTTCCAAACAAGGGTGTCAAAGGCACTACTTGTGATAAAACATGAATATTGAACAATAAAAATTGCAGGACCAGTACTGGAAGGAGCCTTAGCATTCATCCCACTCCCCTCATTTTATAGACAAGCACAGCAGAATATGTATTGGCTCTGAAATCACAGTATATGAGTTCAAATCTTACTGTGACACTTGTTACTCTAACCCAGGACTATCCAGTGAATCCCCACCCTCAGCACAGGTGCTATACCTCCTGTAGAACTCTTCTGGAGAACACAGGAGAACATGAGAAAAGGTGGCTTAAGGAATGGTTTCTGGAAGTTTGCAATGACTTGAAATTAATGGACCATGATTCCCTGATTCAGACCAAGTACTCTGTGTTTATTTACTGTCCACTTACTTTGTGGTGAACGCTGGACATTTGGTTGGTTGCTGACATTAAACTAGGTATTCTTACAAAATTCAATAACTGGCCAAATTAACCTACATCTCTCTGGCTCTGTTCAAATGAGTAGGATGAGATGCTGTGCAGCTCCAGGTGGGGAGAGAGGTCTGGGGCCTTTATTTCTCCTCCTAGGAGGAGAGATGCCTTAAGACCTGTAAGTATATGGTTCTGCTTCTAGCTCTGTCTTGTCTATTATTTCTTGCTCTTAGGTGAAAGACTGCAACCTGGCAGCTGAAATGGTGTGTCCTATAAGCGAGAGATTGACTGTTCATTGACAATGATGCATTCAGAAGTGTACCTGGGTAGAACTGCTTTAAGTCTGAGTCCATTATCCCTAGAAACTAAGGTGGTAGAGGGGAGAGTGATGCCTGGTTTGGGGTGGGGCATTTTTTTGTTGTTTTTTGCTTTCAATTATGATTGTTTTGCAAAATCTAATTAATATTAAAAGATACTGGAGAAGACACTGAAATGATAACCAATGATTGATATTAGGGAGAA
The DNA here is from genome assembly GCF_003287225.1 of Phascolarctos cinereus. Taxonomy (NCBI): domain Eukaryota; kingdom Metazoa; phylum Chordata; class Mammalia; order Diprotodontia; family Phascolarctidae; genus Phascolarctos; species Phascolarctos cinereus. Next base: position 260,233,750 of record NW_027555514.1, on the reverse strand, counting down.
TGTAATAGATTGGGTGCTTGAACTGATAATATTATAAGAACACCCACAACCCACCTGAGTCTAAGGGGGACATGATAGGTGATTCTGCGGACCAACTTGCCAGTGCAAGTGGAGTTGAGATAAAACCCTCCAGAATCTCTATATGCCTCCCTACAAAGTGACCTTGGACAAGCTGAAACCTCTCTCTCTCTCTCTCTCTCTCTCTCTCTCTCTCTCTCTCTCTTTCTCTCTCTCTCTGTCTGTCTTTATTTCTCACCTCTCTCTCTTTCTCTTCTCTCTTTCTTTCTCTCCCCCTCTCCTTTCCTATCTCTCATTTTTTGTCTCTGTCTCTTTCTCCTCCCCCTTTGTCCTCTCTCTCTTTGTCTCTTTATATATTTTACTTTATTTGAACCCATAACAAACCTGCAATATAGTTGCTCTGATTATCCTCATTTTAGAGAAGAAGAAACTGTGATTGAGAGAAGTTAGGTGGCTTGCCCAGAATCATACATCTGAGAAGTGTCAGAGGGGGTATTTGAACTCTATTCTTGCTTATTTCAAGCCCAATACTCTATCTACTATGATCCTTAGGTGCTAAGCTTAGATAAATCATTTTCTAATTCTCTGGGCCTCCGTTTCTTCATTTATAAAATGTAGGTGCTAGACTCATTGATTGACAAAGTACCTTCCAGCTCTAAATCCTGTGATGTTCTGTCTTTGGAATAGTTTTTTTTTTTAATGGGTCTATTATGTCAAACTATAGTCCAAAATAAATTAGGCAAGATTATGGAATTATTCTTTATACACATGTAATAAAGAATTAAGACAGTTAGATGGCACCATAGTGGATAAAGAGCTGGACCTGGCTTCAGGAAGACTCATCATCCTAAGTTCAAATCTGGTCTCAGACATTTACTAGCTTTGTGACCCTGGGCAAATCATTTAACCCGGTTTGCCTTATTTTCCTCATCTGTAAAACGAGCTAGAGAAAGAAACAGAGGGGCAGCTAGGTGGCACAGTGGATAGAGCACAGGCCCTGGAGTCAGGAGGACCTGAGTTCAAATTCAGCCCCAGACACATGATACTCACTAGCTGTGTGACCCTGGGCAAGTCACTTAACCCCAATTGCCTTGCAAAAAAGGAAGGAAGGAAGGAAGGAAGGAAGGAAGGAAGGAAGGAAGGAAGGAAGGAAGGAAGGAAGGAAGGAAGGAAGAGAGAAGTAGAAAACCACTCCAGTATCTTTGCCAAGAAAACCCCAAATGGGGTCACAGAGAGACAGGCATGACTCAGAAACAAGTGAAGTAATCCAGATGAGAGGTAAAGAAGGTACAAATTAGGGTGGTACTAATCTGGGTAGAGAGGAGGGTATGGTTATAAGAGATATTGTGGAAGGAAAAACAAGAAGACTTGTCAATGGATTGGAAGCATATTTAAGAGAAGTGAGGAAGAGTCCAGGATGACACCAGGTTTGGTTAACCTGGGCAATTAGAAAAATGATGATGCCTTAGATAGAAAAAGGGGAGACTAGAAGGGGAGGTATTTTTATAGTAAAAGGTAATGAAGTCATAGAGAGTCACACTCAACTGATAAACCACTGAACAATAAGAGATTAAAAATATAATGAAGTTATCACACTTTTAAAATTAGTTTTAAAGATTCCTTTGCTGTTCTATTTATTTATTTGTCTGTCTATCTATCTATCTATCTATCTATCTATCTATCTATCCTATCTATCTATCTATCTATCTATCTATTTATCTGTCTGTCTGTCTGTCTGTCTGTCTGTCTGTCTATCTAATCTATCTCATAATGGCAGCCAACATCTACCATGCTAGGAAGAAACAGCATGAAATTTGAGTACCAAAACATGGTTACCCTTCTGCTCACTTATTAACGTGTTCCAAGCACATAGTAAAAGCAAATGGAAGAGTTAACACTTGTCTTGTAACTAAAGACCACACACATGCATCAAGGACACACTGGTAAATTTTCCAGTTGGAATTTGGAACATTCCAACATAGTTTTGAACTTCAAATCATTCCCCACCCTTTCTCGTGATCACACAGGATCATAATGCATATCAGTGTTCATGTCTCAGAATTGCTGGAGCACAGATTTTAAGCTAGCAGAGACTTCAGGGGTCACCTAATCCAACCCACTCATTTAGGGGGAAAAAGGTTGTACTGATGTGTTTTGTCTTTAAATTAAACACATTTAGATTATTCCCAACTTCCTGATAGATTTCATGTATCATTGTAAAACAGTTAAATAAAACAAATATTATAATGACATCATCTGAAAGTACATGTGATATTTCACTGCCTGCCCATCTCTCTACTTAAAAAAAGTAACAAATCTATTTTCTCTCCTTTCCACTCTCCCACTCCTTATAAATAAAATGTCTCATAACACATATGTATAGTCAAGCAAAACAAAATTCTCTTAATGGTTGTATATAATATATCTCCATTTTTATACCTATGTCTATGTCCATGTCCATACCTATATACATCTCCATGTCTCTATTTATATTCACATCTAGATCTCATTTTGTAAATTAGGAAAGTAAAAGCCTGAAATATTAAGTGACTTGCCTAAATTGTTCCAGTTAGGTAGTGGCAGGGTTGAGATTAGAACCTGGATCTTCTGACTTTAGATTCAGTGCTGTATCTACAATGCCACGTGAAAATCTATCATAGGAATGATAACATGATAATTTTTTTAAAAAATCATAGAAAACAAGTTTTCTCAAAGTAATTTGGCATCATTGGTATTTGTTGTTGGCTTTGTGGCTGTTGTTTTTAAGAATCTGCCCCTGTAATAACATATCCAGTCTCCTACCTCCAAGCATTTACACAGACCATTTCCCACACCTCTAATAGTTTCCCTCCTGACAACTGACTTTTGGAACCCCTACCTCCCTTCAAGACTCAGAAAAAGTACCATCCTCCTACATGAATATCCCTGTCTACGGTAGCGTGTGAGGTCATTGAGGGCAGCGTCAATGAAAGATTATATGACTTCTCAGGGTTACGTGGCTAGTAAACGTCAGAGACTTGAACATGAAACCAAGATCTTCTTGACTCTGAGACCTGCCCTCTACCCATTATACCACCCTGCCATTCATACACTTCTTTTTTTTTTTTAGGAAGTTTCCGGACCCTTTTGGACTCTTTATTTTGGTGACTGTTTTACATCTATTAAACTGTCCTAAGAAAGTTTGGCAATCAGAGTAGGCCTTTATCATTCCCCATGTTTATCAGTGAACAGTGCACTTAAATAGGCCAGGTTGGAGCAATAGAATATTACAATAATCCATAAGCTTCTAATAAGTAAAAAAAAAATAATTAGATTAAGGTATTTATAAAAAGGTGATAATGGGTAATTTCCTCATAACTCCTCACTATTCAAAAGAATGATGAAGTTCATTAATAAGGCAAATTCAGGAAGCTCTTACAGGGGATACACAGAACTTTTAGTACTAATATGATAATAATGATGATACAGCAAGAATTTATATAATATTTACTAGGTGTCAGGCACTGGGCTAATTACCTCATTTGATCCTCACAACAACCCAGGGAGGTAGGTGATACTATTATCTTCATTTTACAGCTAAGGAAACTGAGGCAAACAGAAGTTAATTGACTTGCCCAGGGTTACACAGCTAATGAGTGTCTGAGGCCAGATTTGAACTCAGGTCTTCCTCACTTCCACCTGGCTCCTAAATCCCATTAGCTAAAACCACTCTTGATGGGCAGGGGGTATAGGTCAGTCTTTATCTAGATCTATTTGCATGATAGGAAAAATAAAGAATTTACAAAGTGTTATGGGCACTATTAAATATTCATATATTGCATGAAGAAAACTTTGCATGCCATCACTGACCAAAACTTCACAAGGCAAAATGAGTGTGACATTCAAGGAGAAGGAAGAAATAAAACAGCAGCAGCAGCAACTACAAAAATAATAAAAAACAGAAACCTAGAAAATCTTTGGGGAGGGGTGTCTTTTGTTTGCACCTCATTTTAATTTACTTCCTTTTTTATTGTTGGAGAACACTAGTCATATGAAAGAAATTTAAACCGGCCAGTGGGCTCACTTACAATGATTGTTGGGACCTCATGATGAATGAGATGATGTTTGGAAAGGAGGACTATTCTCTAGGCAAGAACCATGTTGTCCTTTGTGCTGGAGTTGGGCAAAGCTGCGAGAATTTTACTTGTAGTTTCAATTGTTGGAAGAACAAATTTCACATAATGCCACATACCCTTAGCCTGAGGATTTGGAAATTTTAAATGGGTTTTGATTTTCTATAAACATTTTTGGTACTTGAATACTAAAAAGAAAAAAAAAAGAAGTATTAGCATGGTATAGTGGAAAGAGACCTGTATTTCTAGGACCTGTCATTTCTTACCTGTGTGACCCTGAGCAAGTTTCTTATTTTCTTGGGGATTTAATTTTCCTCATCTGTAAATTGAGGGAGTTTGGCTCAGTGATCTTAAAATTTCCTTCAGGACTAAGTCTATGTTCCTATAATACTATTATCACCCTCAACATCTGCCTTAACTTCTCCAAATGTTAGAGAATCTTCAATTATGGATCTCCTCATTTGGCCATAGTCTTTGGATAAAGATTTTTCCATTGGAAAGTATTTAGTCTCCATGATTCAGTTCCAATGATAGCAACCATATGAAAGGTAGAGGGACATGTAAGGGGAGGAGAGCTGGAAGGGTGGGATATGAAGGCCAGAATTTCAGAGTTAGAATAGACCTCAGTGGCAATAGAACCCAACTTGGACTTGAAATATGATGCTGCCTGTAGAATATTGGAAAAGTGGTCACCCAACCTTTGCCTGAAAGTTTTAAATGATGGAAGAACCAGCTTCTACCCAAGGCAGTCCATCATCTATAGTATAGCTCCAGAGTAGCAGTGGGTAACCAGGTGGTGTAGTGAACAGAGTGCCAGGTCTTGAGCCAGGAAGACTCATCTTCTTGAATTCAAATCTGGCCTCACACACTTACTAGCTGTGTGACTGTGAGTAAGCCACTTAACTCTGTTTGCCTCAGTTTCCTCATCTGTAAAATGATCTGGAAAAGAAAATAGCAAATCACTCCAGCATCTTTGCCAAGAAAATGAAGAGTTGGATATGATTGATCAGCAACAAGAGTAGCAGTTCTTAACCTCAAGGAAACTAAGTTCCTGACTAGTTAGAGTGCTAGACTAGAGTTAGGAAGATCTGAGTTCAAATCCAGCCTCAAATATGCTTTGTGTGACCTGGGACAAGTTTTAACCTAGACAGACTTCTTTCTGCTTCAGTTTTCTTAATCTGTAAAATAGAAATAATAATAATACCTACTTTTCAGGGCTGTTGCAAAGATCAAAGGAAATAATATTTGTAAAGTACTTTGTTCTATATAAATTCTCCTCCTCCTCCTCCTCCTTCTTCTTCTTCTTCTTCTTCTTCTTCTTCTTCTTCTTCTTCTTCTTCTTCTTCTTCTTCGTTAGTGTCCTGGACTCATTTCCAATCTAGTGAAGCCTATAGATGCTTTTTCAGAAGAATATTTTTAAATAATTGAAGGAAAACCTCAATTTCAATTAAAGATTATGAAAACAAAGATGCATTTTTCCCATCCAACGTCACAGACCCCATGAAATCCATCTATAAACCAAGTCTGTGGACTCCAGGTTAAGAACTCTGCTCTATCCATGCAGTGACAAGTGAGTAGAACTAGGAAAACAACGATTTTTTAAAAAAATTTGATCCATTGGATAAGGCAGAGCAGGAGGGAAAGATTCATACAAAAATACTTAATACTTTAATTTTTAAAACTATTAATTAACAACAAAAAAAGAAATCCTTCCCATAATCTGTTAGGAAAATATATATTTTTTTAAACTAGTCCAAATTGTCCATTTTCAATGTCTATCCAGTGGTTCTAATTCCTCTTTGGCCAATCAGAACACTTTTCTGCTGTCTTCTCACTGACAGCTATTCAAATACTGCCATTTACTTCTTTTTGCATTCCCAGTGCCTGGCACAGAATAGGCATTTAATAAATGTTTACTGACTGACTGACTGACTGACTGACTGATTTGATTTAGTTCTCAAGTCCCTACTGAGCCTTTTCTGTACTAACGGTTCCTATTTCTAAACTTTTGGGATGTTTTTCTTCTGGTCAGTCTAAATTGTCTACTTTGCAATGTTTACCCAGTTCCTTTGTTGCTTTTCATAAAGCATGAACTGAATGCTCTTGACCGTACCATCTACTTTCCTCCAGATGCTTTCCCACATATCAACATTCTTCCTACAATGTGGTACTCACGATTAAAAGACATTCCAGATAGGGCTTGACCAGTGCACAGTAAAGATGCTATGTCTCTTATTTTACCCTAGTGTCTCATTCAGTTTCTTGGCTGCTATATCATATGGTTAACTCTAATTAAGCTTGCCTTCCACTAAAAGTCCCAGATCTTTCTCACGGAATGCCATCTGCCCTATGCATCATTCATCTTGTTCTTGTGATGTCAACTTTCTGAAACCAAGTGTAAGGTCTTATAGTTCTCTCAATAGTATTTCATCTTATTTGAGCCAATCTAATATCTTAGCTTGCTAACATTTTGAATCCTGATTTGGTCCTCTGGTATGTGAGCTTAACTCCCAGGCTTGATTGACTGGCAAATTTGATCAGCATGCCATTCATGTCTTTACTCAAATTACTGGTAAAAGGCACCTTCCAGAAGGTTCTTTCAGTGGAATGCATCAAGAATACTCTAATTAGGAAAATAAGGCTCAAGAATAACAAACAGTTTTCTGTTTGGCTCAGGACTGCTCTAGTAGAGGGACAAATTGGCTCTTCTTCAAAGACAATAAATGTTATTTATTATTGCATGAAACACTCTCTCCAGGATAAGTATATTTGAAAATTGTTAGCATTGAAATTTTGATAGCAGCAGAGAATTATTTGTGTATCAGGAGAGTATTAAAGGTGTTAGTTACCTTAGCTTTCTACTAACTAGTTATATGTCTTAACAGATGTTCATAGATTTGAATTAAGTCAACCTTGGAAAAATCACAAAGTCATTATGTCTCTATTTCATTATCTATAAAATAGAGATAATCATATGTGCTTTTCCCTGATTCACAGAATTGTTGCCATGAACAAATGATATAATGAATGTGAAATCCTTTTTTAAAAAAAAACATGAGATTTAAGGTCTTAAGTATAGGAAGGAATGGAGCCTTGGAGATCATAGAATCTGAGATCTAAGGATGAAAAGGATTTTAAAAGCCATCTGGCCCAAACTCTAATTTTACTTATGAAGAAATTGAGGCCCAGAAGTTAAAATGACTTGTTGAAGATCATGCTGGTAGTGTCAGGCGTAGGATCAAAATCGGGTCTGAGAGTCAACAGTCTTTCTAGCATAGAACACATCTAGGCCAAATGGCTCATTTGAAAATTAAAGCCCAGAGGATTCTTCAGTGAGTTCCCCAAGGTCACACAGGTAGCCAGGAACAGAAGAAGGTTTGTAACCAGGTCTTCCTGACTTTGAGGCCAGTCCTTTCTTCACTAAATCATGCCTCTGAGAGCAGATCATCACTTTACTTTTATTCAAGCAATGTGGAAGTGACTGTTTTCTCATGGGAAGAGACAAGGCAGATGAAAATGACATAAGAGGATGGAAGTAAGGAAAATAAGGTGCAAATGCAAACCAAACCAATGTCTCAGTTAGGGAACAGATGTCAAAACAATGATCAAAGAAGCCGATTTCTAAATGAATATGAAAAAAAAAGTGGCATACACAAGGGAAAGAAATGAGAGAAATGCCCTTTCAGATTTGCTAATTAAAATGTTCTCCTCTCCCACTGGAACTTGAAGGAGGAGGAGGAGGAAGCTCAATTATTTGAAACTGAAACATGTAAGCAAAAGCCTACGGAACCCTTATAATTTTAATTTCTTCCCTTCTGATTGGACCTGTGAGCTCACTTGTATGGGGAACTCCCTTCACCAATGCAGGTTGCCTCTGTTCTGCTCCAAGCAACTGGAAGTCTATATAAGTCTTAAAGAATTTTGTTCAAGTCCTTAAAACAAACGAAAAAACAACTATCTTAAAGAGTTATTGTGGCCCTAAGAGGTTACGCGATTGCCTAGAGTCACATGACAAGGATCAAAAGTGTTTGTACCCTGGTGTTCCTTATTCTTAATTCATCATTCTATCCACTATGCCACAGTGCCTTTATGGAAACTTGGTAGCATAAAGGAGAGTGTCAGGATTTCCAAAGATGGAATTCTGCCTCAGACACTGATTGACTCTTTTCAAACCACTTAATAACTCTTAGCCTCAGTTTCCCCATCTATAATATGGAATTAATAATAGTACTTTACCTCACAGGGTTTTTGTAAGTATGTATATATACATACATACACTCATATGCACACACAATATACGCATGCATTCACAATATACATATATGCACATATATGTGCACATATACGCACACATATTTATAATTACACATGTATATGCATGCATGTATATAGCACATCCACATATTATATTGTGATATGTAAATATGTTTATATACATGTGTATATATGTATGTATGTGCATATATATAATATGTATATAAAGGATCATATAAATGTTAACAATTATTTTTCAGAGCAGTACCTAAAATGAGACAACCTGGATTTTGCCCCAGGGCAACAAAACTTCTTTTAGCAGTGAAACAAATGACAACCACCTAGTTATCAAGAATAATTTGTTAAATTAGGAAGTTACCTTAGAGGAGGCCGTTATACTCCTGGTGACCAGCTAGCTTCTGCCTATCTTGGTCCATACTGCCGACTCCTACGAGGTACTACCACCCCACCCCTCAGTGTCTCTCTCTACCATCACCACAAGGACTGAACTGGTCTTTACAAAGCTGACTTAAGGGCCCAGTTGTACCATTTGCCCCCATGCCCTAGGATTGCTAGGTATAGCTTTGTTTTTTCTGAACGTCCCTCATATGCTTCTGAGGGTGACATTTCATATCAGATTCTCATCATCGTTACTTCTTAACTGGCTTGTTTCTATTGGCAATTCCTTGGAGAAAGCGATTACTGGGGAGGAGGTTTGATCACTTTGTTTTTCTTGTCTCCCCGATTTTTTCTTGTTTTTTTCCCAACCTCTTTGAGAAATCTGGAATAGAAATTCAGGTACCCCTGCCACACTAAATATAAATAGAGCTGCCAGACCCTGGGATTATTTTCCAGTGTGTTTTGAAATTTTACTTTATTGCCACTGTTATTTTTTTTTCTCTGTCTCGCATACCAATGGCCCCATGGAATATTTCCATAATTCCTGAGGTGGAGCCCATGCACTGGAAAAATGGTGAAATTATAGCAGAATAAAATGACTCGGGCAGTACTTCGGAATACAAATGGGAAACATATACCACACACACACACACACACACACACACACACACACACACACACACCCTTTACCAAGCACTGCTTATAAAAATGTGGCTTGACAAAAGATGTGAGGCATAATGGGATTTCAGCCATGTTCAACAGTAACATTCTCGGTGGAAATCAAGATCTTTTTACCAATGTGAGGCCAATCATTTCACATGCCAGAGGAAGGCCTCCCACTAGCTAAACCTAAAGATTAAGATCTTCTGGAAAGAATTCATTTCTTCACAAATTGTCTCCATCAAAGCTTTCTGGGGTCCCTAAGTCTGGAGGATAATTAACTTTTTAGAAAGATTTAGTGTGCTGTAATGACCCTACCCCCTCCCAAAGTGACTGAGCCCTTTCCACATTCCCTGAGATTGAGCAAGCACAAGGATGTAGAGTTACCATAGAAACAGATGTTCTTCTTTGACCTTGCTTGGATGCTGGTAGGGTGGGAGCGGTTGGGGATGGGGAGAGAGCAAACAAGCACACCACTCCCTTTGAGTTTTTAGTGTGTCGGGGGAGAGGAGTGGGTGGATAGCTAATGAAAGCTTCTTGCAAAAAGGCTAGCCCCTTCCCAGCTGTGAGGATCCAAGTTCTTCAGAGAAAGTCTTAACTCTGGGGCCTTGTTGGCAGGCTCTGAACTGAGAATTGACTCCAGCTGTAGCATGCCTGGAGTTCTGTGAACCCTTTCCTGACAGGCCACATCCTGTCTTTTTTTTTTTTTTTGAGGAGTGGAGAAATGCTTCAGGAAGAAAGACCTTTCAATGCTGTGTCACTCAGGAATCAATCCCCTTGAAGAGGACAGTAGGCTAACCACCAGCGGCAAAGAGATGAACAGAAATTGGGGCCTTGGGACAAGATAAAGCTAGATAGCATGTCGCTGAACCAAAGTAAAAATGAAAGAGCTAGGAATTATGAGAGCTCCTGTATAACATGAATAGTTACTGCCGTGCATTTAGAATCAGAACTTATTAATAACTTGCATTTATAATGTCTTATTTAGAGAATATTTTTAGTTGCTTCAAGATTTGCAAAGTTCTTTACATTATTAAATTACATTTGTTACATTATTATGTCACAATATTACATTATTACATGACATTTGCTCTTCCTTGGCAGGTAGGTGCTCTCATTGAGCCCATTTTACAGATGAAGAAACTGAGGCAGATAGTTAAAATACTTGTCCAGGGCCAAACAGCTAATAAGTGCCTGAGGCAGGATTCAAACTCATATTCTCCTGACTAGCTTTCCTTATTAAGGAGGCTGGAATTGGCAGTAAAATAGTGTCATCCAGGTGGTCTTTTGTTGATATATTTAAGAAAGCCAGAAAAAAATCTTGACTATCACTTACTATCTGGGTGACTAGGTTACTTAACCTAGTTACTTAACCTCTAGCCTCCTTCTACTAATCTACAAGTGAAAGAATTGGATTAAGTGGATTTTAGGTACCTCTCTCCTCTAGGTCTATAACCTTGTATCCTTAGTCATTTTATCTCTCTGAGTCTCATTTTCCTTATCCATATAATGAGATTGAGCTAGATGACAACTGAGGTCTCTCCTACCTCCATGTTGATTACCCTTTCATATTATCTTATCTTTAGAAGCCCATTTCTCCCAATACCCCCTTATTTTCTAGTGTTCTTTATTTGGGGGCTAGCTGGCCCATGGCCCAGTCATCTGTTCCCCTCTAATGTGTGTGTGTGTGTGTGTGTGTGTGTGTGTGTGTGTTATTCAAAGACTCTTTCGTACCCAGGCTGAAAGTACAGGGACTCCTTACGGGCCTGGTCTTTGATTGGAACTTTGACCAACTGTATTTTCGGACCTAGATCAATTCTCTCCTCCTCAGGCAACCTGGCAACCTCACCTCTCCCCATCCCCAGGGGCTCCCAATTTTAATGCCATATTTACTGTGGATTTAGCTCTATTGTGGCTCAGAACTTTTGAACTCAACAGACCCACCAGTCTCACCTTTTCTGAGAGTAGAGATTGCAGGCATGCATCACCACCCCAGGACCCTCTACTGTGTTCTCACTGCCACAATTTCCCCTAGCTTTCTTGTGTGTGGGGAGAGTCTAAGGGTTTTCTGTTTCCTTTTTTCCCTCCCCCCAAAACATGTATCACCCCCTTCTATTTACAATCAAAAGAGCACCGTGGTGGAAATCAAGAAGAGAAGGAATAATAGAGAAATGATGTTGTATAAGAAAAAGTCCAAGATGGTGGAGTCAGATGGTTACTGCTTGTATTATATGATACGATAGAACCTCTCTAAACCTCAGTTTCCTCATCTGGAAAGTGAAAGTGTTGGGCTACATGGCCTGCCATGGAGTACTCTTCATTCTAGTGACACTGGCCTTCTGGCTGTCTCATGCACAAGTCCCTCCGTCTCTCTAGGGGCATTCTCTCTGACTGTCTCCCATCCCAGCACTTAGCACAATACCTGGCACATAGATTGCTGTTTAATAAATGTTAACGATAGATTGATTTAATGTCCCTTTCAGTTCTCAATCTCAGATGCTATGAAATGCCCCCCAAACACTCCAAAGTGGGTGAAAATCAACAATTGCAGAGGTCTTTGTTGTTTAATCCTGGGTCTAAGTACCAACTCAGGGAGACCTGGTCTTTTCTTTTTATCTGCATTGTTGAACTTCTTCTGTTCTCTTGTCCTTGATCTGGTTAACTCAGTTCTACTCTATGCCATACATTTGGTCTGGTTGGCTTCCAGAATTCTAGCCCTCCAGAATTTGTTTCTCCATTAATTATGGGCATAGAAATCTGAGGCCTGGATATGTACTTTTCTCCCACAATCTGTGCTCCTTCCCAGTTGGGTCTGTCTTAGTGTATCTCACCCTGACACACTGGCCGTGGCCCAGGACAATTCCTTTCTGGCCCTTCAGAGGTACAGTAGAGGGAAAGTTTGGCTGGAGTCAGGAAGACCCCAGTACAAATCTGGCCTCAGACACTTCCTAGCTCTGTGACCATGGGCAAGTTACTTTAAACTCTTTTTACCTCAGTTTCCTCAACTGAAAAATGAGAATCATAATAGCACCTACCTCCCAGGATTATTGTGAGTATCAAATCAGATAATTATTGTAAAGTACTTGGCACCGTGCTTAGAACACAGTAGGCTTCTTTCCTCCTACAACTCCACATCCCTTTTCCTCTACTTTTCATATTTCACCTCCAAAGACAGAATTTTTTCTGTTCAGGTTTCTTTCTGAGACTACCTCACCCTTCCTCTGCGTAGCAACTTGCTGTAACCATTGGAAGCTACTTTCTCTTGATCCTTCTGTTCTATTTGGTCTACCTGAAATAGTTTCCACTAGCCCAGCTCCCAACACTGCTCAAAGCTTCTTGCTCTCCTTTTGAACCTGTGAACAGACCCTAGTTACCATTCATTGTTTTATGAGATAAGCTTTAAAAAAAAAACTACTATAACATAATAATTTTTGGATGATATTTGAGATTCCACTGGTTTTGGGAGTTTCTGGGCTAGGAACTTCTTTTTACCAATTCAGGTTAGCACTTTTCCTCACTTTTCAAGTGAGGCAGCTAGGTGACACAGTGGGCCTGGGGTCAGGGAGCCTTGAGTTCAAATTTGGCCACAGACACTTAACTGGCTGGGTGACCCTGGGCAACTCATTTACTCTCTATTTTCCTCAGTTTCCTCAGCTGTAAAACAGGGATCACATCATCACCTGTCTCACAAAAATGAGACAATAATTGTAAAGTGTTTAGCACAGTAGTGCCTGGCACATAATAGGTGTTTAACAAATGCTTGTTTCCTCTCCCCTCTGCTCCCTATCTCCCTGTAACTCGTGCTTTTAAAGAGGTGGTTTGAGCATTGATAGATTAAGTAATTTGTCCAGGGTTACACTGCTTGTTTGTGTCAAAGGTAGAATTTCAATCCAGGTTACTACTGCTGATGTTGCTACTACTACTACTACTACTACTACTACTACTACTACTACTACTACTACTGCCACTGCTGCTGCTGCTACTCCTACTCCTACTACTAAGGCTCACATATTACAGCTAAGGTTTGCCAGACACGAGACATACATTATTCGATTTGATCTTCACAACAATCCTGTGAGACCAGCTTTATTATTACTTTATTTTTATAGCTAGAGAGGCAGTAAGGCACAGTAGGTAGAGAGCTAGGCTGAAAGGCAGGAAGACCTGGTTCCAAGTCTCACATCTGACACATACTGACTCTGGGCAAGTCACAGAACTTTTCAGTATTAATTAAATTTAATTAAATTAATAAATTAAATTAAATTTGAGAGAGACAGAGGGAGAGAGAGAATCAGTGACCAGCCCTGTGAATCAACTTCACATCCTTATGAACCTCCAAACCAAAATTCCCTTCCCTGATCTCTACTCTCCTATATATTAGAATGCAATCTCTCTTATAGAAATGTTTTTTCAGTCAATGACTTTATATACATATATATATATATATATATATTATATATATATATATATATATATATATATATATACTCTGTCCTTTGAACCTCACAACAACCATGTAAGGTTCAATCACCCCAATTTAGAGATCAAGAAACTGATCATCAGAGAAGCTGGGACTTGCCCATGGCCCAGAACTTCCTGACCCCCAGAGAGTCTCACCCTCCCTGTCCTTCTTCATCTCCAAATCCCAGATGATATTTATAGAACACTACCATATTTGCAAAAAATTTTACACATTATCTTATTTGGACTGTAAGTGTTTGGAGGGGTAAATCACCTAAAGTTTGTTCATGAGGTTGTAATGAGATTCATGGGTGAAATACTCACACAAGTGAAGTCACAGACCCTTGAAATATTGATGTATTACAGACTACAGTCATGTCTACCTAAATAAGGGATCTTCAAGCTTATGTTGGTATAGATTGACCTATGAAACTAAATATTTAGAATAGCTCTTTTACTTTCTTCCAGCCCTTTTACTTTTTCCCAGAGTGCAACTGAAATCCCTTCACAACACTAAAGAGACATTTCCTTCAGTTGATATCAGGCTTCACAGTTAACAAGGACCTTCACACATTGTCTCATCTCCAAAGCATCTCAAAGAACTCGTGTCTTTCGCTTCTCCCGTTTCTGTTGGAGAGTGTACATATGGACAACTTGGCTCTTTTCCCTGGCTCACTGACCTCCCTGTTCATTTATCTTCAGATCCAGATTTTATCTTTCAAATATGAACATTCTCTGTGTTAAAAAGCCTTCCCTCATTGACCCATTTAAAGCGACCCATGCTCAGAATGTTCACATACAAAAAGTTTGTTTCTTTTTTTAAGCCTGCATCCAACAGAGCTAACAAATCAGCAAGCATTTATCAAGTGCCAATATGTGCTAGGCATATGTGTGAGGCAGTGCTGCATACCAGATACATCAAGAAGACAAGAAAACCTGGCTTTAAGCCCTGTCTGACATGTTCTGACTATGTGACCTCGGTCAAGTCATGTAACTTTTCAGTGCTCTAGGAACTCTCTAAGACTGAGTTGCAGCATATAAAGAATTATTTTAAGTGTGTGTGTGTGTGTGTGTGTGTGTGTGTGTGTGTGTGTGTGTATGTGTGTGTGTGTGTGTTCAGAGAGAGTAAATATGTGACTAATAGAATCTTTCTGACAGGAGAAAGAGAAGCAGAGGAGCCTGGGGCAAGGAGGCTAGGGAGCTTGATTCTAGTACCAACTCTGTAAGTTACAGCATTTCCAGAGCAAATTTCAAGGTGATCACACAAGCAATTCTTATTCCATCTCTGTTAAGTGATGGGATATACGTCAGGCACAAGTGAAATATCCTTGCCCCTCAAATGACTAACATTCTATCATGGTAGACAGCATGTACATCCATAAGTATATGCACAATAAATACAAGGCCATTTTTATTATGTATGTTGGGGAGTGTGGTGTGGCAGTGGTGGCTAATGGTTATCAGATGGGGGAATCAGGAAACATTGATCCTCCCAATGCTACTTCCCACCCAATCTCAAAGGGGGGAAGCTGCTCTTATTAGAAATGCTTTGGCCACATCTCTGACATGTCTCTCATGCTGACCTTTCTCCCTTCAGCCTTTGTCCTCCAATCCTTCAGCTACTTCCATATATTCTCCCTTCTCCCAAACTCTGACACGCATCTGACTTCTGAAATTTCAACACGTCCCCAGTTGATGGTGAGGGCAAAAATTTAAAAGTATTTTTAAATTAAATTTTAAATTTTAATTTTTAAATTTAAATTTAAATTTTATTTAATTTTAAAAATTTAAATAAAAAATAAAAGTCATAAGATCATATATTTAACGCTGGAAGGTCCTTGAAGGTCACTCAGTCCAATCCCTTCACTTTGCAGACGACGTGATTTGCCTATGGTCACATAGCTAGTAAGTTTCTGAGATGGGACATGAACTCAAGTTTATAGACTCTGGGTCTGTAAACCTCTCCAGCACAACATGTCAAGTCACACATTTTCCTGATGATGCCCCATCTCCCTCCTCTTCCCTTTTCCCTTACCCCACCACCCCCCTATTAATACCAGTGGTATGCTGGAGCTAGTTCAAACCTTCTCATAAGGGCCAATCATTAAATTTTTTATTTATTGTTTTGTTGATTGTCTAGACTTACAAAAGAGATGGAAAAATTTTAATAATGAAAATTAAACTTAAAAGCATATGCTAAGTATTCTTATTTTGGAGAGCCACTTGTTAAATGTTTACTAGCACATCCTTGACCATCATCTGGGGTAGCACTAAGCATACAGGTAAAATTTGATGCCTTCAAAACCTTAACCTTCTGCTTGTCCTATGGTTGTTTTTGCACCATTTCTTCTGTACCAAGCAGTATCTGGCTTGGGCTCACCATCTGCTCTCACTTCCCAGGTCATTCACCTCTTGCCTTACCCCTGGATGCCATGCAGTATCTCCTCCATTTTGTCCTTTTAATCCTCACTAGTAATGTTCATCCTAGCCTTTTTATCTACAGAAGTTCATTTGGCTCTCACAATTACTTTGGGGAGGCAAATAGACCACATATAGTTCCATTATACCCATACAGAAACTGAGGCACGGGTTGGTCCTATGATATATCTTGGGTTCTACAACTCCTCGGTGAAGCTGTAGGACTATAATCAAGCTCTCTAGCCTCCCTGCCTCATGTTCTTTCCAATAAACAGCATTTGCTCCTCTGTCTCTTCCTGTGTCAAGAACTAAAAGTTCTATTACTCACATATTTCTTCTCTCTCTCTCTTTTAAAATAGAAACTTTTTTATAAGTTTCATAATGATGATGTTTTGGCTCCCGAAGCGTTGCCCTCAACTGGCTCTGTTCTCAAGCATCACTTCCCAACTCCTAATGAACCTTGCCCCTTGCCCCCATCTGGCTGTATGAGGCCATGTCCACTGGATGCCCCTTATCACCATCTTCTCTATCTTGACTCCCACTCTGTCCCCAGGAGCCAATTTTCCTGTTTCCTGTCCCATTCCTTACCCTTTTGTCTCACACTCAATTTATACCCTGTTCTTAGACGTTAGCCTGGGATCATATTAAGTAACCACCACATTCTCTGAATCTGGCTCGAATACATAGTTGGCCATTCCCAAGCCTGGGGAATTGCTAACGGCCTTCACATCCTCTACTCAGACCACAGATGCCCTCATTCTATCCTTCCCTGCTATTCTCTCTTCATTTCTCTGGCTGACAGTAACAATAACTAGCATTGATACAGAAGATCCCAAAAGCCTTGATGCAGTTTTAATTTTGGGACATCCTGTATAATGCTTTAGGGTTTTCAAATCCCTTCATATATGGGATTTTATACATCTATATCTATCTATCTATCTATCTATCTATCTATCTATCTATCTATCTATCTATCTACATTATATGGTCCATTAAGTATTTGGGCTATTATTCTCATTTTACAGATGGGGAAACTGAATCTAAAGGGGTCTAAATAATGACTTGTCTAGAGTCACAGAGCTAGTCAGTATTCCAGACAGGATTCAAATTCAGATCTTCCTGACTCCAAATACAGCACTATCTACTGGGCCATCTCGTTCCCTCAGAAGAAAAATGTTATAAATCTGAGAAATCTCTTCACCTCATCAGGCAATCAAGATACAGTCTAGAGTTTGGACCTGCAAGGGACAGTGAAGAGATCGAGTGAACACATTTGAAGAGGAATAAATACTCCATGGGATCTTTTTTCCCTTTTTTTCACATTAATACATATTTATGTAATAAAACAAGCATTTCCACAACATAATACTATATGAAAAGATGATTGTACATAAAACCACAAATCTAAGCATGACTTGCTATGTCTTTCAAATATACAACAAAATTACCATGTAAGTTTCTTTTTTTTTTACCCTCCCCTTGCCCCACCCTAGAGATGGCCACCATTAAACACAAGTCCTTAGAAGTAGCTTTTCAGGAGTAGCAAGTTTATTACTTAAAAGAGTTGGACCACAGGTTGTCTCTGAGACATTGAATCACCAACCAATTATCCAAAGGCCGATTAGCCTTAGGATCAGTTTTCCTACTAACCCATTTGCTTAAAGTAATTAGAAGCATTTATCAACTTTAAAGCTCATGAAGATTAAATGACACCTAGAGAAAATTAATTTGGAGACAGGAGGGAGAGGTATAGCATAGAGGATGATGGGGAGGGTTCATAGAGGCACTGAAAGGGAAGGTGGAATAGGTGGGAAGGGGGCAGTTTATCCCCTATTGTCTGTAGCCTCCGATCTCCCTAGAGAGTCAGAGGCACCACATGATTGGGTCAATGCATATTCTCCTCTCCTCTTTGTCTATGTTATTTATGTCACTAATCAAACTTAAAGAATTTCACATACGGTTTTTAGTTTTTTTAGTTTTTTGTTTCTTTTTAAGACCAGCCCCATTATTGAATTGATGTAGGGAACTACATCATAGAGAACTACATGAGTCCCCAGTATGGGAACTCATTTTCCTAAAGTAGCTCTGTGACTGTTCTGCAAATTGGAGCATTAGAGAATTGCCAGATCACTGTAAAAATTAGATGACTTGCCCAAGTGTCACACAACCCGTCTATGTTAGAGACAGCTCTTGAATTCAGGTCTTCCTGACTATGTGGCTGAGGTCTTTATTTGCTTTGTTACCCATATTTTAATACATCTATTTTAATCTCTACTAAGACATTTTTTTCTTCCTTTGGATCCTTTTGTTATGAAAAAAATATTATTAAAAATCTAGTTTATTTAAGTAACTTCCGAATAAATTACCCAGGTAAAGGTTAAGTGACTTGCCCAAGGCCACATAGCCAATTACTGTCATAGGTAGGATTTGGACCTAGTTCTTCCTGAATCTAGTTTCAACACTATCCCCTGCACCAACTTTTAATCAACACACCAAATATCACAATCATAGACAATTGCTCACAAGTTTACTTAAATAAGTTTGGACTATAGCCAGCGACAAATTGTTTTCAGACTTTCTAAATGCCCTCAATATTTCTTTCAAGGTGGAAGTGACTGCCAACCACTCATGTCTTGTATGTTGACCTTCCCTTATTGACATATAAAATGGGAAAAATTGTGGCTTCTGTAAAATGGGGCTAATAAGATCTGTAGTACTTATCTAAAAGGTTATTGGGAGAATCAAATGAACTAATATCAGTAAAGTGTCTTCAAACCATTATGTAAAAGTCAGAGAGATAGATAAAGCATTATCAAATACTTACTACATGCACTGTGGTAAGCCCTGGGAATACCAGTACAGGCAAGAAGAAGGATGGTCCACACCCTCAAAAGAACTTATATTCTTTTGAATGTAATGAGGAGTAAGGTGAGGATATGTAAGTACTCATAAGGCAACAAGGTGGAGAGGTGGTCTGGGGAATCATGAGCTGATTGAAGAACTGATCATGGCTGCTTCAAATGGAGGGTCCAAGGAGGAATTTTTACCAATTGGAAGAAGAGGCTAGTAAGTTACTATTACTGCTATTACTATTACTATTAAGTCAGTTTTGGTAATGGGCTACACCCAACTTACTTCTAACTCCTTTGACCTTTGGAACATCTACAATTTGGATTTTTCTGAAAGTGTGGTGTTCTATGATTCACTGGAAATCTTTCCTGACCGAGGTTATCCTTGGCTGGCATATAACAGGAGCAAGAGAATGTTGTCATTAAAAACATGATGCCTCCGTGTGTCAGTGTGGGGGCATTCAGAAAAATGCACAAATATTGAAGAGTGTCTAAATGTGTTTATTACATATTGATAACATGATGCAGAAGCAAAGGCATGAAGAAAAACCTACAGAGGTGCCTGTCTAGACAGGGAGGGACCCATCCAGTGCAAGGTTATTACCCATCTTCTAATGAGTCTGGCCAAGCTTCATTGATGATGTTTCATTTTAGGAATTAAATGAAAAAGACAGAGCAGGGTTGTCAAATATCGGTGAAAGGTGGGGTTTGATGTGGATAAGGAGAGGGAGTAGGAGATAGATAGATGTTCAGGTAAGAAGACAAAAGAGCTGGGTTAACTGAGAGGAATCAAGTGACTGGCTTCAGGAGAAGGAAAAGGCAAAGAAAGTAACGGAAACCAAGTTAGCCTGGTAAAGGTTTTGGAGCCAAGAGTGACACTCTTGGTCCTGATTGAACCTAACTCTCAGGCCATCTCCACTCCTCTGGAAACTAGGACTTTACTCCTGGCTTTCTGTGTCTCTAATAGGGAAGACTTCTACCTTATATTGTCATGAACCAGGTCACCACATCACTTCCTACAGTCTTCCTTTAACTGCCCCCATCCTTTTTCTAAACTCCTTTCATGTATTATCTTCCAGCATAAGAATATAAGAGGTCTCACTTTGAGAGCAGAGACCTTCTAATTTGCGGTTATATGTATCTCTAGCATTTAACACATTATCTGACACATAGTAAACTTTTAATACATTTACTCTTTCTCCATCCATTCATCTATCAATCTATTATCTAGCCATTTTCTTTCTCTTTTTCTCTCCCTTCCTTCCTTCCTTCCTTCCTTTCTTCCTTCCTTCTTTCCTTCCTTCCTTCCTTCCTTCCTTCCTTCCTTCCTTCCTTCCTTCCTTCCTTCCTTCCTTTCTTTCTTTCTTCTTCTTTCTTTCTTTCTTTTCTTTCTTCTTTCTTTCTTTCTTCTTCCTTCTTTCTTCTTCTTCCTTTCCTTCCTTCCTTCCTTCCTTCCTTCCTTCCTTCCTTCCTTCCTTCCTTCCTTCCTTCCTTCCTTCCTTCCTTCTTTCTTTCTTTCTTTCTTTCTTTCTTTCTTTCTTTCTTTCTTTCTTCCTTCCATTCTAAGACTATTGCTTGCCAGTGGGGACAAAATGTCAAAAATGAACTAGTCCCTATTTTCAAGAGACTTATTTTCTATGGAGAGAGACGACATGTGCATGTATGAATATATACAAATAAAGACATCTAAAATGTGCACAAAATTAAAACACAGTAATTTAAGGGGAGGCAAAATATAATAGGAAATATTAGTTTTGTTATTTAGTAAGAAGTGAACAGAAATATTAGATATAGGGAAGATTGTGTTTTGCCTTTTTAATAGGGCAATCAATCATCGAGAATTTACAAAGTACCTAGTACATGTCTGGGACAGTGCAAAGTGCTGTGCATATAAAATTAAAATGAAACTGTCTTTGACTTTGAGGAGTTTACAATCTAAATAAAGAAGACAACATGTACAAATGTAAATTTGTATGTTTACAGATACACACATATAAATTCACACATATTCAAAAGAGCTACAAGATAATTTTAGGAAGATAGCACTAATAACTTTGTTGGGGGATATCAGAAAAGGTTTAACGTAGATGATGTCACAAGAACAAAAGTCTAAAGGAAATCAAGGATTCTAAGGAGGAAGAAATGTGTTACAAACATGGAGGGTTGCCTGACAGTGAGGAGGCATAGAAATGGGAAATGGAGTTTCAGGTGTGAACAAAATCAAGGTCAGTTTGGCTGGACCTCAGTGAAAGGCAGCTATGTGTAACAAGGCTTGAAAGGTATGTTAGGACCAGGCTATGAAAGACTTTAAATACCAGAGATGTTTATATTTGATCGATAAGGTGAATAGGAAGTCTCTGAAGTTTATCAAACACTAGATTGTCATGGTCAGATCTGTGCTTCAAGAAAATCTCTTTAGCAGTCGTGTGGAGAATGGAGAGAAGTATCAGTTAGAGAGGTAGGAGCTCATTTCAGTATTCTAGGAGGAAGGTAATGAAGACCTTAGCTGGGATGGTTGTTATGTGAGAGGAGAGAAACGAAAGGGTGGGAGAGTTGAGGGGAAGTAGAAACAAAAAAATGTAGGAATTGGTGGGGTGATAAGGTGGGGAGAGGAGGAATTCTACAGAGCTTGAGAACCTGGCTGTCTAGAAAGATGGTGACCTTGAAAGAAATAAGGAAGTTTGGAAAAGGTATGGGTTTGGAAAAGATAATGATTTCTGATTTAGACACATCGGGTTTAAGTAGTTTATAGGATAATCTATTAGAAATATCTAGGAGGTGATTTGGAAGGCAAGATCAAAGCTAAAAAGAGAGCTTATGGATGGCTACATAGATATGGGAGGCATCAGAGTACTGATGATAACTGAACCCATGCAGTGGAATGTTAAAACAACTGTCTCTCCAATGATGTACTTTCAAGTTAAATTTGTATTGTTAACATTTTCCCCCATCACTTTCATAAATCTAGATAATCAACAAAATAATTAAGCTTGGATTAGGAGCATTTACTAATTTCTGAGGTGGAAATCTCACACTGAAAAATTTAACTCCTCTCTGAGCTGGCTCTAGCATACCCACAGATCCACATGAGAGAGAGAATATGGACCCAGGACAAATTGGATGAACATTCACAGTTGGGGAAGGGGAGGGTGATATATCATGATCCAGCAAAAGAGATTGAGACAGAAGGGAGTATAGGAGGTGAAACAAGAAATAGTAATGCATGAAAATCCAGAGAGGGAAGAATATCCGAGAAGTTAAAAGGTGGTCAGCAGGACAGAATTCTGCAGAGAAGGTTGAGGAATGAGAAAAGGTCATTAAATTTCCCAACTAAGAAATCATTGGTAACTTTGGAGAGATCAGTTTCAGTTGAGTGATGATATAGGCAGCAGAACAGTTGAGCAATAAGGGAGAAGTAGTAAGGAGCAATAAGGAAGTAGAGACAAAGAGTGTAGACAGCAGGTGTGGTAGAAGAAGAAGTAGAGACAGGGAGTGTAGACAGCAGTTGCATTCTCCCTCAATCCCCAGATTTTGACAGAGAAAGGGAAGAGAAATACAGGATAATGAGATGATGGGAAGGTTTATCAAGTGTCGTCTTTTTGGAGAGGAGTCTAGGGTGTACTTGAAGGCATCAGGAAAGGATAAATTAGAGGGAAGAGAAACTAGACTCTTCAGAGTCATGACTCAATATCTGAGAAGGTAATAGTTCTTTAGCCTGTAATTAAATTCTATTTGTATGTTTGTGTGAATGTGTTTTTCCCTGTAGAAAATGCCAGTAGGTGACACTTCTGATTGGTTTGACCCTATTATTTATTATGGTATTAAGGAGGAAGGGGATGGAATAAGGGTGAAATGTCAGAAATATAGATGATGATGATGATGATGATGATGATGATGATGATGATGATGATGGAAAAGAGCATCAAAAACCTATATTTAAATATTGCCAGAATTAACAGTTCTAATGTGCCTTGCTGTCTTCTACTGCATATGTTATATAAAAACAATAATAGTAATTGACAGTTATATAGCACTTTATTTTATCTCATTTGAGCTTCACAACAACCCTATGAAGTAGGTGCTAGTATTACACCCATTTTACAGATAAAGAAGCTAAGAAAAAAAAATTGGGGGGAAGTTACATTCTTGATTCTAAGCCTCCCCCCAAAAAACACTGCAGGAAATATTGGTCAAAGCATAAAAAATGAAGAGTATTTTCTTAACTCAAGCTGCCTCATAAGCCTCAATCCCAATTAAAACGTACTACTGAATTCCACCCCCCACAGCCCAAACCCCTGGGCCTGAGGCTGCCAAAGCATCTTTTCAAATCTGAAGAATGCTTTTCAGTGCCTAAAGCAGCGCTGATTTAATTTTCCAATCCAGAGGCCCAATCTCTCCCATGCTCACTCCAAGTTTACAAAAATGGAATTCATGCATGAGGTGGGAGAATGGGATTTCTTTTTAGTTTGATTTATGGACCAGGGATTCAGGAGTGCCTCACTTTGGAACCAGTACATTTCCTCTCCAATTTTTCTCCAAATACCTTGCTGGAAACCCAAAAATTATATAATTAAATTTATATTTGTAATATGATGCTAAAAGCACCCAAAAAGAAATGGACAGACTCTTTTTTTTTTCCCCAATGCCCAATAAGAGACAAAATATACAAAAATAAGTGCAATGAGTTTTTCTTTTCTTGGTTTTCTAGATTATAAATTAATGTTTTGGTCTAAGACATCTTTAAAAATGACTATTTTTCTTTTTATGTTCCAAGGTGGAAACTCCATTCACTCATGCATAGTGGCAAGTCTCTGAATATCATAGAATCATAGCTCTAGAGATGGAAAAGGTCTCAGAGGTCATCTAGTCTGGGGGGCTGTTAACTTGTTTGCATCATAGACTCATTTGGCATGAGCCCCCCATGATCATGTTTTAAAACAATTGGAGAAAATACTAAATTTCAGTTAGAGGTTAATGAAAATAAAGGTGTATTTTTCCTACCACCCAAGTCCATGGCTCCTTTGAAATCTACTTATAATACTCTATGGTGGTAAGGGGGATGGTAGAGAGGGAACAGACATTTATTAAGCACCTACTATATGTGCTAGGCATTTTTCAAATAATAATGCTAATGGTAGCAAACATTTATATAATACTTACTATGAGCCAGATGGGGCAGTTAGACAGTGAAGTGCATAGAGCACTAGGCTTGGAATCAGGAAGACTCATCTTCCTGAGTTCAAATCCAGCCTCTGACACTCACTAGCTGTGCGACTCTGCATAAATCACTTAATCCTGTTTGCCTCAGTTTCCTCATCTGTAAAATGAGTTGGAAAAGGAAATGGCAAATCACTCCAGTATCTTTGTCAAGCAAACCTCAAAATGGGTCATTAAGAGTTGGACATGACTGAACAAAAAGTATTGGTGCATTACCTCTGCCTATGCATGCGTGCGCGCACACACACACACACCCCAACATACATGTTCCTCTACCCTTAAAAACAGTAACAATAACAAAAACCTCCTCAGTGGATCGTACCATCTCGCCAAACTATCTTCCCTTCCCTTCTCCTCCCCTTCTCCACTCAACTCCATGAAAGTACCATCTACTACATAGTGCTTCCACTTTCTTTCCTCTCATTATTGTCTAAACTTTCAATCTCAGACTTCCAACGTCATCCCAAAGTTACCAGTGATTTCTCAATTGAAAAACCTTTTCTAGATCCTCATGATTTTTGTCTTTTCTGTAACAACTGACACTCTCAATCATCTTCTCTTCTTAAAGGAGACAACCACTGGCAAAGGATGGGCCCCAAGTCTGGCCTGATTTATCAGAAAACACGGGCTGGTAGTCATTCAGACAATTTTAGGTTATTTTGTTAATGTGCACTGTGAGTATTTTGTGTCTATTTGATTTTTTTGTGTATGTGTAAGAAATAAATACCCATCCTATACCCGAATTAAATTCTATATTGAGTAATTTTCTTTGTTCTCTTTTGGGGAGATAGCCATGGGCCAACAATTAAGCTCTAAATAATTATTCCCTGAGTCACCATGGTAGGATTTAACCAGCCAAAGAGTGTGAGAGAGGGAACCTGGCCACATCTCATTCTAGACCAGAATCTCCAAGTACTAAACCTGGTACAGCCACATGCATATGGACCCTAAGTCAAGAAGGAATGGTGTGAGTACCCAATTCCCTTGGGCCCAGAAGCAGCTTCTTAATGTTAGACATAAATTGAGGATAATAATAGCATCTTCTTGACAAGATTATTGCCATTAGCAAATGAAACAATATTTATAAAGCACTTTGAAAACCTTAAAGCACTATGTAAATACGGGTTATTATTGTAGTTGTGTCCCCTACGAAGCCCAGTACAATGCCTTGTATATAATAAGCATTCAATAAATATTAGATGTATAAACATATGAATGAATTTGGATGAGAGTAGAAATGTGGAATTTGTACAGATGAAAGCCAGAGTGAATAGAAAGAGGAAACAGTATTAATAACTCAAGAGAGATTATCAAAGACAAGGCCTGTCTTGGAGTCAGAAAGACCTGAGTTCAAGCCCTGGGCATATATTTGGCTATGTGAGCTTGGGCAAATCCTTTAATTTCTCAATGTGCTAGGTTACTCTCTAAGACTATAAATTATAGACAAATGGCACCAGTTAAGTAAATTTCCAACATGGAGAATTCTTACTGTTGCTGAAACCACAGGTTGGAAACTATAAATAATAAATAAAAATATAATATATTAATATCAGCAATAATATGAATAAAATATTAATAATTATACAATACTTATTATATTTTTAAAACACATTGTATATGTTTTAAGATTTGCAAAAGGCTTTCCCCACAATACCCTTATGGGGGAGAGAAAGTATATATTATGATTATTCCCATTTTATAGATGAGGATACTAAGGATGAGAAAAGAAGACCTGCCCAAGGTACCTCAGCTCACACATATTAGAGGTAGGATTCAAACCAAGGTCCCCCGACTCCAAATATAATGAAGGCTCTTTCCACTATACCATGCAGCTCCCAGTGAGGCCATCAGTAGAGCCACTGAAACCCTGTACCATAGCCATAAATAACTATTGAAATCTATAAATTTCACTTCATTTAATTATTTTTTAATGTATAGAATATCAAGATGGATGTTAATCCAAGAAGTGATTTTAGGGAAAGGGCAGTAAGCCATTTCAAGTATTTCAGATGCTCTTTAAGGGAAGATCCCTTAATCCTTTGCTAGAATTCTGAAGCTGAGAAACAGCCTTTATGGTAGAGGATGTCTGCAGCATTTCCCCAGTGTTACCGTTATATTAATGAGCCTCACCCTAGGTAAAATGAATTTCAGAGTGATGAAAACAGCTTCCCTGGGGTTTTCCTCAGTGATCAAAAATTCTGTCTTCATGTCACTGAACTTTGCTTAACCCAGTTCAAAGAGTTCTTGAAACATGCTGTCTATCGGTATCTGGGGGGGAGGGGCAGGGATTTGGGAGACAAGATTTAGCATGTGAGTAATGACAGCAGAAGGGAATTACACACTGCTCTGTGTTTAGCCCAGTGGAGGTTTTGTAATCAGAGATCCTCCAGATGTTTCCAAATACTCCAGGGCGGTCATGTGAAAAATAAGGCGATGAGGCAATAGGGGAATTATATATCCCAGAGATTTGTTCCTGTGCAACAAAATTCCTTTAAACTCATTTATCAAAATCATTAGAGAGTGGTGTGGATCACTGAGAACTGCCTGGGGTGCCTCCCAGTGAAGAGAGGGGTCCTTTTGCAAATACAGTGGGTTCCATTTTCTTGATGTTGGATGCTGAAAAGGAGCCAACAAGTGGTCCTCAAGCTATTGCTGAAAGGTCTTCACCAAGGGGGAACTCACTACATTCTAGGGCAGTCCAGTACTTTTAGACAACTCTAATGGATGAGACATTTTTATTTTTCCTCTTCCTCCCTGAAATCAAGTCTCCATTTTGCTCTTTGAAACTGTCAACTTTTCTTTCCTCTGTCAGATTACCTTTTGTCATATTGAGGGCTTAGGGATGAAGGAAAAGATGATAGGATTGGACTGAGGTGACTGGAGAAAAGAACTCCTAAGTCCCTCTTGCAAATAATATACATGGAGTCTATCCAGTTTCACGTTATAGCTAGAAGGTATCTCAGAAGTCATCTAACTGCAGTGCCATCAAACTCAAAAAGAAACGATGACCAATATCATTTACTAGTGCCATTTAGTCCATAAAGATCCTTGCCGGCTGCACACTGACTTAGAAAACCACATATTAACATTATCTAAATTTATAAACAATCATATGTTAGTGTGGCTTATAATGTCTCTAATTTATTTAAAAAAAATTTATTGTATTATAGATGAAAATAATGTATACAATTCACAAACCACATATTAACATTATCTAAATTTATAAACAATCATATATTATATGTGGCTTATAATGTCTCTAATTTATTAAAAAATATTTATCATATTATAGATGAAAATAATATTTGTAATTCACAAACCACACATTAACATTATCTAAATGTATAAATAACTACACATGTGTGGTTTACAATATTTCTAGTTTATAAAATAGTTATTATAATATATGTAATATTTATGAAATTATTTTTATCACATATAAAATCATAGTTTTAATTTATAAAAAACATGTTAGTATATGCATTTATAGCCATATATCATATGTAGTTTATAATATTTCTCATTTATAAAAATATTTCCTATCATATATATAAATACTATTTATAATTTATAAAACCACTTAATGCCATTATCTAAATTTATTGCACTTTTATTTATTTTGTTAAATATTTCCCAATTATATTTTAATCTAGTTCTAGCAGTAACCTGGAATGTTGTGGGATGCATATAACTCTCTGGCTGTGTGTTGGATACTGCTAACCTGGTATAATTCTCTCCTTTTATAGATGAGGAAGGTGGAGTCCAGACATGTTAGATAATTTGCTGAAGGTCATGTAAGCAACAGGGAGCAGACTCAGGATTTGAACCCAAGTTCTCTAACCCCAAATTCATTGTTATTTTATACTGTGTCACAATTACTTTTACCCTCTGGCAACAAGAGAAGTTCTGTGGATTTTAAACCTGTAAACATCAGGAATTAATGGCTTACATAAGAGTTCTACTATCTCTTCCAGGATTGAGATCATCCACTGGGGAGATATGGCTTGACACAATGCTTATTTCATACATAGTTAGCTGGCTGTAACCCTTAAGTGAATTAAGTTCCTTAACACGAGTTCATTTAATGCTTGGTGATATCTTCTAAAGCCATATACCCAACCCTATAGTAAGCAAATAGAATGATCGTGTCTAAATGTCACTAGGGGATTTTGCCAAGAGGTGATTGGAAAACAGGCTGATGCCAGCTGTAGGGCGGCTTCCTGTTCAACTTGGGTCCAGCTTCCTGGCTGCAGAGTTTTCATCTCTCCATTTCATGGAGATGTATTGAGTCAGCAATTACTGAACACTGAACACTCCATAAAGCTCTCTTCTGAGACTCTGGAGAGGGCCAGCAGAGTCAGCTGGGAGTCATTAGAAAAGAACAATGTTGAGAAAGAAAGAACCTACTGGTCTCCTTCAGCTGGGGCTCTTTAGTTGGGTGGAAGAGGTTGAAGATCCAAGCTTGGAAAAAATCCTCCACATTTTAGATTTAATGAAAGTTGCCATAATGAGATGAGAACGGAAGAACACAGATATGGAGATAACTACTGAATAAAGTGGAAAAAAAATCCAAGAGAATTGATTCAGTGACCCAGGGCAACAGCCTGGGTTTAAATCCCACCACAGACACCAGCAGTGTGACCAGGAGCAAGTTACTCTGTGCCTCAATTTCCTGAGGAAGTTGAATTCTATATCCTCCAAGGCACCTTCCAGCTCTAAATCTACAAGCTTAGAATAAGTTACCAAGCACTGACATGCAAGTGATTTTGTATCACAAGGAAGGGCATTAGACGTTAGCCTAAATTTTCAATGTATTCCAAAAGTCGCCATACTTGCTTATTCTGCAAGTCTACATTGAAGTCTACCCTAGGTTTTGTCTCCTCCATGAAGCCTTCTCTGATTACCCAATTAGGAGTGACTCTTTTCTTCCTGAATCTCTCAGGCTACTCTTTAAAAAAAGTTTTCCTGTGCATTTAATAATTTTCTAATTTGCATTATAGTTGTAATACAAACTGTGACTTTGTTGATGCAGCTTAAGGCTACATTAGCTATTGACCCAACGCTGACTCATATTGAACAGGAATTTCAGTATAATATGTAGACTTTTTCATTCATTCATTCACTCATTCACTCATTCATCTATTTATTCCTTTACTTATTCATTCATCCATTTATTTATCTATTCATCCATTTATCAATCTAATTATTCATAATTTCAGTTTCTTTGGCTTTCTCTTATAGTGCTCATCTTCCAACACTTTAATCATCTTTTAAATTCTTCTCTGAAGTCTTTTCAAATTCTCTTTGATATTATTACATTCTTGATCTCAGAATTGATTAATTCTTTTGGCAAAACTCAAGTATATTTATAAAATTCTCTGGTTATCATAGTATAGAGAGGATCATGGGTTCTCCAAGGCTATGCCAGGAGAATACAACCTCCAAAAAGTCCTACCAAACAAGAAATGCCTTAACTATGGGCTAAGTAATAAACAGTCTGTTTTCTTTCTTTGTCTGTCAAAGGATTATGCGTATGATAATAGCTGGCATTTATATAAAGTTTTAAGTTTCTCAAAACACTTTACAAATATTAATCTCATTTGTTCAGCACAACAACCCTGGAAAGTAGGTGCTATTAGTAGAGTGCCTGACAGACAGTAAATGCGATACAACTGTTAGCTAGTATTATTATTGTTATTATTTGGTCTAGGCAATGGGGTGAAGTGACTTGCCTAGGGTCACATAGCTAGTGAATATTTTGTGTCTCAGGCTGGATTTGAACTCAGGTCGTCCTGACTCCAAAGCCATTGCTCTATCCACTGTGCCACCTAGCTGCCACTAGCTATTATTATTATTGTCCCCATTTTAAAATTGAAGAAACTGAGGTAAACATAGGTTAAATGACTTGCCCAGAGTCCCATAGCTAGTAAGTGTCTGAGGAAGGATTTGAACTCAGGTCTTCCTGACTCTAAGTCCAGGGTTATATCTACCATTCCACCTAGCACCATGTTTTAGAATTAATATTTATTAGCTGGGAATTTTCTAGAGGAAGATAACCAGGTGGTGAAAAGCTTTATGTTCATATCTCTTGAGAATTGGTGAAAGGACCTGGACGTATTTAACCTGGAAAAGAGAAGACTTGGGATACAAGAGAGTTGCATTCAAGTTTTTGAAGGTGTCTACTGGGAAGAAGCACTGGAATCCTTCTGTTGGGTCCCAAAGGCAAGTGGAAATTCCATACAAATAGCCCTAATGTGGGTGGGGCTTGGGGATAAGTCCTCCTAACATATGAACTATCTCAAAGTGGAATTGGCTACTTCTGGGGGTAGTAGATTCCCCCTCTCTAGAAGTCTCTAGGTATGGGCTGGATGCCACTTGTCAATGGTATTGATAAGCTAGGTGTCTCGGTGGATAGCATGTTGGACTTACAGTCATGAAGACCTGAGTTTGAATCCTGCCTCAGACACTTATTAGGTATGTCAAATCACAATCCCTGTCACCCTCAATTTCCTAGTCAGTAAATTGGGGATGTAATTGCGCCTACCTCACAAGATCATTGCGAGGACTAAATGAGGTAACATGCAAAGTCCTTTGCAAAGCTTAAAGCACTATGCAAATTCCAGTTATTATTATTATCACCATCATCAATTATTGTGTAGGGGAATCTTTTTCATCTACAGTTTGCTATAGATGGTCTCTGACGTATCGTCCAATACTGAAAGTCTATGAAGCTATGAAACTGACATTACTTGTCATGGAGAAGAGATGACCGAAAGGGCTATAAGTAGGTTCCTACAGGGTTATAGTGCAAAAGTTAGTGATTTTCTTCACTAAGGAGGGCAGAACAAAAGCAAAGCAATGTTTTTTTTCCCTAGCCTAAGACGCTTTTGTTAAACAGAAGACAGAATTTCCTGACAGTGAAAGTTATGAAGGATTAAAATGGATTCATGTAGGAGGTTGTGGAATCTTCCTGAAGCATAGCTTGCAATTGCCTGGAAGTGTTTAAAGCAAGCTAGATTCTCATCTGTTTGAGATAGATTGGTTAGGGGGTGGGGCTATCCCAAAGACAGGAAAACAGATCTAATACTCTCTCCATGTTCCTTCCAGCACTAGGAGTATGGGCAATCCTAAATTCTGGCTAGGAGAGAAGTAACTTAAAATGTTTCTCAAGTCACAAGGCAATAAACAAAGTTGATAGAGACATCAAGTAGTTAAAACTTTGTATTATAATTTGCACTGGAATCAAGATATAATGTGCTATACACTGTTTAAGTAACTTTTTTTTTAAAGAATATACTTGAATATCTCAATAGAGCCATCATCTCCTCAATGTAGATTCTATTCCCTCCACCAGTGCTGATCTCAACCTATCCACACCTCCTCATGTTGTGAGGTTCTTATCTTAATAGTCGCTGTAAAGACTCCAAACAGGTTCTATCCCCCCCAAAAAAAGTAGGTGCCTTCCTCTAGTCTTTATTGTTTTCACATTCAGTGTGAGCCAGTACAACAGTTAGGCTGCCTATCCATTATCCATTCCTCTCAGAATGTGATGAACCAGCTTTCATTTCCAATCATGCACTCACTTGTTATTTTTTTTCCTATTGCATTATTTGTGTATTGCCTCCTTCTTTAAAGTCTTCAATGATAATATGTGGCAACCACGCATACCTTCATTGCATTTTATAATGCCTACAATTTTAATTCTTCGGATATTATGACCTTCAATGAAGACCATAATCCATCACCAGGACAATATTACCATTAAAAAACAAACAAAAACAACACAAAAAGAAGATGGATTTCTTCAAGGCAAGGACTTAATAACAATCATTGAAAACATTGATCAGTTTACCCAAATGAAATCTAGACTGCTTTCTTCTTAATTATGGACCTGGTTCATCGTCATCTTCAACAGTTATCAAAGATATACACACTGATGTATTGATTACTTGGGCTGCTCCTATAACTCTGTTGAAGTCTTGACATATACATTCTTCATCACATTTCTCTTTTGAGTACATTTTTGGTGCCTTTCTGCTGAGGGACAATGAATCTCATTAGGGAAGCCCTCCAATAATAAATACAAAGTACATCCATACAATATCACCACCTATATAAAGTCCCTCTTTGACTGAGATTTATTTCTCAATGATCGCAATGAACACCTCTGGTACAACAATTAATAATAATAATAATAATAACAATGATAGCATTTCTATGTTACTTTAAAGTTTGCAAATCAGCTTACAAATATTGTCTCATTGGATCTTCATAGCAATTCTATAAGGTGGGTGCAATTATTATCCCTGTTTTAAGGATGAGTAATCTAAGGCCAAGAGCTTGAGAAATCAAATGAGATGACAGTTGTAAAACACTTTACAGATATTAAAGCGTTACATAAATTGTTATTGTTGTTGTTGTTGTTGTTGTCTTAGTTGCTTTATTGTTAATGACTTGCCTAGAGTCACAGAGCTAGGAAATGTCTGTGGTAGGATTTAAACTTAAACCTTCCTGACTCCAAGTTTAGCCCTCTTCCCATAGACATACAACTTCCTGTTTGATGCTTTGCATGTCATGGATAATCAAAGGACTAATAAACAAAGTGATTTCTGTGGTTGTTATCTGTCAAAGAATCACTTACAAACTTCACCTTTTGATTGGAGGCATCTGGTTGGAGGACAACATTTTTGCTGGAGGTCACAACATTCTTTACCGAGTCATATTTTTGTCTGTTTTTGTAAACACTAAACAATTAAAGCTGTAAGATTTTGTATTCTGGACATCTCTTCATCACATGTTTCACTGTGAAAATATAGTATGTTATAGAAAACGCTCTGTGAAAGTCATTCTGTTCCTTCTCTCATTTTTTTAACCAGGGTATCCTTGTCTATATATTTTTAGAGTAGATATATGGTTCCACAGTTATTGCTATCATCTTGGTCACTTTTCTTTTTGTAATAATATCATTCATGACACTGTCAGGATTTTAGTATGTTCTTATATTTGAGACATCTATAAATTCTATGCCTTTGGGGCTCCAAATTGATGTTGCCTCTAGCACAGATTTCTTCTCTGAATCCTTGATAAGGTCTAGCTACTCTTACTAATTTTGTCTTCTTAAGTGTCATTTGTACTTCCTTGCATGATAATTTGGTAACTAAAATATGAGTCCTACTGGAGAGGGTTCCATTGTCACCAATGGTGATGACATCTTGCTTTAAAAATGTTACATAGCTCCTTTGCATCTCTTTGACACCCTTTTCCAGGTTGCTCTATAAATGCTCTGTAAATATCCCTTTCAGGTCTGTCTGTGATATTTCATTGACAGAACGTGGAAGTGTTGAGACACTTAAAGGTTGATTATGAGTGAGAAACTCTGATCTCATATAAGCATACTTTGCACTAACAAGAAGCTATCTGCAGTCTCTCCTTTCCTCTGGTTTTGCTGTTTTCTGAGACAATATTACATGCATTCTTCCATTTTCTTGTTCCATAATGCATTGTAAATTAGTGTGTCCACTAAACTAATGTTCACTTTAGTTCCATGTCCTTTTGCTTGGCAGGGAGATGACATGTTTTGGGTTCCTTGGTGGAGCAAGTATTTGATACAAAATTTAATACAATACAACAAACAATATAACACAACACAAAACAATACAATATATGAGGTGCTAGGCACTGGGGTTATAAATAAGAAAAGGAAAGACAGTCTCTACTCTCAAGGAACTTATAATCTAATATGAGGGAAGCTAAAAAGTAATATGAGAAAAATATACCTGATGTGGAGTCAAGATGACAATGGAGTATAATCTAGAGTGCAGTTTCTGAGCCCTCTTTATATGGAGGCTGGGGGTGGAGTTTTATACTCTGCTCTCCAGCTTTCCAATCAGAGGGGCAGACGTTATGGAGGGTTCTTATGAGGGATGAGTACCAATGCCAAAGCAATCTCTGTAATGATGGGTCCTAGTGATGAAATTTTCTAGGGTGTAGGGAGAGGAGGGAGGAGAGGAGGGATGATGAAGGTAGTGTAAATGATGATAATCAGAATAAATGTCTTTATTTTTATCTTTTTCTCTTTTGTTGTAGTCAATCAATTGGGTTGGAGCTGTAATAAGTGCATAAGGTATTTTTTTTTCATCTTCATCCCTAGGGTTGGTACTGACTTTTGTCCTAACTATCCAATGGACTACTACATAGAAAGTTGATTCTGAAATGCCTGAAATGTCCTAGCTGCTCTTCATCTGAAAATATCAATTTCAATTTTCCTCCTGTTTTGGTGATATTCATAGGATTATAGATTTGGAATTGGAAGAATCCTCACAAGCTGTCTAGTTCAACCACCTTGATTTTACAGATAATAGAACTGAGGCCCATGACTATTAAGTAATTAGCCTACTCTCAAAGAATTTATCTTCTAATGAACAAAAAGAATGAATGATGAGCCCATTTTTTTTTTATAGAAGTAGCTTAGATCAGTGGAAAGAGACCTGGCTCAGAGGTCAGAGAATCTGAGTTCAAAGCTTTCCTGTGACACAACCTTTGTGACTGCAGACAAATTGCTTTACTTTCCCGGGACTCAATTTCCTCATTTGTAAAATGGTGAAATTGTTCTTGGTGATTTTTGAGGTCTCTTCTGAGTATCTGATATTTTAAATGAGATCAAACGAAAACATGTTAGTTAGCAATCTGGACAGCTGATGCAAAGGACGAATGAATAAGGACTCTTCTTTGGGTCCTTATGTAATGGAGAATTCAACATTGTCCGAAGTTCAAGGAAAGTTCACAAAGCACTTAGAGAAATATATTTTCCATATTTCATTGCCAGGACCTAGGAGTGTTGAGACACAGAAGAGCCAGAAATGAGTGAGAAATTCTGATCTCACTGAAGTAGGAAGCACCAAAAATCACAAAGAAGGAATTAATGCTTTTTTTCCCATTGTTTTTGCCAAAAGCAAGAATTATTTTGCCCAAACAAACAACAAACCAGAGGAGAAAGAAATAACACTGAAATTATCCCCAAATGTTTTACATGGCTCCAGTGGCCAACTCACCATAGATTTCATCCATCCAACGAAAGATCCAAGCACTATTAAGGTGGGATAGGAATAATGTTACAGAAATTAATTCATTTTACTGAAAGAAATATTTTACTACATGGGCGATTAAAACCATTTCTTTTCCTTCTAAGGGAAGAGTCAGTTATTAAAACAAACACTTATTAAGCACTTACTTTGTGTCCGACACTGTGCTAAATGTTGGAGCTACAAAGAAAGGCAAAAACATAGTTCCTGTTTTTAAGGAGCTCACATTCTAATAAGAGACAACATCCAAAAGTGTGCACAGAAGATGTGTGCAAAGTAGACGGAAAGTAATTTTATTGTGCTAGCAATGGATGATTGGCACAGTAATCTTTCAGAAGATGGGATTTTAGCTGACAAATCTTCCTCTTTGTGTATTCTCTCTCTCTCTCTCTCTCTCTCTCTCTCTCTCTCTCTCTCTCTCTCTCTCTCTCCCTCTCTCTCTCTCCTTCCCTTCTTCCTACTTTCCTCCCTCCTGTTCCTTTTTTCTTCCTTCCTGTCCTGTTTTCCTTCCTTCTTTCCTTCTTTCCTTTTTCCTCCCTTCCTTCTTGTCTTCCTTCCTTCTTTCTTCCTTCCTCCAAATAATTTTAAATGATTATTGCTTGAAGGAAATGGAGAAGCCCATGGCAGATGTGAGCAGATTACAACATAAAATCAGGACGGAACTTTGAAAAAAATATAAATAAAAGATGTCATCTAGGAGCTATACGATAGAAGAAAAGAGGAATTGGTCACTTGGATGAGGGTGAGGAGTGACAGGTGAGGAAACCAGAGTATCCATATAGTGTTAGGAGAAACTGAAAACCATTACCAGCTCATCGAGTGGACCTCCAGTGAAGAAATTACAGGAGCATATGGATAAGAATGGCACACCCGGTTGGATTGTCTTCTGTGTCATTGAGATACCTTCCAAACTGATAGATCTATTTGAATATTTGAGAGTTTATTTATTTTGTATTTATGTGTAAGTTTTCATGATTCTGATGATCATTCAATGATATTTTACTTTTAATATTTTAGAGTAACACTAAAAACACCACCATTCTACTTTCCTGCAGAATTAAATTAAACACCTTCCTCATTTCATTGGAAAAGTGTGGGACTATGAGTGTTGAGCATTGCCTATACTGACTTGGTTTATACATTGGTTTTACTGAGCAGATTTCTTTTTGTGTGTATGTAGTTTCCTTACCACAAAATAGCTGCAAAATAAATAACCAAAGTAGATCAAGGAGATCTGATGAGCACACATTGTCATGCAGAATCAGAGATCTGGACTTAGAAGGAACTTGAGGACATATATGAATGAGAAAGCATGATAATGCTGAAAGAGCCCTAGATATATAATGAGCAAACCTACATTTTAGTCCTGACTATGTCCTTCTTGGCTATATTATGGTAGGTGAGTGATTTCATTCCAGTTCCTTCACTTATAAAATGGGGGTGGGGATGAGCTGATAGCTTTGAAGACTCCTTTCAGCTACAAGATTGAGTAATTATGTAACACAGATATCCTTATCCCTAGCAATTAAAGATGATGGGAAAACTAATGAGCACTTGAAATAAGTGGATATAGATCAAAAGACGAATATATATATACACACACACACATATATGTGTATATGTGTGTATATATGTATACATAATATACACAAGCATGTGTATTATATATACATACACACATATGAATATATTATACACAAGTTGCATATATTTAGATATGTATATATTATACATGCACACACACATTTATTCATTTATTCATTTCCTGAAGTGGTTGATGATTCTATCTCAGAGTCCTTTTTCTGCTCAAAAAAGTTACCTCATTGTTGGAATGCGCTTAGCATGTTTCCATCTTTTACCTTATGTTGTTCAACATTTTTTATCAGCTGTGTGTATAAAGGTGTAGATGGCTTGCTTATCATATTTGAAGCTCCCCTTTGTGAATTTTTTTTGTTTTCTTTTTTGTTTTTTGGCTAGGCAATGGGGATAAGTGACTTGCCCAGAGTCACACAGCTAGTGAGTGCTATGTGTCTGAGGCCGGATTTGAACTCAGGTCCTCCTGAATCCAGGGCCAGTGCTCTATCCACTGTGCCACCTAGCTGCCCCCTCCCCTTTATGAATGATACTCAAAATGTTGTGTGAGAGTCAGGATTCAGAAAAACCACTACAGACTTGAACATGGTGATTAATCTACTAAGATAGAAATTGAATGGGAGCAAATGGGAAGTCTTTTAATTTCACTTACACAATGGGTGTATTTATTTGGGATGTATTTATAGATTTTTATTTAGGTACACAGCGTTTCCAGTGGTAACATGTAAGCTCCTTCAGGACAGGGACCTAGTAGAGTGATTAGCACATAGTAAGCACTTAATAAATGTTTCATGATAGATTGACAGAGCATGAGAGAATCATTCTAGGCATGCTAGACAGGAGTTTATCTGCTAATCCATAGTATGATGTAGAATCCGAAAAGGCTACACATAATGCGTGGTATAGCATGTTAAATTAAGGTAACAAAGCTCTTGCTCTATTTAGCCTTAGAGAGACCACAAGCTGGAGTACTGTGTTCAGTTCTGGGTTTCATATCTTTTTAAAAAAAGTATTAGTAAGGTAGAGAATGTTTGGAGAACGGTGATCAGAATGGTGAAAGGATTGGAGACTGTGGAAAAAGGAGCCACAATGCATTTTTTTGTTCTTGTTGCGGGCAGAGAGGAGAAGTTATGTATAATTATTTGGTTGTTTGCCTTTTAGGGTTTTTTTTGCAAATTACTGCTATTTGTTTCTATGCTCAAACAACCACATAAGAGGAAACATTTAGACCATTCTCCAACTCTTCCCCCTTCCTTAAACCCTTAAACTGGTAAATCCTTGGGAAGAGTTTTTGAAGAGTCATTCTCAGAAATACCTTAGGAAAAGAAAGTTGTTTGAGGAAATCCCCAGAATGTCCTTTGGGTCAACTCCAAATACCTCCAAAATGGTTCTGAGAAGTAAGAATTAGAGAAATTCCTACAAAAAATCCCATATTTCCTTTCTTCATACATATTAGAATAACGGAATCAGGGAATATTGGAGCTAAAGGGATTGGAGATCATCTTCTTAGCCAATCCCTTTATTTTACAGATGAGGAAACTGATGCCCAGAAAAGAGTGACTTTCTCAAAATTGCACATGATTCTTCTTTTACATTAAGAATATAGAGAGATAGGGTAGTCACAGAGAATTAATCTGATTTTTCAATTTCCTCTCCCCCATCCTTAGAATGCTTTCCTTCCTCACCTCTACCTCTTATTCCTAATGTCTTTCAAAACTCAGATGCTGGGATCATCTTCAGTCATCCTGATCTGTATCTGGCCACTGGACCCAGATGGCTCTGGAGGAGAAAGGGAAACAGGTAACTTCGCACAGCCCTCCCTCACTTGAATCCAATTCACTTGCATGTCATGGTGCTACTTTCTTGATGTCATGGCACTCTTTGAGAATGAGGGATAAACAACAACAATAAGAAGAAGAAGAGAGCTCAAGAATTACATGTATGAAGACTTTCTTGTTCTCCATAATAACTAATGCCTCTCCCATCCCAATCTTACCTTGGCGACCTTTTGTCTTATAAGGTTCCTTCTCACTCTAAACTCTGTGATGCTGTTGAAATTAGCCTTTCTGAACTCAGAATAGTTCTGGGAGAAAAGATACACAATCTATTATCATTATTATTATTATTATTATTATTATTATTATTATTATTATTATTATTATTATTATTACTATGTAGAGCAAATTTGAAGATTTTTCATTGTCATAGGACATTACAAAGCTTGCCTTTTCTGGTATGTCCTTGAAGAAGTCAGTCTCCCCATGGCATGGGCTGAGCCTGACTTACTGTGGTCTCTAAGTAGTTTAGGTCTGGAATTGGTACTGGAATAAAGCACTAATATTCTATCTAACAGTTAACAAAAGGAAGTTTACTCAGCCATAGTAAAGGAAGGAGACTCAGAGCAGGGAAAGAATGTTTGTAAAGCATTGATCCAAATGAGCACAGCTTCCCAGCGTGGTTTGGGCTGTTGGTGTTTGCTCATAACATGAAAAGAGGAATTCCTACCTCTCATATCCTGGATGTTTTGTGTCTGGGCAGCTCAAAAGTTGCATCAGTGGCCGAAGTCTCAGTTCCTTGGGCCAATTCAATCTTGAAATACCTTTTAAAGAAAAAAAAACTAGCTTAACTTGCATGAGGGACAAGGGACTCTTAGAATGTTGCTCTTACTGCACTCCTATATCATTACATCTGAGAACTCAGGGGAGTACAACAGCAAAAGAAGTGGTATGATGAACTTTTCAGCCCCAGTAATTCCCAAAGACCCTTCCCAAAGTTATAGAGAGGTCACAATCTGTTTCTACAGAGGAGTGCAACCAACCTTCTCTACACACACATCAATGAGATTATGGATCTGTGAAAAAGAAAAAGTAGTCCGCATATGCCTGATGAAAGAAAAATCCCTGTGTATGTAAGCTGAAATTGCGTCAGGTACATGAACCATTTGTTGTCTCTGCACATTGAGATAGAAACAGAGACAGAGACAAAGCAGGGGGAGAAAGAGTGAGCAACAAAAAGAAACATACTAATAACTTATTCTCCCTAGTTCTCTTGATATGGAAGATAAAGACACTGAAACAAACAGCTTACAAGGAAGCTTCCTCTTCTCTTTGCCACATAGCTGTAACTAAAGTAGTACTTAATAATGTTAAATCTATATTCTGAAGAAAAACCAAACCCCAATGATACATACTTACCCTAAGGTCAACGACAACCTTATCCTTCCCAAAGCATACATGAAGACCAGGAATATGAATGAAATGTGTAGATGGGAGTTGAAACTGTTATGTATTTTCAACTGAATGTGTCTTTGTGTAGGACACCATGTCTTTAGGTCAGTAAATGATCATTTTTATTCTCCAGTATGTTTGCACAAGAAGGAAGAAAGGAGAGAAGGAAAGAAGAGAGGAAGGAAAGAAGTGAAGAAGTAAGGGAGGGAGGGAGGGAGAGAGGGAGGAAAGGAGGGAGGAAGTAGAAAGGAAGGAAGGAAGGAAGGAAGGAAGGAAGGAAGGAAGGAAAGAAAGAAAACAGGGAGGAAAAAGGGAGGGAAGGAAGGAAGGAAAAGAGGGAGGAAAGAAGGGAGGGAAGAAGGAGGGAAGGAAGGAAGAAGATAAGAAAGAAGAAAGCATTTATTAAGTACTTAATATGTTCCAGATACTCTGCTAAGTGTTGTGGACAAAAATGCAAAAGTGAGTGTCCCTTCCTTCTAGTACTTACTTTCTAATGAGAGAGACAACACACATAGAGGAGGTATGTTTAGGCCAGGATTTTTTCACCTGGGAAGTCATTGGAGTGGTGACTTTTGATTTTTGTCAATGCCCCCCCAGCATCAATAATGACTATGAATAAGATAATGAAATCATACTGTATTTCTTTGAGCAAACTGATGTAATTCTTACTTTGGACATATCATCAGAACAAAATTGTTTATTCTGGAAGATAATAAATAATATTATTTTGGTATTTAGTTTCATTCTGGTCCTTCAGTCAATTAATATTTATTCAGCAACTATGACAGACACTGTGCTAAGTGTTGGGAATACAAAAGCAAAAAGTCTCTGTCCTTAAGGAGCTCACAATCGAATAGATGAGCCAACAAGTAAATATACACAAACAAGGTATATAGAGGATAAATAAGAAATGAGTAAGAGATGGGAGGCACTAAAATTAAGAGGGATTGGGGAAGGCTTCCAGGGGAAGGTAAGGTTTTTAGCTGGGTTTGAAGGAAGCCAGGGAGATAAGTAGTCAGAGCAGAGAAGGGAGAGCATTCCAACCATGGTGACCAGCCAGAGAAAATGCCCAGAGCCGAGAGATAGAGGGTCTTGTTTGTAGAGGAGCCAGGAAGTCAGGGTCACTGGATCAAAGTATATGTGGCAAGCAGCAATAAGCAGATGGTGAAGGTAGGAGGGGGCTAGATCATAAGGGCTTTGAAGGCAAAACTGAAGATTTTTAATTTGATCCGGAAGTTATACAGAGCTACTGGAGTTCACTGAGTAGGGAGGTGACACGATTGGATCTGCACTTTAAGAGAATCACTCTGGCAGCTGAATAGAAGATGGATTGGAGTGAGGTGGGACCTGAGGCAGGCAGATGCATTAGCAGGCTATTGCAAGGGTCCAGGTGTGAATCCAGAGAAAGAGCTATGGAGTTGAAATACAGATAGAAGAATACTATTTTCTCTTTTTTTGTTGTTTTTTCCTTCTAGTGGTTTTTCCCTTTTGTTCTGGTTCTTCTTTTTTTTAACATGACTAATGCAGAAATGGGTTGAATATGATTGTACATGTATAGCTTATATCAGATTACATGCAGCCTTGGGGAGTGGATATAATTTAGAACTCCAAATCTTACAAAAGTGAAAGTTGAAAACTCCACAGATAAATAAGCAAACAAACACATAAATAAATAAGTAAAAATAAACAAGTAATAAATAAATAAATAAATAAATAAATGTTAAAAAATATAGTCCATGTGTGAATTGATGAGAGCCTGTGTCAGAGTGGTGGCAGCATCAGAGGAGAGAAGGGAACATATTTAAGAGACAATAAAGAGGTGAAATCTACAGGCCTTGGGAAGAGATTGGAAATGGGGAGGGGTGAGAAAAAAATGAAAAAGTGAAGATGACTCCTAGGTTGTGAGCCTGAGGTATTAGAATGATGATATTGCCCTTTACAGTAATAAAGAAAGTAGGAGAGGGGGGCAGGATTTAGGCAAAAGATAATGAGTTCCATTTTGGACATGTTGAGTTTAAGATGTCTACTGGATATCTAGTTTAAGATATCTGAAAGGAAATTAGAGAAGCTAGATCGCAGGTCAGTAGAGAGGTTGTGTTAGGATAAGTAGATTAGACAATCATTAGCTAAAATAATGGTTATTAAATCCATGGGATCTGGGGAGAACAGCAAGTGAATAGTATAGAGGGAGAAGAGAAGACCCAGGACAGAACACCTATGGTAGAGCACATGATCTGGAGGAGGATCTGGCAAAGGAGACAGAGGAGGAGTGGTCAGAAAGGTAGGAGGAGAACCAGGAGAGCGTGGTGTCCTGAAAATCCAGAGATAAGAGAGTATCAAAGAAGAGTGATCAACAGTGTTAAAGGTTGCAGAAGAGTCCAGGGGAATAAAGACTGGGAAAAGGCCATTGGATTTGGCAACTAAGAAATCATTGGTAACTTTGGAGAGAAGAATTTCAGTGGAATGATAAAAGTTGGAAGTCAGACTGTAAGGGGTTAGAAAGAGAGTAAGAAAAGAGAAAAATGAAGTCATCTGTTGCAAATGATTTTTTCAAGGCATTTAGCTACAAAAGGTAGAAGAGATAGATTATAATGGGGATAGAAAGAGCAAATGTGATTTTTTTGAGGTTGGGGGAGATAAGCATGTTTGTAAGCAATAAGGGTTATATTTCAGTATAAACTCTTTAGGTAATTTCTCATTCTCTCTATGTCTATCTCCCTGTGTCTGTCTCCTCCCTCTCCTCTGACTATATCTCTCCCTCTCTTTCTGTTTGTCCCTATGTCTGTATCCCTCTGTCTTTTTCCTTCTGTCTCTTCCTCCTCTCTTTCCATCTTTCCTCTTTCTGTTTCCCTCTGTCTCTGTCTCTATGATTTTGTCTCTCTTCCCTGCCTCTTCTAACCTTTTTAATAAGAACCAACATCCGTTTGTCACTTTAAAGTTTAACAGTTTCTTCATCCTGCCCTTCCAACAGTCCTGTGAGGTAGATTTTATTAGCCCCATTATACCGAAGAGGAAACTGAGTCTCAGACAAGTTAAGTGACTAGCCCATAACCATAGTGCTAGTAATTACAATTGGCACTTATATAGTGCTTCAAGTTTACAAAGCTCTTTAAACATATCATCACATTTGGTCCTCATTTCTTCCCCTTGACAGATGAGACTCAGAGACACAGAGATATTATGTGACCAACCAATGGCTGATAGTTAGTGATGGTCAGCGCTTGATTTTTAACCCAGATCCCTTCTGGCTCCAAATTCTGCACTATTTCTATGACACTATGCTTCCTAAC
This sequence comes from Phascolarctos cinereus, assembly GCF_003287225.1. NCBI lineage: Eukaryota > Metazoa > Chordata > Mammalia > Diprotodontia > Phascolarctidae > Phascolarctos > Phascolarctos cinereus. Next base: position 260,190,171 of record NW_027555514.1, on the reverse strand, counting down.
TTTCAATGGACAATCAGTTATCAAGGTCCGTTAACGATGTCTCTTCATCTGTCCCCCTCTTTTCATTCTACTGTCACCATCCAAAGTGAAACCATAATTGCCATATGCTTGGACAATTGTAATAGCTTCTTAATAGTTCTCCAGATAATCTCCTGAATGTGCTTACTAAAATTGGCATATATTAAGAGACTTGTACAGATTTGCAAGCCAAATAATACTTGATTTTCTTCCCATGATTGTTTGTGGCAAAATTCTCTCTCTAAAAAACTACCATGTTTTTTCATGAGTCCTCCTTGCAGGAAAAAAAAAATGATAGCATTAGCATTTTCATTTCTCCAATGTGATCAACCCAAAGTCTAAGAACTTACCATAAAGCATAGCTTAAATTATTATCAAATACTTATTTTGTAGCTTTATGGGATAGTCGTATACTAGTGGGATGGGCATTTTCTGGGTGAAACCTTCCTTTTGTATCTTTGGGGATAGTGAGTATTTCAATATAGGCTCACAGATAAGTCTTTGATTATTAGTCCAAAGGTTTCCACTTGCCGTTCTTCATTGTGTGGCCTACGTTGCTTTTCTGAGCATACAAAGAAAAAACACCAAGGGGAAAAAATTCAGTCTGCATGAACAGGGATGCATATGGGTGTAGGGCAGGAACGAAGACAGAACTGAAGGAACTCTCTAGTCTTTATATGAAGGACTTTGTCCTGCTCAGGGATGTGGCAACCAGAGTGTTTGTGAACATGCAGATCCCCAAGATGGTAAAATATGGAAGCATGGGGATGTTATTAAGCAAAGTGTCCATGTCCTTAAAAATATGGTCCTTGATATTATGCATCAATGGAATATAAGCTCTTTGAGGGCAGGAAATATTTCATTTGTACATTTGTATTCCAAGCATATAATAACATGTTTGTTGTTTGATCCAATATCATAGGGAAGGGAAAAATCAACTAAATAATGTTGCATAAGAATGGGGGTTAGGTCCAAAGATGTTGAACATTGCATTTACTACTTTTTTGTGTATTATTTGGCTTTGGTGATTTTTTTCCCCTTTTTTCTTTTATTAAATCTTTGTTACAAGGATTTTTTTTTCTGGGAGGAAGAGAGTTATAGGGGTAAATTTAGATGATGTGAAAACAAAGGATTTTTAGAAGTGTTGTAGAAATAGTATAACATATGAGAAATGAGAGTGTTGGGTTTTGAGCCAGATAATCTTGATTGGGATCATGTTTTTACACTTCGGTGGCTTTGAAGAGTTCACTTTTTTTTTGAAACCTCAATTTCCTTAACTATAAAATGAGGAGCTGACCCAAATAACCTTTGGCATCTCTCCATTGACCCATGGGGTGATTTGTGGCTTCAATTCTTTAGAGAGCTGGCGGTCCCAGATGATTCAGAGCCATATGATATGACCAGTAGATGATGATAAAAATAGTTAAGTAAGAAGAGGTCAGGAAACAATGATGGCAAGAAGTTTAGGGAAAGCTCCTGATACTGAGATTATTCAGGATGAACAATCACGGACGATAATAAAGTGTTTTTTAAAATGAGATTTGCATATAGTTGTAAGAGAATTCTAAATGCCTTTCATGGTAGAAGACTGGAGTCCAAGAACACATTTCTCTGAAGTTCAGTTTCCCTGAAGTTGACCAGACTTGGTCCATTCCCAGAATTTACCTCACTAGAGTCATTCATGAGTCACACAACAGTGACTTAGCAGAATTTACAAGGTTTGAATTGTCCATGGTTGAATTTAACAGAAGGGGAATCTTTGTTTAACATTTACCGAAATTCTTCTAATACCCAGATAGTGACATTCAGTTTAAACTTAATCCTTCCTGTTTACAATTTTCCCTGCACTTTATGGATTGGATTGATGAGATGTGGAGACAGAATCCAGGATATTAGGGTAGTAGGGGCCAGTTGAAAAGAACATGTTTTTTGAAAGTTTGGGAAGTTGAGAGCAGTCTTGTCTCAAATGGGAGAGGGGGCTTTGTCTAATCCTTAATCTTCTCCAAACCCCAGTACTCTGTTTAGAAAAGTGATTAGATGATCTCAGAAGATTCTGCTTCAAGAACCAGACTGCCCTTGGGGTTCACTACTAACATAAACGAACCAACAGGCATTTATTAAATGCTTACTATATATAGGACACTGTGCTAATTGTTGGGAATAAAAAAAATAAACCTAAAACTATTCCTGTCTTCAAGTATTCTAATGGAAGTGACAATATGTATACAAATATAATATATAGTATAAATATAACATAAATATACATTTAATAAAATATATAATAAATAAATATAAGATGCATACAGAATAGATTAATGTGCTAATTGATGGGAATGGTTTTTGTATGACTACACATGTATAACCTATACTGAATTGCTTGCTTTCTCAAATGGGGGTGTGGGAAGGGTAGAAAGGAGAGAATTTGGAACTCAAAGTTTTAAAAATGAAAGTTAAAAATTGTTTTTGCATGTAACTGGGGAAAAATAAAATATTATATAAATAATAATAAAAATAGATGAGACTGCACCAGCTCCTAGGGGGATCAAAAAAAGTCTCCTGTGGGAAGTGATATTCAATATGAGTTTTGAAGAAAAAAGTAGCATTGAGGAGGTCAAACATTCTAGGAATGAGGGGCAGCCAGGGCAAAGCCACAGAGATAGGAGATTGAGTAATGAGTATGAGGAAGAGCAAATAGGCCAATAACATGGTCCCTCCATTATGTGGAGGAAGTAATGGGTAAAAAGACTGGAAAAATAGAGCGAAGCCATGTTGTAAATAACTTTAAATGACAGATAGAGGAGTTTATATTTGATTAAGTAAATTTGATATAGAAAACTGAATGTCACTGTGCAGTAATGTTTATTTGGCTTTGAATCCTGAGAGAACTTAATGTAATGGAAGACTGGAAAGGTGGGGAAGGGCATTCATGCTTCAGGTAAGTGTTGGGCCTCTATCATCGTTACTAATATTTACGTTCTATGGGTGTATGAAATCTCATGAGCCCAGATGGGAAACTGGAAAATAGGATCTAATATTGGATGAATGGGACTCTAGCAGTTAGGAGCCAGGAAGAATCACCATGGCTCTCACCTAAATTTATAGAAAACTAGGCTGCTTAGTAAATTTCTTACACTATTGAGTCATAGATTTAGAGCTTCAAGGGGGAAAGGGAAAGGAGAAGGAGAAAAAGGGAATGGGAAAAGGGGCAGGAGAAAGGGAAGGGAATAAACATTTATTCAGGGTGGTAGGAATGGGCTAACCAATTTACTAATACTGTCTCCTTTGATCTTCACAATAGCCATGGAAGATAGGTATTATTATCATCTCCATTTTACATTTGAAGAAACTGAGACTAACAGAAGTGAATTGACTTACCCAGAGGTATACAGCTAGTAAGGGTGTGAGGCTAGATTTAAATTCAAACCCTGAGCTTAATCTATTGTGCCACCAAGCTGCTTAAAGGACCTCAGAGACATCTAGTACCACCCTCTCTCTTATTTTATAAAAGGGGAAACTGAGACCCAGGGAAATAAAGTGAGCTGTACAAGATCACATAGGCATAGGATCATAGGACTAGAGTGAGCAGAAACCTCAGAGACCGTCTAGTCTAACTTCCACAGATGTGGAAGTGGAGACCCAAAGCCTTGGTGAAATCACATGTTCTAGCATGCACAGATAGTAAGCATCAGAGGAGGAACTGAGTAAAATACTGGGTCTTCAAACTCCAGGGTCAATCCTCTTTGTATTGTATCCTACTGCCTTTCATGGTATACAGGGTCTTTGGGGGGCCCTCTACCCCCCATAAGGAATGCCTGCAGCACGCAGATAAGTTTCTATGCCAGTGCATTCATAAGTCTCTTCCCTCTTATCAGTAGGCAAGAGAGACGACTGCAATATTGAAAAATCATTAGACAATATTCCAAAGGACCTTCATGACTTTGCTTTGGGGAGATATTTGTGGCAGTCCAGGTCTGCATTCCAAACGATTTCTATGAGGCAGAGAATTAACCTGCAGCTTCATCTGGCTGTCATGGAAATGGCCTGTGAATGCTCAGAGTAAGTACTGGAAAGAATGTCAGATTGGAGTGTTTGACAGTCCTCCATGTATTTAGTAATGAATTGTGTGTGGGACAGCCTTAGTTGAGTTCTGTAAAATCAGTCAAGCAGCAAGCAAAAACCATTTCTCTGTAATATATGGGGTGGGGAGGTGCCTTATGTGCTGTTCCTTGATAGTTCTCTGAGAAACACTGGCCCTTGGAATCAGACTCGGTAGTGGTCATCAGGAATTACACTCACCATCCCAGATGTGTGATGGATGTCCCAGATGAAAATAAAGTATCCATAAAATGAGCAGTAGTAAAGTCAATGGAAAAAAAAGGAGAAAGCCCAATTGATTCACCTAAATAAATATGACTTACCTCAAAAATCAAAGTAAACCACAAATTTCCCAGCACGCTGGTTCCATGAAACCTCATCAAGTCAAGACAGAGGCCTTGAACCTTGGAGAAATCATCTTGTGGAAAGCATATCACCACCGCTGTCCTGTCTTCAGGGTTGTTCATTTTATTAGCCAAGTCACCAGTGCATTTTGTTTCTTTTTAGATTGAATTTCTTCTTTACAATTTTATTTTTTCAATGAATGAAAATCAATTTTCTCTCCCTCTCTCTTTTCCCACCACTCCCAATGTGGAGAAAAACAGCAATGAACAGCACCACTACAACACAGTAGTAACAAATATGCATAGCCAAGCAAAACATACCCCCCAAAATTATCTCATGCCACACCCTGAGACCATCCATCACTATTAGTCCCCTGGAATTGAAGTTGGTCTTTGCATTAAAGTTCTTTATCTTCACAGTGTTATTATTATTGCATACATTGTTCTCCTATTTCTTCTCACTTCATCAATTCACCCAAGTCTTCCTAAGTTCCCCTGAAACTGCCTCTTTCATCATATCTTATGGCAGAAGTAATAATCCATTTCACTCATACAGTGTGATTTGTTCAATCAGGCTAGGTGGTGTCATAGTGCACAGAGCGCTGCACTGGGAGTCATGAAGACCTCAGTTCAAATCCAGCCTAAGATACTTCTCAGTTGAGTGACCCGTGGGCAAGTCACTTAACCTTTTCTTGCCTCAGTTTCCTCATCTGTAAAATGGAGATAATAAAAGCACCTACCTCCCAGGATTGTTGTAAGTATCAAATAAGAATATATTCATAAAAAGTGCTTAGCACAGCACCTGGCAAGTAGAAAGGTGCTTTATAAATGATTATCCCCATTCCTCAATTGAGGAACACCCACCTAGCTTCTAGATTTTTGCTACTACAAAAAGATCTGCAATTAAAAATATATGCATATATACATGAACATACATATGTACACATATCCATATGTACTATATTTGTGTACGTGTGTACTATATGTAAACATAAATGCACACATACATGCACAAATATGCACATGGATAGACCACCTACATATATGCACATATGTGTCTATGCATGTGCATCTATGTATATTTCTATGTACATACCATACCTGTACAGATGCATGTGTGTATATGCCTACATGTAAACACACATATGTTGTGTACATATGCATTCACATGCGCACTTGGTAAATATTACTCCTTTTCCTTTTTCTCTGATGTCTTTGGGGTTTAGGACTAATACTGATACGGCTGGGTCAAAAGGCATAAGGGGTGGGTATGCCATGTTTGGTAACTTTCTGAGCTGAGTTTCAATTGAGTTTTCAGAATAATTAGGCCACTTTACAGCTCCAACCACAGTGTATGAATGTGCCTGATTTCCCACAGTCCCTCCAGCATTTGCTGTTTTCCTTTTTTACCAACTTGGCCAATATGAGAGATATGAGGTGGAACTTCAGAGCTGTTTTAATTTTCTTCAATCTAATTATTAGTACTTTGGAGTTTTTTTTGGTCCATGTTGCTTGATGACTTGGATTTTTTCCTCTGAAAACTGATCTTTCATCTCTTTTGACCATTTATCAATTAGGGACTGACTTTCAGTCTTATTACTGTATCTTGGGAATGAATCTTTTATCAGAGACATTTGTTGCAAAGGTTTTCCTCCCCCTCTTCACGCTTCCCTTCTAAACTTAGCTGTGTTACTTGTGACAGTCATTGTTGTTGCTGTATGTGCTATTTCAGAAGCCCGGGAAGATCACAGGACTCTAGATTCAGAACTAGAAGGAATATCAGAGTTCATTGAATTCAGCCTCCTCATTTTACAGATGAGGAAACAGGCCTTTGAGAGAGTAGATGACTTGCCCATGGTCACACAGCTAATAAGTGTCTAAGGATGGATTTGAACTCAGGGACATAAGTCCTCCTGACTCCAGGCTTGGCCCTCTATCTACTGTGCCCCCTAGCTGCCTCAAGAGTCAGAGGACCTGTGCTCAAACCTCACTTGTGATGCTTACTACCTGTGTGATCTTGGACAAGTCATTCATTCTTCTTGGGCCTCAGTTTCCTTATCTGTAAAATGATAGGATTTGGCTGGATGACCTTTGAAGTCACAGACCTACACTTATAGGGCAGCTAGATGATGCAATGGATAGAGCACTCTGCCTGAGGTTAAGAGGACTTGATTTCAAATCTGGCCTCATACACTTATTAACTGTGTGACCCTGGGAGAGTCACTTAGCCCTGTTTGCCTCAGTTTCCCTTTTTGTGAAATAACCTGGGGAAGGAAATGGCAAAACACTCCAATATCTCTGCCAAGAGAACCCCAAATGGGATCACAGAGAGTCAGACAGGACTGAAATGACCAGACAACAAAAAATCTCTAAATCTACAATGCTATGAATGAACTATACTAACTCTGACCTTATAAGGTTTGATCTATGCAAGAGAAATTGTCCTCTGGTCCCCGGACCACACTTATATAATGGTACTATGTAATTATAACCAGGAAAGATTGCAAAGAAAACAATGGAATTGGAGGTGGAAAAGTTAATATAATTCCTTTCTCTTAACAGATGAAACACCCCGAGAAGTCTACTATTTGACCATTGCTACACACGTAGCTAGGCCAGGATTTGAACCTAGGTCCTCTGACTCAAGATATAAACAACCTCTAGTTACATGAACAAGGTCTCTGAGTGGACTCTATTGAAAGAATCTTGAAATCCACTGTAAATTGAATATCTTCAGGAGTTAACAGCGCCTTTTTTTTTTTTGAGAAGTGGTGAAGGGGTTGCATCTTTCCTGCATGCTAAAGATGTGAAGGAGTGGAATGGATCTGATCTGGAGGAATTCCAGGCCAACAGCTTCAGCTAGCTTCCATTCATAGGGGTCTCAAGGGAACTCAGTTGGTTTTGTGTTGATGTCAAGAGTTCATGATTGCCCATTCTGAGGATTTGGGGACATACACCAGGTCTGCAACGCCCTGGGATATTTCAAGGATTTTGGAGGGGCTATGAGGGTATGGAGCACCATTCAAGGCCTAAATGAAATGTTAAATTTGTGTCCAGTTGGTAAACCCAGAGAGAATTAAAAAGAAAAGAAAAGAAATCTAGAAACCTGTGTTTAGCTGGAGGTCATGCTTTTTATAGATGGGGAATTACAGTATCATGAACTGTTAGGTTCCTTAAATAGAGTCATCTTATCTTAGATTTGAACAGTTTGGAGAGCTCCATCTTAAAGACCATGAGTGCTTTTTCTAATTTTCACCTTTAACTCTAAGATTCCAAAAGGTCTGTAGTAAAGGGAAGGAAGAGCAGAGAATAGGGAAACCATCTTGTGAGCGTAGGGTCAGGGATGATGAAGCTTGGAATGAGCTGAGGCCAGTACAGACAGTTAAGAACAGAAAGGAAATTTTCTGTTTCCATTGGGGAAAAGAGTGGGATCCAAGAAGAAATAGAGGCAAAACTCAGAGTGGATAAGATGATGATAAATGAAGAAAACAGGAAAGCATAGCTGCTCAATCCTTACAACCTAGCTGTGTGCTTGGAGAGTCATTTAACCTCTGTTTACCTCAGTTTTCTTATCTGTAAAATGGGGATAATAATAGTACTTACCTTCTGGGATTGTTGTCAAGATCAAATGAGATAATAATTTTAAAGTGTTTAGTACAGTACTTGGCACATAATAAGCACTTTATACATCTTAGTTATTATTATTATTATTATTATTGTTATTACTATTATTTTCTCTACCAAAGAGAATGATATTTGACCTGGGAAGGGCATGATAAAAAATAATAATAGTGAGTATTTATATACACTTTAAATTTTGCAACACATTTTATGGATATTAATTTTTGTCCTCACAAACACAGGAAGTGGGTTATTATTATTTTAGAGACAGGGAAATTGAGGCAGGCGAAGGTTCAGTAACTTCCTTAGGGTTGCAGGGCTGAGTGTCTGAGACTCAATTTGAAATAAGGTCTTTCAGATACCAGCTTCAGTGTTCTATCCATTGTGCTACCCAGCTGCCTCTTTAAAAAACTCTCCTCCAAAAATGACTAATAAAAGTATTGATAGCCAAGATCACTGAGAGCCTCTAGTTGACTTTGATGAGTTCAAGTCTTTTGGTCCAGATGAATTTAAATTCAAAGATACTGAAAAAAAAACCCCAACAACTAACAGATGGTATGGCTGAGCCATTGGGGTGGGGATATAAGTCCAATATGTTATAAATTTATGTATCAATGTATCATGCTATTGCTACATAAATTTATATTATTGCGTCAAGTACAATATGTATTTAATACATACTCTGTAATGAGAAGTGCATTAATCAAGATATACAAGTTTTTAAAGGTTTGAATTAAGTGTATACATACACACATGTGCATATGTGTACATGAAAACACACATCCCTATTTACATATACAAATATATACACATGTATGTCTATATACATATATGAATATATATACACATACATTTTTCTTTTTGTGAGCATATGATATACAAATTCTTAAAATCATTGGCAATTTAAAAAATCTGCTGAAAAGTAAATTGAATCCAGTGTAATTTGATTCCAGAGAACCCCTTGAATTACTATAGCAATTTTTATCTGTAAAGTTCACTTAGAAATTAGTCATTTCTTTACAGTTTTGTGGAATTTCTAGTGTAGCACAGGGAAAGGGTCACTGGACAAAGAGAGCATTCTGGTCTTGGTTTTGCCATCAACTGGGTGTGTTAACTTCGGAAAATCATTTCTCTGGTCCTCAGTTTACTCATCTTGAAATTAAAAAAAAAAGTTTGGAATGTTGATTTCTAGGGTCTCCATCCAGCTTTAAATTGTATATTTCTAAGCTAAATTTCTGGTACCCCTCCTCACTGTAACCCCCTGACCTAGCTGCTGAGTCACCAATAAAATCTATCTTTCTCAAAAGGCATTGTCATAGAATCCACCTCCACCATAATGCCAAAATTATAATTTTGTGAAGAAATAGATCTTGCAAAAGAATGGCTTTTTAGACCACAGCTATGTAGCCACGGACGTGTTTAAAAACTGCTGACGTTCAAAGAGAGAGAAGTCCTGGTTTGGTGCAGGGTATTTTGAAAACAAAGCAATCTGAACTTCAAAGATGTCATTTCAATAAGATAGAAAAGTGCACAGATCTGTGGTGTTAGACCTTGGCAGATGGATGGAATATTCTAAAACATTCCTTACCAGGAAGAGACTACTTGTGATGAGTCTGACAACTAAAATGGATTATGCAGATGGAGTGACTAAAGATATAATCAGGGAAATGGCACTAGCCAAATGTTAGGAGCTGCCATGGATGGGATTGTTTTTAATAATGAGGACAATTGTCCTGTAATCAAAATAAATGATAAAATGAACTGGGTGTGGATTTCCCTTCCTCACTGTTCATAGATATAGTATATATAAAGATATACATATACACCTGTGTAGGTATATATATGTGTGCAGGCACATTTCTTTGAATGTGTTTATGCGCCTGCTAATGTGCAAATACTAGACTAGGCCCATGAGCTTTGAAAAGTTAGAAGAAAAAAAAGAGCATTAGCAGTCTAACAACAGATGTTCCTAGAAGAGTCTGCTGGTAACCTTAGCCTCCAAAACAGCCCTAAGGAGGAGTGACCTTAGTGACCCTGCCAATAGTGAATGGACCTGGTGCTAAGATACCATATCCACCATACAAGACAGCGTCCATTGGTTATACTCTTACCAGAACCGAACTCGGTGCATGAATGGTTAATAGACCTTGGTGAGGGGAATGTTGCCAGTGTGGAGAACCTGCAGCCTCAAGGCCACATGTGGCCCTCTAGGTCCTCAAGTGTGGCCCTTTGAGTGAATCTAAACTTCACAGAACAAATCCTTTTAATAAAAGGATTTTTTTTTTGTAAAACTTGGACTCAATCATAAGGCCTTACCCAAGGACCTAGAAGGCCACATGTTCCCTACCCCTGGAAGGGTAACTGCTTCTGAGTTTCAGTTCACTCTCCCCACAGCTCTAAGTGATAGAGGAGCACACCCTCACCCTGTCAGAGATGTGTGTACTTTGGATCTTACTATATCTTCTCAGCAAATATCCTTTTTGTAAAAGCTAATGTATTTTTAGTGGTTATTAATAATATCAAGGGGATATCAACCGATCAAAAGCAAATAAGGACTCTAATCATTATCAGTTAATGTTGGGGGGGATACACTGGATGTGGGCTTGAGTTGCAGTCTTAGAAGAACTCCACAGTTATTCAAGGATAACCCCAGAACCTTGAGGGGAGATGAAGAAGTAGATGTACTGTGGGAGCATGACTTATAAGCACTAGTGGTGTTTAGGAGAGTCAGCTCCAGAGAAAATACATGCTACATAGAGGCGAAGGGAAACTTGATCATGCTTGTAAAGAACTTTGAAGGACTGAAGATGAGAGTGTGAGAGAGAAAGCAAGAAAGGCACAGTCGATAGGGTTATCCCTCATACGGGTCAGGTTAATTAATTATATATAAGCTAGATCTGCAGCAATAAAATTGGTTTAAGAAAGCTTAGATTTGTTATTCACATAGTATGGTCAACTTTGAATCAGTTAGACAATCAGTCAATGAGCATTTACTAAGAAATCACTGTGCTAAGCACTGAGTTCACAAAGAAAGAAATAAAATAGTCCCTGCCCTCAAGGAGCTTACATTCTATCAATTCCAAAACAATTACAGGGAACACAACAACTAACACAAAGCAAAGTTGTTTTTTTTTTTATTTTTATTTATTTCTTTTTTGTTTTGGCAAGGCAATCAGGCTTAAGTAACTTACCCAGGGTCACCCAGCTAGTGTCTGAGGGCAGATTTGAACTCAGGTCCTCCTGACTCCAAGGTTGGAGCTCTATCCATTGTGCTACCTTGCTTCCTCAAATAAAGACATTTTTCAAAACTGTTGCTAACAATATACCCCTTTCACAGGAAAGATAGCCAAGGTCAGAACAAGAACAATATGGCAACCTAAAACTCAACATAGCCACAATGGCCAAAGTCATCAATCTCACTTTTAAACACTCCACAAGGGGTTAGCTAGGTGGTGCAGTGGATAGAGCAGTGGCCCTGGATTCAAGAGGATCTGAGTTCAAATCTAGCCTCAGACACATAACACTTACTAGCTGTGTGACCCTAGGCAAGTCACTTAACCCCATTGCCTAGACAAATGAAAAAACAAAAAATAAACACTCCACAAACAGGGTTAGATGACATCTTGTGTTTAGTTTTAATTGTCCTTCTGATCTTCTAGAACCTTGAGTTTTCTTTCTTTCTCTTTTTCTTTCTTTCTTTCTTTCTTTTCTTTCTTTCTTTTTTTCTTTTTTTACATTTGTGTGTGACTATGAGAGACAGAGACAGAGACACAGAAAGAAAACTTTATCCAAACCATCTGGTTTTGAAAGTCTTACTGCATTAGTCAGAGTTGAGAATGGTTTTGAAGAAGTGAAGAGAAAGACGATAGCCCATTCCTTCCCACCTCTTAAAAAATGAAGATGAGAAATTGTCTGCAAGGCACGTAAGGCACAGCTTTTATTTTATTTTTTCCAATTACATGTAAAGATAGTTTCCAACATTCATTTTTGTAAAATTTTGAGTTCTAATTTTTTCTCCCTCCTTTCCCTCCCTCCCCCTCCACACAACAGCAAGAAATCTGATACAGGTTATACATGTACAATGATGTTAAGCATATTTCTGCATTAGTCATATTGTGAAAGAAGAATCAGAACAAAAGGGAAAAATCACAAGAAAGGAAAAAAGTGAAAACAGTGTTCTTAGATCGTCACTCAGACTCCATAGTTCTTCCTCTCTGTGTGTAGCATTTTCCATCATGAGTCTCTTGGAAGTGTCTTGGATCGTTGTATTGCTAAGAGCTAATTCTATCATAGCTAATCATCTCTTGCTTTGTTTAATGTTCCCCTGGTTCTGCAGAAGCCTTCGCTCAGCATCAGTCCACACAACTCTTTCCAGGTTTTTCTGAAGTCTGCCTGCTCATCATTTCTTATAGCACAATAGTATTCCATTACATTCATATACCACAGCTTCTTCAGCCATTCCCTAATTGGTGGGCATACCCTCTATTTCCAAGTCTTTGCCACTGCAAAAAGAGCTGCTGTAAATATTTGTGTACATGTGGGTCCTTTTCCTTTTTTATGATCTCTTTGGGATGCAGATCTAGTAGTAGTATTGCCGGATCAAAGGCTATGCACAGTTTTATAGCCCTTTGGGCATAGCTCCAAATTGCTCTCCAGAATGCTTGGATCAGTTCACAACTCCACCAACAATGCATTAGTGTTCCATTTTCCCCACATCTTCTCCCACATTTAGCATTTTCTTTTTCTGTCATATTTGCCAATCTGATAGGTGTGAGGTAGTACCTCAGAGTTGGTTTAATAAGCATTTTTCTAAGCAATAGTGATTTAGAGCATTTTTATATCATCATAGATAGCTTTAATTTCTTCATCTGAAAACTGTAAAGCACAGATTTTAGAAGAACAAAATTATTCTGGGGTTCAATTCATTGGAGAAGAAAGTTGGGTGCAGTTTGGAAGATAGTGATAAATGGCATAAGGAAATGCCAGCAAAGAGAAGCAAAATGGTAAAAAAAAAAAAAGAGAGAGAGAGAGAGAGATACTTTCTTTGGCATCGGTAAGAACAGGGCTCAAATTTCAACTCTGCCACTTACTATCTGTGTGATTGTGGGCAAGTCACTTAATCTGTCTAAGCCTCAGTTTACTCCTCTTTAAAGAGAGGATATTGGAGAAGATCGTCTCTAAGGTTCCTTCCAGCTCTAAATCCTGTAATCCAAAGTCTGGCAGAAGTCCTGACATGTTGGAAAGGCATGAGCCTGGGCCCCAGCAAAATTCAGTTTACCCCAGCAATTTTTTGTTGTCACGCTGCTGAGTTTGCTCATCACCTACTTTTCCATTTCCATATGGTGCACAGCTCTGAAAATAACCAGTGTTCTGCAAAGAAATCCTGAAGCAAAGGAGTCTTAGTCTTAGCCACGTTTGCCTATGAAAATCAAGAGTATCTAAAGATACCCCGAACTGCCCTAAATCGGAAAGCCATTGGTTCACTAATCATGGAAGCTTTGGCTGACCCTGAGCATTTATAACCGTTCACAAAGTATTTGTATGTATGTGTGTAAACACATTCATGATATATATTACTGCGTGTGCATATATTTATTTATTAATTTATTTTTTAAAACCATTAATTTTTTAAATATTAATAAATATCTTGATTTATAAAACATTTATATAGATACATATACATAAACATATGCACAACGATTATATTTTATACACACTTATATGTATGTATAAATATGTTAATATATTACATAAATAATACTATACAATATAAATCTATGTGTTTGTATAAAAAATCATATATGTGTATATACATATACATCCATACATCTATATCTATCTAGCCATCTTTCTCTTTATAGCTAGCTAGATGTAGATATAGGTGTAGATATAGATATATATCTATGACAGAAAGGGAGAGAAGAGAGTGAGAATTTGGATTTGTGATTTTATTACTGTAGAGAACTTCTAGTGAAGAAATTATCTATCAATGTAGATCAACAACTCACCTGTAACTTATCTAGTCTTAGATGGTTACCTGGGCCAATGAGCCCTTACCTGACATGCTCACAGATGCACAATCAGTTTTGTCAGAGGAACCCAGGTGTCCCAGGGCTCCTGTAGCATAGTGGGTAAAAGGTTAGGTTCGAATCTGGAAGACCTGGTTCAAATCTTACCTCTGACATGTACTGCTTTGTGAGCTTTGGAAAATTATGTAACCTTTGACTATTCCAGATAACTCTTTCAGACTATCAATTACAGAAAAGTTTTGGTCAACATTAGTGGAGGTATTTTCCATACCAAAAGCTCTTTGTATTAATAAATTCACAGGTTCGTATCATATATATGGGTATGCATGCACAAACGTATATATTTATGCATGCATTTCTTCAGTCATTCAGTGGTGTCCACGTCTTCGTGACCAAAGCATGTCAATACTGTCTGTGGGGTTTTCTTGGAAAAGACACTGGAGTGTTTTGCCATTTGCTTCTCCAGTGGAGGAGAAATTAAGGCAGTGACTTTGCACAGCTCTCCCTCAGTTAAATCCAGTTCACTTGCAAGTCGTGGCGTCACCTTCCTGATGTCATGGTCGTCTTCAAGAACATGGGACAAACAACAAAACCACAATAACAACAACCTTTAGTCAGAAATCTCCACTACGACTTGTCCTCCTTGGGTAACCTACATGCCACAGTCCCTGATTTCATTGAGCTACACAAGCCCTTCCACCATGATAAGGCAGGGATCTATAGGGGATATGCATGTTAGTATGCACACACACACACACACACGCACACACATACATATACACATACATATATACACACAATAAATTATATACATTTTGTAAATCAACAGCTTTACTAAAAAACTGAAAAGAATGATATCTCAAAACAAATTAGTAAAATGAACAAATTTAAAATAACAGCTTGATGTCATCTCTCTTCTTTGTGTTATTATTATAAACTCTATATGCAATGTTCTTACAGTAATCTTGAACTTCAACCATGGTGAGTCACACAATCCAAGTATAAAGCTTGAGGTATTTAAATGTTGACAATTTGCATAAATAGGGAGTGTAATGCATTGTTTATTTCCATTTGACATTTGGACTTCATTAAATAGTGGCCAAAAAAATTCAGGGGATTAAGGCATGCTCAAAATATATTTTCTTTGGCAAGAGATAGTCATAAAATTATGCACAAGTAGGCAAATTCATCAAGCATATAGTAAGTACCTACTACATGCAATGCCAACTCTCCCAAGCAGAGAACAGATGGAAGATTAAGAACTTGGTCTAGAAAGGAAATGAACAAGTATTGGGACTGCGTTAATGAATATGTGTGAGAAAGAATGACTAGCTTGTGTGGAGAGTGAAGGTGTCTCTAGCTGAGCACTCCTAGAATAAGGGGGCTGATGTTTGGATTTCTGGAGGCGTGGAAGGACTGTGGCTAGAGAAGCTAGCACACTCCAATAGGTCATCCAGCCTTGACAGTAGGCGTGGGCTCTGTATTCCAGTGCCTCTCCAAGGTGCAAGATTGGAATTTGGAGACTGTGATGACTCACCCCTGAAATTGATGTAGGCTCTAGAGCCTTCTATAGGCTCTCTAATGGCATGACATAAACTTGACAACAGACATTTTGTTATTCGCTTGTTTTTTCTTGAATGAATGGTTAGGCCAGACTCTTTTCTTCAAAGGCCTCTTTTTTTCAGTATGCAAATTCTAGCAATGCTATTTGTATTTCTAGGAGTCATGGAATTCTAGAGGAAATGAAGATCACACAAAGGACAATGGAAAAGCATGAGATTAAAACACGTAATGAATAAGGTGCTTTGATGAAGTGGGTGAACTCATGGAAATGTATGAACAAAAAAGAAAATGGGCTGATAATGTGAGAACAAAAGTATCAGAGACAGCTCAAATGTCCACTGGTATCCTTTTTGTTTCAAGAGAAACAGAGGAAGGGCCACAGTACATGGGACAGACCCCTTGTGGTAAAATTATGAGAAGACGTGGACAAGAGTTGAAAAGAATGGACAAGCATGAATAGTTTGGGATCTGCCTGGTAGGAGAAAGCTTTCACATCAATGAGATCACAGAGACATGTGAGTATTTCGTAGTTAGCCAGAGAAGAATTATTGTTTGCTCCTCTTTCTGGCTCTGATGAGTCTTCAGGGGGCAGAGCTAAAAGAACAATGCCAGACAGCCATAAAGGAGAGGTTCCCGCTGATGCTATTGTTGGTAAGTGAATTTGGGAGGTACGCTTTCATAATTATCCCATGTGGCAATGCCACATCATCTCTTGGGGCCTGGACCCTTTTCTGCATACATTTCTTATGATCACCATTGTGGTGGCAAAAACATACTTTCATCAAGCCAAGTTTCATCATTTCTAGTAAAGATTGACCTGGGGAAAAATGAGTAAAGATTATTATTGGTGAAGTACCAATCAATGAACAAGCATTTGTAATTACCTATCATGTGCTAGTCATTGAGGATACAAAGAGAGGAGACATAGTTCTTGTGCTCTGGGAGCTTGCCTCCTCCTCCTCCTCCTGCTCCTCCTCCTCCTACTACTACTAGTTCTTCTCCTTCTCCTTCTTCTCCTTCATCTCCTCCTCCTCCTCCTCCTCCTTCTCCTTCATCTCCTCCTCCTCCTCCTTCTTCTCCTTCTTCTCCTTCTTTTCCTTCATCTCCTCCTCTTTCTTCTCTTCCTTCTCCTCCTCCTCCTCCTTTTTCTTCTTCTTCTTTTCTTCTTCTTCTTCTTCTTCTTCTTCTTCTTCTTCTTCATCTTCTTGGTCTTCCTCTTCTCCATTTATTTGCATTTCATCTATTCACAAATCTCCTTTAGAATTATTTTTCAATGATAAAGAATTTATATTTTCCCATCCCCCCACTGGGAAAAAATCTTCAAAGCTCTTGTAACTAATGTGCGCAGTCAAGCAAAATTAATTCTTATAATTGTCCATATCCAAAAATGTGTCTCATTCTGCACATTAGTCCATTTCCTTCCTGTCAGAAAGAGGATAACAGTCTTCATAATTGTGCTTCTGGAACCACACCATTGATCACTGCATTTGTCAGCATTTTTAACTGTTTCAGAACTTTTCATTTTTATGGGGAAATGGTACAAACATATATAATTATATAAAAAACACGTGCAAAAAGTAACACTCAGAATAATGTTTTTTGTTGGTCTTCAACCATGTCTGGATAGAGGAGGTCAAGATATGACCTGGGGTATCACTTATTAGCAATGCATCAGGATTGGTGCCTGCTTTCATTGTGGGGTGTCATATTGAGTGAATTCTGATAAGTCTCGTTCATTAGTAACTGAACAGAAGCTCTCACAGCCTCAGTAACTATAACACAGAGATACTAGAAAGATTTGTTGTTGTTGTTGTTGTTTTTTGTTCAACATCAGTATCAGGATACTCAAGTATAACGAATGCTTTGTGTAGAGACCATACCCTCTACCTGAAGCTATGCTGCATGGGAATGGCCCTTTTCATCTTGGAACCACAGTTCCACAATGACTCTCTAAATCAGCGTAGGACTCAACTCAGTGATGGTGATTAATGATCTGTTCTCCACTCCCCCCACTCCACTTTACCTCTTGTAGACCTATTACAGAGCTATGGCGCTGAGGGAAAAGCACCAGGGGAGGCTCTGTTTGGAGGTGTTCTCTACATATGGCTTCTCTCACTGCACTTACTTTGTAAATGCATTTTATGCATTTTAATTTATATATAGCATAAATGTAAATTTATATTTTATTTTGGGTTTCTTTGTATATTATTCCAGGGAAGTTCAGGGAAAATGGCCTGGGATTATAGCGATAGAGATAAAGATACATACATATACATATTTACACACATACTTATACATACATACATATATGTATATGTATATGTATGTGTGTATGTAGAATATGTCCACACATACATATATAGAATGTGTATATATGTTCCTGGGTAAAAAGATTCTCCTAAAAGCCTTAGGTTGCCCATATATTTCTGCGATGCGTGAAGGATCGTGCAGGGGTACTGAGTTTTCCAATGCACATGGGATCCGTGGTTGTTGATGAGAACTGACATCAGTTCAGTGAGTCAATTCAGGACTGAGGGTATGTTCACTATTTTCTTCCCCAATTTTCCCCATAGTCATACCCAGGAAGACAAGAAGAACCTATCTATGAGAGATGTAGAACCTTCATAGTTAACCTCTCCCAACAAACCATTCTGAGGAATCCTGAACAGCTTACATTATTAGGATCATAAAGTATTATGTTGATAGCTCTGGTAATGCTCTGGTCCAAAGTTCTGACTATATTTTCCTCAAGAAAACACAATGGACCTCCTTAAATAAAAATTTTAAAAAATTAATAATATAATTTTTAAAATTACTTGACACATCCCTTCTTAGTAAATTAATTCTGTGAGCTTATAAACAGCTAAAATTCCTCATTCACTTTCTCTGCTGGACACCCCCACCACTGTCTCTAGTTTGAGAAGTACTAATCTGCATTCCCACACCATTAATGGAATAAAATGATGTGTTCAGTCTAGAGATGTAGGTCATGGAGGTCTTCAAGTATCTAAATGTCCAGTGGAAGTGGCATATTCCAATCTAAAATCCATAATGATGGATGGCTCAAGATATCATCATACATTATTGTTTTACTCTATAGGAGAAGCACATATACAGAAGGCCTGAGCAAAAGTTTCCAGTGCTACAAGTATGGTAAGTGTTGTTTGTTCAGTCATTTTTTCATCACGTCTGAATCTTTGTAACCTCATTTGGTATTTTCTCGGCAAATATACTGAAGTGGTTTTTGATTTCCCTCTCCAGTTCATTTGACTGATGAGGAAACTGAGGTAAGCAGGGTTAAATGACTTGTCCAGGGTCACACAGCTTGTAAATGGTTGAACTCAGGTCTTCCTGACTTGAGGCTTGGAACATTATCCACCATGTCATCTAAGTTTATAAGTTTATCTGTAGGAAAGATCCCCACAAGAGTCTTTGTGATCAACACAAATTTTAGTGGCAGAACCATAGAAGGTATTATGGAGCTCCTCACTCCCCACATTTAGAGTATTTTTTTCTCACTCATCTGTGGTTTTGAGCCACTTTTACTTTGATTTTGGGAGTTTCAGGGCTTCAGGTATTATTGGAATAAACCAGGGGTCATTAACTTAGGGATGGTGAACTTTGAAAATATTTTGCTAACTCTATTTCCCTATAACTAGTTTTCTTTATAATCCTATGTATTTTATTTCATGCATTTAAAAACATGATTCTGAGAAGGGGCCTGTAGACATCAAAATATGGCCAAAGGGATCCATAATAATAATAATAATAAATAATAATAATAATAATAATAATAATAATAATAATAATAATAATAACAATAATAATACATAGTAATAATAGCTAATATCTGTATGGGGCAACTAAGTGTCACAGTGTATAGAATGCTGAGCCTGGAGTTGGGAAGATCTGAATTCAAATTTGGCCGCAGATACTTACTAGCTTTGTGACTGGGCAATTCACTTAACCCTGTTTGCCTGAGTTTCCTCATCTGCAAAATGAGCTGGAGAAAGAAATGACAAACCACTCCAGTATCTTTGCCAAGACAACCCCCAATGGGGTCACGAAGAGTCAGACACAATGAAAAACAACATTTATATGGTGCTTAATATGAGTCAGGCGCCATGCTAAGTGTTGTATAAATATTATTTCCCTTGATCCTCACAACAGTCCTGGAGGTAGGTATTATTATTATCTCCATTTTACAGATAAGGAAATTGATGCAAACAGGCAAAGTGACTTGTCTAAGGTTACACAGCTGGTAAATGTCAGGGGTCAAATTTGTACTCAGGTCTTCCGGACTCCGGGCCCAGCCGCTTTGTCCACCATGCCACCCAACTGCCCCAAAATAACATGATACACAAAAAAATGATAACCCCTGGAATAGAGACAGTGCTATTGGGTATCACTGATAAGGAAAAGGATTGCACAAATAGTGGCAATTAGGAGAAAGGCTCTAGGCTATTTACGAGAGAAAAAATGTATCTACATAGTGGATACTATTTGTTTGCCACTGGTGATGCCAGACTGAACTCATTTCCTTTTAGGGCAGGAATGGTCAACTGGAAGACCAAGAAATGTGGATTAAAGAAAGAGTAATGGTAACTCATCGGTCTCATCTATTGTTGGCTCTAAGACAGAGAAGTGTGAGTTACATGGCAGTTCATGGTCAGTTTAATGAGTAATCAATAGATCCTACATGGACCGTCTTTTTCTTTTGCCTTTATACCCAGCTCAAAGTCCAATTTCTAGCACATAATCACTAGCAAATGCTTGTTGATTGACTGACTGTGATTTGTCCTTATTCTTTCAAATTACTTACATGAAGGCAGAGATAGTTAAGTTAATCAAATTTGTGTGTGACAAAAAGTTGGAAGGGAAAGCTGAATGTTGGGTGACAGAATCAGCTACCAAAAAAGATCTCAGCCGATTAAAATGACAGGTAGAATCTCCTAAGATGGAATTTAATGAGGACAAATGTAAAGTCTTATAACCGGCTTCAAAAACTGATCTGCTCAAATATGAGGACAAGCATGGCTAAAAAATGAGTAGAAAAATAACAGGTTTGTTGACTACAAATTCAAATGTGAGGCAGTGGCACTGTGTGCCCTACTGCCTGCCCTCAACTTCTTCACTGAACCTCACTGAACTGGCCTCAGTTTCCTTAGCTGCAAGATGGAGCAGCACCCCATGACATCTAAGGTCGCAGCTTAGCTCTAGATCAGATGAACACTTATGGAAGCTATTGGCAATCCATCTTCCTTTGCATATGTTGTCAGTCCATGGCCCCAGTTTAAGGTCTTAGCTACTGGACAAGAACAGGATTGCCACACTGGAATCAAAAGGTCCCATTGTGAAACTTGTGCTCAGTCAAATGAGGGCATTTGTGGGAAGTCTTGCGTTAGCAGAGCCAACTTACTCAGGTCACCCATGATGAGAATTGGCTCCCACACTGAGACAGATTTAATTGGAGACAACCGTGCCTCACAGCAAGGGAGTATTGCAAGAGCATGGAGTCATAAGCAACTGATGGCACCGTACCAGTTGTTATGTTGTGTAACTAAAGAGTTCTAGCACAATAAAACAAAGATTCAGTAACGAAAACCAATGTGTAATGTTGATAATAAGGTGCAGACAGATTGACTCAGAAACTTTCTTCTTCACTTTCCACAAACAGATAACAAATTGGAGAGATGAATACAGCACAAACAACTCTACCTACCAGGTAAGTGCATAACTCAGAAATGTAATGATAATAGCAACAGTCAAAATGGCAACGTGGTTACAGATGTGGGGGTGTGATCCCTGGAAAATCACTTAGCCTTTCAGTGCTTTAGGTAAGTCTCTAGCACTATAAACGTCCTGGGAAGGAACTAATCAGCATTGGTATAAAGAGTTTCCTGTCTGGAAATAACCTAAACCAATAAAATGATCTGAGTTCTAGTCCTGTCTATGACACACATTGGCTGTGTGGTCCAGGGAAGTCACAATCTTTCATAGCCTCAAATGATTCTCTATAACACTATAAGATATGGAGGTGGTGACAGTCTGCTTTGGTAGAGGACATTTGTTTTTTCCACTGGAAGTTATTTAAATCAATGATATCACAAACCCTTTTCAGTGGTCATAATCATAATAACAACAACAACCACTAGCAGTGGCTGTGATGTCAGCCTGGATTGAGAGGCAGCCTTTGAGTGAAGAAGAGCTAGGTTCAAGTCTTACCTATGACATCTATCAGCTGGGACATGGAAACATTGTAGGATTGCAAATTTAGACCTGGAAAGGATCTTATAGGCCATCTGGAGAAGCTTCTTTATTTTGCAATTGAGGTTGCTGAAGTCAAGTGACTTGCCCAAGACCACACAGGTGATAAATGTCATCAGTGGGATTTGAATCCAGTGTCTTTGTGTCATGGGCAAATCAATCAAATCCTCAGTGCGCTGGGAAACTTTCTAAGCCCATAAATTTCCTTAAAAACAGAGGTTGGACTAGACGGTTCTAGCTATGGAATTTTGATCCTAAATTACAGGTGAGTTGACAATCAATACTAGTAGATGAAATTTCC
The DNA here is from genome assembly GCF_003287225.1 of Phascolarctos cinereus. Taxonomy (NCBI): domain Eukaryota; kingdom Metazoa; phylum Chordata; class Mammalia; order Diprotodontia; family Phascolarctidae; genus Phascolarctos; species Phascolarctos cinereus. The sequence continues at coordinate 260,167,933 of NW_027555514.1, read as the reverse complement.
TCTCTAGGATGTCCCCACATAGAATCACAAGTATGTAGTAATGACAAACAGACAAAAACTAAAAAACTAACATTTTCATTGTGCTTTGCTTGTTTTTCACCCAGATGATCTCCATCATTGTCGCTGGTAACTCTGCATAAACTCTAACACTCACACCTCCTCAGCAGTCCCTCTTCTGATTGGAGAAGTTAGAGGGTGAATATTAGAATGCTCTTCCTTGATCTGCCATTTAAGGAGGGCTGCCAGGGCAGCATTTCATCGTTTGCCACCTGGCTGCAGGTATTCATTCTGTCCCTCCTCTTCCCTTGGGTTTCAGCTTCTTTGTGTGTATTGTCTTTCCTTATTAGACTGTTACCTCCTTAAGAGTGGGCATTGTCTCTTTCTTTCTTTCTTTCTTTCTTTCTTTCTTTCTTTCTTTCTTTCTTTCTTTCTTTCTTTCTTTCTTTCTTTCTTTCTTTCTCTTTCCCTATTTCTCCCTCCTTCCTTCCTTCCTTCCTTCCTTCTTTCTTTCTTTCTTTCTTTCTTTCTTTCTTTCTTTCTTTCTTTCTCTTTCTTTCCTTCCTTCCTTCCTTCCTTCCTTCCTTCCTTCCTTTCTTTCTTTCTTTCTTTCTTTCTTTTCTTTCTTTCTTTCTTTCTTTCTTTCTTTCTTTCTTTTTCTTTCTTTCTTCTCTCTCTCTCTCTCTCTCTCTCTCTCTCTCTCTTCTTTCTTTCTTTCTTTCTTTCTTTCTTTCTCTTTCCCTCTCTCTTTCTCTCTCTCTTCCTTCCTTCCTTCCTTCCTTCCTTCCTTCCTTCCTTCCTTCCTTCCTTCCTTCCTTCCTTCCTTCCTTCCTTCCGTCCTTCCTTCCTTCTTTCTTTCTTTCTTTCACTCATTCTTTTTTTCTTTCTTATTCTCAACTCTCAGCATAGGGCCTGGCACATAGTAGGGATTTGATAAGTGTTTATTGACTGACTGGCTACAGAATGGCTTATATAAGTTAATTTACTAGTTCCCTTTTATGAAAGAAAAATATAGAACTTGGCTAGTTCCTGGAATTTAATTTAATTTAATCTTTCATTTATTAAAGACTAATATGTGCAAATCCCTATACATTGTGTGAGGATACACAGATGGAAAAAAAAGGGATGCCATCTTTTTTCCTGAAGAAATTTACAGTTCAATACAGGGAATGAAGCATGTATTAAAATACATATAAGCCAAGTTAAATTGAGAAAAGAAAGATAGAGAAGAGGTCAAAAACTTATGAAAAATTGAGGGTGGAGAGGTAGAGAATCACCGAATTCTCCGTCTTATGATCCTGGAATCTCCTTTAAATGCAGGCAAAGCCTTGTATCTTTTGCTTTATATTTTTTGGAATGGGATAAGAAAAAGCCGCTATTAAACATTTACAATGTGTAAGCCTAGTACTAAGTCTAGGGACTCAAAAAGAAAACTTAGTTCTTTCTCTAAAGAAACTCATATTTTAACTGAAGGAGACAATGCATAAATTAAGACTCATGTTTATTTCATGGAAGAGGGAAAAACCAAGTGGCATTTGGTCAGGGAAGGTAGCAAGGGAGACAGTGAAGACTTGTTTTTAAATGAGATTCATCAGGATTTAGCCTACTGGGGAATAAATAGCTACAGCACTAAGAAGGTGAGGTCAAAAATTCTGATATCCTACATCTCTGTCTCTTACTCCTCTCTCTCTCTCTGTTTCTCTGTTTTTTTTGTCTCTCTCTGTCTCTCTCTCTCACTATCTCCTCTCTCTCTTTATCTGTTTTTCTCCTCTCTCTTTCACCATCTCTTCTTTCTCCTTTCTGTCTCTCTGTCTCTCTTTGTCTCTGTCTCTCTGTCTTTCTCTCTCTTACTATCCCCTCTTTCTCTTGATCTCTGTTTTTCTCTTCTCTCTCACTCTCTCTTCTTTGTCCTCTCGCTCTATCTCCCCATCTTTCTCTCTTCTTCCCTCTCCCGCCTCTGCTTTGTCTGTCTTTCTTTGTCTGTTCAAGTCTGTCCATCCATCTATGTAAATGTTTCTCTCTTTGGTGTTTGTTAAATTAAGAATAAAAACAAAACAAAAAACCTATTTTTTAAAGCAGTGAAGTACAAGAAAGTGAAAGTAAAAAAGTGCTAACAAAATTCCAAAGAAATCAAAACCCTAATGTTGACCCTGTAGCTACCTGCCTACATGACACGCATTTGCTGTAACTACCTTCTGGTGGGAGTTGGGGTGGGTGGCTGACAGAGACATAAAGGTTTGCAAGAAAGAGAATGGGGAAAAATTAGAAAGAACAGTAAGGAGAGGAAGAAGAAAAATAACAAAGCTGACATCTAGCACTTAAAGTTTACAAATTGATTATTACATTCATTATCTCATTAGATCCTTCCAACAACCCTATGAGATAGATGCTAGTCAGAGCTATGTGACTTGCCCACAGACAGAGAAGAAGTGATAGTAGAAAGGGCAAATGGAGAGTGGAAAAGGAGATAAAATACTGGAAAAATCAAGAATAAAAACATTAAGAAAATAAGGATTCTTAGAATTCACTCATCTTGAAAAGATGTCATTGGCATGGTGGCATTGGGCCCTGTGGCTTAGTTCATAAGGAAAGAATGCTGGAAAGAGAAATGGAATCTGGATTTAGCTTCATTGATTGCACTCTTGGGATTATCCTTAGCTATTCAATCTTCTTTATTTCTCATGTCTGTCCGCATACGTGATCATCTGTTTATATATGTCTAATCCTACTGCTATAGTGGAAAGGATCATCTTTCTAGGACAAATTTTCTGCCTGAATCTGAAGAGGAGCACTTTGTTTTAAACCTACGATATACATACTATGATATGGGAAAGACAAAAGGATTTGAGATTTCCTCAAACTTCCAGAGTGGGCCCTCCTTCTACCACTGTATATCACAAAACTCATCTATGAGTTGGTAGCTAAATCCTAGGAAGTTTCCTAATGTACTTACAAATTACATGATTCATATATCTGGCAAGTGTCAGAGCCAGGGTCTGAACCCAGGTTTTTCTGACTCCAAGCCCAGAAGTATCTACCACAATAAATTGTCTCTGTAGTTATCTACATTAA